>NC_139218.1:382840363-382864651 GCF_055691185.1 Crinia signifera
TTCCAAGAAGTTGGGATGTATGTTATACACAGCCCCCCATATTACAATATACACAGCAACCCCACACACACATTGCACAATTTGCACAGTTACTCCCCCATATGACATTATATACAACTCCCTGATACTATAATACATTATAAACAGCCTCCCCCTATATTACATTATAAACATCCCCCCCCCCACACACACACACAGTTTCTCTCCCATATATAACAGCCCACACTCCCCAGTACACACAGCACTCACCTGGCTGTGTTGGACCCAGGGCATGATGGGAAAATTACCAAAACTGCATGGGATCTAGACACTACCGTGATGGGAGCAGGCAGTGTGGTGAGGGGGCAGCCGGTGACAGGAACAGGCACACCCGCAGGAGTAGGGCCCGGCACGGAGTGTGGTGGGCGGAGCCAACTCCGGAAGCTCTGGCTGCTGCTATGGTGACTCTCCTGCAGTGCTCCTCCCGACTTCCTGACAGCAGCTCGGCCACTCATATCACCGCGGTGGCCGGCAGTTAGTTATGTTGCCGCGCAAGCCCCGCCCCCTACGTTTCCGGACGCGCGGGAGGGTAGGCATGTATGCCCCGCAGTGGGTGCTGGGGGTCTACTTTACGCCACTGCCTGGACCTGCAGATACTTGTCTGCAGTCCTGTCACACCTGCCTCCATTGAAAATGTCCTTACCAAAATGGCCACCACCTGAGACGGGGGGGGGGGGGGGGGGGACGACATTTTTAATGGGAGCAGAACCTCCCAAAATGGCCACCACCTGAGAGGGTGGGGGGACACATTTTTAATGGGAGCAGAACCTCTGGCAATGAGCAGGATATGGAACAGGTGTTCAGGCCTATAATGTTTGCAATGCAAAGGATTATAAAATGCATGATGAGGATGTGTTGGCATGGGGCTATATGGTGGTGTGATGTATATCATTAGCATGTAATTCAGAATTAACCCATATTATTCTGAAATAAAATTGGGAAGCAGTCGCCTTCCCCAATCCTATTCTCACCCTGAAAACACATTTTGCACTGATATCTGGTTGTTACCTGTACCACCTCCACTTGCCCTCTTTAGGTTTGATAATTCTCCCCCTAAGCCTCTGACTCTCACAGATCCCCAAAACTTTTGATATTTGCATTGGGTATGGGTCATAGGATCAACATTTTTCTTTATTTAAAGTGCACATTTCAAAATATTGTCATATCCAGGATTCAAACCCACGACCTTCCATATTGCAGTCAGACACCTTGCTCATGGCGCATTTTTTTTTTTTCTGTTTGGGAAGTATGCTCGTCTTTTGAATTGTGTGCCTTGAGTAAAGGAATGTGTCACTGAAGGTGCTTAGAGATGTGAGGAGTAGATCATGGTGGTTAGGTAATTAAAGAGGAGGAAGATGCAAATAAGATTGATCGAAACATAAAATTGACAGGTGCTGCAGAACACAAATAATAATATGACTATGTAGATTTTTTTGAGTTCTACAGAGTGGATAGGGTGCTGCCTATGTAACAAGGTTCCCCGTTCATTTTTCCTTGCTGCCTGCAAACCAGGAGACTGCAGGACTAGATAAGTCTTGCTCTGACATGACTTAAAAAAAAAAAAAAACAATGTAAAGATTGTGCTCCCTGTTCCTTCAATGCTTATTACATAAACAACAAAAGGAAGTGTCAAATTCCGGACATAGGATTTCCATGAGATGCAGTGAAGCCAGCACTTTATTCGTAGACGCCCTTCCAGCGTGCGCAGGCAAGGAGCAGGGTCCTGCAGATCTGAGCACACTGAAACAACAACTCCTACAGATATAAAATATTAGTGGTCACATTTATATAATGATAATGTGTCCACCCTTCTGGGTACAGGCCAAATGGTCAAGGGGGCCTCGTTCCACACTGCCTGTATTCAGAATAGACAGTTACACTGTGCTGTAAAATAGCAACCCCCACCCATCATTCCTACCACTGGTGCCATCATGCTTCCCACAGGAGCCATCCTTCTGAAGACATAGGGTGACATTCTATGGGATGCGTATTTTTTTTTTTGCGATTTTTTTCTCAAAAACGGCCGAAATCGCATGTTTTTCCATTTTCGCATATTTAATGAGCTGCGAAAATATGAAAAAAAGTGTGATTTTGGCCAACAAATTTGACATTCTGGAAATGCGATGGCTGTTTTTCGCAGCACATCGCATCCAGATGTTTTCACATTTAAAAGTATACAAATCGCATATTTAATGGTATGCGATTTGTATAAATGTGTCTAAAATTCGCCCAAAAATCAGACCAGGTTCTGATGAGCGAATTAGCCAGAACCCTGCACAGATCATTGAGATCTGTGCAGGGTTCTGTTGGAAAAAAAAGGTTAAACAGTTCAAATAAAAAAAAAAAACAGCGCGGGGTCCCCCGCCAGAGCATAACCAGCCCCGGGCTCATTGACCCGGTGCTGGTGACATAAAATCACGGTCCCCGACAAATAGGGGTCCCCTTGATTTAATGAAACCAGTACCAGGCTCAAGGTCCGGCGCTGGTTCCCGAAATATGGGGGACAAAATGACTAGGGGTCCCCCGCATTTCAAGAACCAGCACCAGACCCAACCAGCCAGCAGGGTAATGCCACAGCCGGGGGACACTTATTATATACGGTCCCGCGGCCAAAGCATTATCCCCGTGGCTGGTCAGCATGGGCAGGGGTCCTGGGGAAGTGGGGACCCCCCCAATGAAGGGGTCCCCCCCTCCAGGACTTACCAGCCCATGCTGAAAGTCCGGGGCTGTCCCCGATGCCCCTGGGCGGTGGGCTGGTACCCGCTCACGGACTGGAGAGGCACAGAGATGTTTCATCTTCCGCACCTTTCCTCTGGATGATTCTATTGGCCGCCTTGCGGCCAATCAGGAGCCAACTTTCTCGGCTCCTGATTGGCCGCTAGGCGGCCAATAGAATCATTCTGAGGAGAGGCGCGGAAGATGAAACATCTCTGCGCCTCTCCAGTCCGTGAGCGGGTACCAGCCGGGAGCAGCGCGTCTGCCGGAGAAGATGCCGGGGTCGTCGCCGGGGACCAGGTGAGTAGGATTTCCTTCCTTAGGTACCCCTTTTGGACTACTTCGGATCCTGGACCCCGGAGACATCAGCCCAGGACCCCGGACCAGCCCCGGAACCAGGACCAAGGCCCCGGAACCGGACTCTTCTGCCCTGGAGCCCCGGACCCAGGGACCGACCTACGGGCTCAAGGTAGGTAAGTATCAGTATGTGTGTGTTATGTATGTATTAAACTTTTATTTTTCAGGGTGTCAGTGTGTTTTATTTAACTATTTTTTGTACTGTAGAACTACGAGTGCCAGCGGGCCCTTTAATGCCCCGCATGCTGGGACTTGAAGTTCTCCAAGTCCCAGCATGTGGGGTAGGCTTGCTGGGACTCATAGTTCTACAGTAGAAGATATTATTTTTTTTTATTTTTTTTACACTTTGCATCAGCCGGATGCCCACCACCCAGGGGCATCGGGGACAGCCCCGGACTTTCAGCATGAGCTGGTAAGTCCTGGAGGGGGGGGACTCCTTCATTGGGGGGGTCCCCACTTCCCCAGGACCCCTGCCCATGCTGGCCAGCCACGGGAATAATGCTTTGGCCGCGGGACCTTATATAATAAGTGTCCCCCGGCTGTGGCATTACCCTGCTGGCTGGTTGGGTCTGATGCTGGTTCTTGAAATGCGGGGGACCCCTAGTCATTTTGTCTACCGTATTTCGGGAACCAGCGCCGGACCTTGAGCCTGGTGCTGGTTTCATTAAATCAAGGGGACCCCTATTTGTCAGGGACCGTGATTTTATGTCACCAGCACCGGGTCAATGAGCCCGGGGCTGGTTATGCTCTGGCGGGGGACCCCGCGCTGTTTTTTTTTTTATTTTAAATTGCGATTTCCTGCAAATGTGCGATTTTCAGACCTGAAAATCGCACATTTTCAGGACTAAAGAAATCGCACCTAATCGCACTATTTGGCCCGTTTTTCGCATCTCATTAAATATGCGAAAAACGGCCCAATCTTGCGATTTTCAAAAGTGCGATTAGGTGCGATAAAAAAAATGTGGATTTTACCGCATACCATAGAATGTCACCCATATACTCTGTACAAATGCTGCTTGTCCTGAGTACACGGATGCTGCTGTAATCTACTACTCAACATGTCCTTGTCTGATAAAATAAAGCTGTTGGGGTCTGGACCCAATATTCAAACTGGAAAAGGAAAGCATTTGAACTTTACACTGCGGTGTACATGGTACTGGATTGGATGCAGCCATGGCTAAGAGGGGGTATACTGGATGACTGTCTAACAGTCGGGATCCCAACCAAAAGGACTATTCTCTCTTGTGGGGGTCCCGACCCCCATAGAGGGAAATAGAACCTGTGGCGAATGCAGTCAGCCTCTAAGCCTGCAGCGTGGCAAACAAAGCAATCCTGCAAGGGGATTTGTTTGCGCTCACCCCAGTGGCGTAACTACTGTAAGGCAGCCCTAGCAGCCGCTTGGGGGAGCAAGCGGCAGTGGGGTCTGTGTGGGCGCCAGCACCCGCTTGACGCACTGACATGCTGCTGCCTGCCGGCTGAGCACCGGAGGTGAGTCAGCCATGAAAGAGTCGACAAATCCCCCCACTGATTCAATTGACTGTACACAGAGCAGGCTATTGGCTACTGTGTACAGAATGGGTGGGCGGATGGGCATGCTAGGGCGGCCTGGGATGCGCCGGAGCCAAGGGAAGCAGCAGTGTCTGCTGGTCTCTCTTCCTCTATCCTGCTTTAGCTTCTCCACTGGGGAAACACGCTGCAGAGGAGCCCAGGGGGCGCCACAAACTTTTTGGCAGGGGGGAGCAAAATTTATAGTTACGCCACTGGCTCACCCCCCCAGGCGGAGTACCGGCGGCTTGGATTCTGATGTTGGTATACTGACCACCGGGATCCCAAATTTTAGAGACGTGACCACTGTATAGTGATTGAAAACGTTTGTACTACTGTGTGTATGTTTAAAAAAGGGGCAGACTAGATGGGCCAAGTGGTTCTTATCTGCCGTCACATTCTATGTTTCTATGCATTATTCCCCCTGCACGGCAAGCCTAGGCTGGGTAATTAGTAGAGACAGAATTATATGCAACAAAAAAAGCTCGAAATATGCATGCAAATATGCATGAAAAATACTTAAAATATGCATGAAAAGCTTCAAAATATGCAAAATAAAAAATACAAAATATACAGTAATGTATAGTTTTTTATTTAAATCAGCATACAATTAGTAAGCAGTATATGACCAGCAGTAAAATATATATATAATGCCCCCAGCAGATAAATGGATATAATGCCCCCAGCAGATAAATGGATATAATGCCCCCAGCAGATAAATGGATATAATGCCCCCAGCAGATAAATGGATATAATGCCCCTAGCAGATAAATGGATATAATGCCCCCAGCAGATAAATGGATATAATGCCCCCAGCAGATAAATGGATATAATGCCCCCAGCAGATAAATGGATATAATGCCCCCAGCAGATAAATGGATATAATGCCCCAGCAGATAAATGGATATAATGCCCCCAGCAGTAAAATGGATATAATGCCCCAGCAGATAAATGGATATAATGCCCCCAGCAGATAAATGGATATACTGCCCCCAGCAGATAAATGGATATAATGCCCCCAGCAGATAAATTGATATAATGTCCCCAGCAGATAAATGGATATAATGCCCCCAGCAGATAAATGGATATAATGCCCCCAGCAGATAAATGGATATAATGCCCCCAGCAGATAAATGGACATAATGCCCCCAGCAGATAAATGGATATAATGCCCCCAGCAGATAAATGAATATAATGCCCCCAGCAGATAAATGGATATAATGCCCCCAGCAGTAAAATGGATATAATGCCCCCAGCAGATAAATGGATATAATGCCTCCAGCAGATATATTGATATAATGCCCCCATCAGATAAATAGATATAATGCCCCCAGCAGATAAATGGATATAATGCCCCCAGCAGATATATTGATATAATGCCCCCATCAGATAAATGGATATAATGCCCCCAGCAGATAAATGGATATAATGCCCCCAGCAGATAAATGGATATAATGCCTCCAGCAGATATATTGATATAATGCCCCCATCAGATAAATGGATATAATGCCCCCAGCAGATAAATGGATATAATGCCCCCAGCAGATAAATGGATATAATGCCCCCAGCAGATAAATGGATATAATGCCCCCAGCAGATAAATGGATATAATGCCCCCAGCAGATAAATGGATATAATGCCCCCAGCAGATAAATGGATATAATGCCCCAGCAGATAAATGGATATAATGCCCCCAGCAGTAAAATGGATATAATGCCCCAGCAGATAAATGGATATAATGCCCCCAGCAGATAAATGGATATACTGCCCCCAGCAGATAAATGGATATAATGCCCCCAGCAGATAAATTGATATAATGTCCCCAGCAGATAAATGGATATAATGCCCCCAGCAGATAAATGGATATAATGCCCCCAGCAGATAAATGGACATAATGCCCCCAGCAGATAAATGGACATAATGCCCCCAGCAGATAAATGGATATAATGCCCCCAGCAGATAAATGGATATAATGCCCCCAGCAGATAAATGGATATAATGCCCCCAGCAGTAAAATGGATATAATGCCCCCAGCAGATAAATGGATATAATGCCTCCAGCAGATATATTGATATAATGCCCCCATCAGATAAATGGATATAATGCCCCCAGCAGATAAATGGATATAATGCCCCCAGCAGATATATTGATATAATGCCCCCATCAGATAAATGGATATAATGCCCCCAGCAGATAAATGGATATAATGCCCCCAGCAGATAAATGGATATAATGCCTCCAGCAGATATATTGATATAATGCCCCCATCAGATAAATGGATATAATGCCCCCAGCAGATAAATGGATATAATGCCCCCAGCAGATAAATGGATATAATTCCCCCAGCAGATAAATGGATATACTGCCCCCAGCAGATAAATGGATATAATGCCCCCAGCAGATAAATGGATATAATGCCCCCAGCAGATAAATGGATATAATGCCCCCAGCAGATAAATGGACATAATGCCCCCAGCAGATAAATGGACATAATGCCCCCAGCAGATAAATGGATATAATGCCCCCAGCAGATAAATGGATATAATGCCCCCAGCAGATAAATGGATATAATGCCCCCAGCAGATAAATGGATATAATGCCCCCAGCAGTAAAATGGATTTAATGCCCCCAGCAGATAAATGGATATAATGCCTCCAGCAGATATATGGATATAATGCCCCATCAGATAAATGGATATAATGCCCCCAGCAGATAAATGGATATAATGCCCCCAGCAGATATATGGATATAATGCCCCCATCAGATAAATGGATATAATGCCCCCAGCAGATAAATGGATATAATGCCCCCAGCAGATAAATGGATATAATGCCTCCAGCAGATATATTGATATAATGCCCCCAGCAGATAAATGGATATAATGCCCCCAGCAGATAAATGGATATAATGCCCCCAGCAGATATATGGATATAATGTCCCCATCAGATAAATGGATATAATGCCCCCAGCAGATAAATGGATATAATGCCCCCATCAGATAAATGGATATAATGCCCCTAGCAGATAAATGGATATAATGCCTCCAGCAGATAAATGGATATAATGCCCCCAGCAGATAAATGGATATAATGCCCCCAGCAGATAAATGGATATAATGCCTCCAGCAGATATATTGATATAATGCCCCCAGCAGATAAATGGATATAATGCCCCCAGCAGATAAATGGATATAATGCCCCCATCAGATAAACTGATATAATGCCCCCAGCAGATAAACGGATATAATGCCCCCAGCAGATAAACGGATATAATGCCCCCAGCAGATAAACGGATATAATGCCCCCAGCAGATGAACGGATATAATGCCTCCAGCAGATAAACGGATATAATGCCCCCAGCAGATAAATGGATATAATGCCCCCAGCAGATAAATGGATATAATGCCCCCAGCAGATAAATGGATATAATGCCCCAGCAGATAAATGGATATAATGCCCCCAGCAGTAAAATGGATATAATGCCCCAGCAGATAAATGGATATAATGCCCCCAGCAGATAAATGGATATACTGCCCCCAGCAGATAAATGGATATAATGCCCCCAGCAGATAAATTGATATAATGTCCCCAGCAGATAAATGGATATAATGCCCCCAGCAGATAAATTGATATAATGCCCCCAGCAGATAAATGGATATAATGCCCCCAGCAGATAAATGGACATAATGCCCCCAGCAGATAAATGGATATAATGCCCCCAGCAGATAAATGAATATAATGCCCCCAGCAGATAAATGGATATAATGCCCCCAGCAGTAAAATGGATATAATGCCCCCAGCAGATAAATGGATATAATGCCTCCAGCAGATATATTGATATAATGCCCCCATCAGATAAATAGATATAATGCCCCCAGCAGATAAATGGATATAATGCCCCCAGCAGATATATTGATATAATGCCCCCATCAGATAAATGGATATAATGCCCCCAGCAGATAAATGGATATAATGCCCCCAGCAGATAAATGGATATAATGCCTCCAGCAGATATATTGATATAATGCCCCCATCAGATAAATGGATATAATGCCCCCAGCAGATAAATGGATAAAATGCCCCCAGCAGATAAATGGATATAATGCCCCCAGCAGATAAATGGATATAATGCCCCCAGCAGATAAATGGATATAATGCCCCCAGCAGATAAATGGATATAATGCCCCCAGCAGATAAATGGATATAATGCCCCAGCAGATAAATGGATATAATGCCCCCAGCAGTAAAATGGATATAATGCCCCAGCAGATAAATGGATATAATGCCCCCAGCAGATAAATGGATATACTGCCCCCAGCAGATAAATGGATATAATGCCCCCAGCAGATAAATTGATATAATGTCCCCAGCAGATAAATGGATATAATGCCCCCAGCAGATAAATGGATATAATGCCCCCAGCAGATAAATGGACATAATGCCCCCAGCAGATAAATGGACATAATGCCCCCAGCAGATAAATGGATATAATGCCCCCAGCAGATAAATGGATATAATGCCCCCAGCAGATAAATGGATATAATGCCCCCAGCAGTAAAATGGATATAATGCCCCCAGCAGATAAATGGACATAATGCCCCCAGCAGATAAATGGATATAATGCCCCCAGCAGATAAATGGATATAATGCCCCCAGCAGATAAATGGATATAATGCCCCCAGCAGTAAAATGGATATAATGCCCCCAGCAGATAAATGGATATAATGCCTCCAGCAGATATATTGATATAATGCCCCCATCAGATAAATGGATATAATGCCCCCAGCAGATAAATGGATATAATGCCCCCAGCAGATATATTGATATAATGCCCCCATCAGATAAATGGATATAATGCCCCCAGCAGATAAATGGATATAATGCCCCCAGCAGATAAATGGATATAATGCCTCCAGCAGATATATTGATATAATGCCCCCATCAGATAAATGGATATAATGCCCCCAGCAGATAAATGGATATAATGCCCCCAGCAGATAAATGGATATAATTCCCCCAGCAGATAAATGGATATACTGCCCCCAGCAGATAAATGGATATAATGCCCCCAGCAGATAAATGGATATAATGCCCCCAGCAGATAAATGGACATAATGCCCCCAGCAGATAAATGGACATAATGCCCCCAGCAGATAAATGGACATAATGCCCCCAGCAGATAAATGGATATAATGCCCCCAGCAGATAAATGGATATAATGCCCCCAGCAGATAAATGGATATAATGCCCCCAGCAGATAAATGGATATAATGCCCCCAGCAGTAAAATGGATTTAATGCCCCCAGCAGATAAATGGATATAATGCCTCCAGCAGATATATGGATATAATGCCCCATCAGATAAATGGATATAATGCCCCCAGCAGATAAATGGATATAATGCCCCCAGCAGATATATGGATATAATGCCCCCATCAGATAAATGGATATAATGCCCCCAGCAGATAAATGGATATAATGCCCCCAGCAGATAAATGGATATAATGCCTCCAGCAGATATATTGATATAATGCCCCCAGCAGATAAATGGATATAATGCCCCCAGCAGATAAATGGATATAATGCCCCCAGCAGATATATGGATATAATGTCCCCATCAGATAAATGGATATAATGCCCCCAGCAGATAAATGGATATAATGCCCCCATCAGATAAATGGATATAATGCCCCTAGCAGATAAATGGATATAATGCCTCCAGCAGATAAATGGATATAATGCCCCCAGCAGATAAATGGATATAATGCCCCCAGCAGATAAATGGATATAATGCCTCCAGCAGATATATGGATATAATGCCCCCAGCAGATAAATGGATATAATGCCCCCAGCAGATAAATGGATATAATGCCCCCATCAGATAAACTGATATAATGCCCCCAGCAGATAAACGGATATAATGCCCCCAGCAGATAAACGGATATAATGCCCCCAGCAGATAAACGGATATAATGCCCCCAGCAGATGAACGGATATAATGCCTCCAGCAGATGAACGGATATAATGCCCCCAGCAGATAAATGGATATAATGCCCCCAGCAGATAAATGGATATAATGCCCCCAGCAGATAAATGGATATAATGCCCCAGCAGATAAATGGATATAATGCCCCCAGCAGTAAAATGGATATAATGCCCCAGCAGATAAATGGATATAATGCCCCCAGCAGATAAATGGATATACTGCCCCCAGCAGATAAATGGATATAATGCCCCCAGCAGATAAATTGATATAATGTCCCCAGCAGATAAATGGATATAATGCCCCCAGCAGATAAATGGATATAATGCCCCCAGCAGATAAATGGATATAATGCCCCCAGCAGATAAATGGACATAATGCCCCCAGCAGATAAATGGATATAATGCCCCCAGCAGATAAATGGATATAATGCCCCCAGCAGATAAATGGATATAATGCCCCCAGCAGTAAAATGGATATAATGCCCCCAGCAGATAAATGGATATAATGCCTCCAGCAGATATATTGATATAATGCCCCCATCAGATAAATAGATATAATGCCCCCAGCAGATAAATGGATATAATGCCCCCAGCAGATATATTGATATAATGCCCCCATCAGATAAATGGATATAATGCCCCCAGCAGATAAATGGATATAATGCCCCCAGCAGATAAATGGATATAATGCCTCCAGCAGATATATTGATATAATGCCCCCATCAGATAAATGGATATAATGCCCCCAGCAGATAAATGGATATAATGCCCCCAGCAGATAAATGGATATAATGCCCCCAGCAGATAAATGGATATAATGCCCCCAGCAGATAAATGGATATAATGCCCCCAGCAGATAAATGGATATAATGCCCCCAGCAGATAAATGGATATAATGCCCCAGCAGATAAATGGATATAATGCCCCCAGCAGTAAAATGGATATAATGCCCCAGCAGATAAATGGATATAATGCCCCCAGCAGATAAATGGATATACTGCCCCCAGCAGATAAATGGATATAATGCCCCCAGCAGATAAATTGATATAATGTCCCCAGCAGATAAATGGATATAATGCCCCCAGCAGATAAATGGATATAATGCCCCCAGCAGATAAATGGACATAATGCCCCCAGCAGATAAATGGACATAATGCCCCCAGCAGATAAATGGATATAATGCCCCCAGCAGATAAATGGATATAATGCCCCCAGCAGATAAATGGATATAATGCCCCCAGCAGTAAAATGGATATAATGCCCCCAGCAGATAAATGGATATAATGCCTCCAGCAGATATATTGATATAATGCCCCCATCAGATAAATGGATATAATGCCCCCAGCAGATAAATGGATATAATGCCCCCAGCAGATATATTGATATAATGCCCCCATCAGATAAATGGATATAATGCCCCCAGCAGATAAATGGATATAATGCCCCCAGCAGATAAATGGATATAATGCCTCCAGCAGATATATTGATATAATGCCCCCATCAGATAAATGGATATAATGCCCCCAGCAGATAAATGGATATAATGCCCCCAGCAGATAAATGGATATAATTCCCCCAGCAGATAAATGGATATACTGCCCCCAGCAGATAAATGGATATAATGCCCCCAGCAGATAAATGGATATAATGCCCCCAGCAGATAAATGGATATAATGCCCCCAGCAGATAAATGGACATAATGCCCCCAGCAGATAAATGGACATAATGCCCCCAGCAGATAAATGGACATAATGCCCCCAGCAGATAAATGGATATAATGCCCCCAGCAGATAAATGGATATAATGCCCCCAGCAGATAAATGGATATAATGCCCCCAGCAGATAAATGGATATAATGCCCCCAGCAGATAAATGGATATAATGCCCCCAGCAGTAAAATGGATTTAAGGCTTCCGGTTCCGGCGGCTTGATGAGCAGCAGCTAGGGGAGCTGGCTCCGCTCGATCATCCGCCCTTATCACCTATATCAAGGCACCAAGCCTCACAGAAAGACCCCAGCACCTCAGCAGACCCTCAGCGACATACCCTGACCTGGGAAAAGTGAAGCGCCCCGACATGCCCGGCACTAAACAACGTAGCCAGCGGGACAAAAGCAAAGGAGACCGCGCGTCCAAGATGGCGCCGACCGGCGACTCCAGCGTGCCCCAGCCAGAATCGCCTTTACACAGCACATATGCCTCAGACGAGGACACCAACGAGGACACACAGGTACCCCCAGGCTCTGGGTCCCCCCTCACCCATACATCCAAACCCCGCAAATCGCCAGACCCCAACGCCCCAGTACTATATGGGGAATTGGTGGAGGCAATGCGCACAGCTATGAAGCCCTTACTATTAGCTCAAACTGCAGATATTAACAAGCAGTTATCCCAATTACAACAGAAAATGCTGGAAACGGAGCAGAGGGCGGGGGAGACCTTTGGGGAAGTGTGTGAATTAAAACAAGTAACGGCTGACCACACCAAAATCATACAGCAATTGCAGAATAAGGTACAAGACCTTGAAAACAGGTCTCGTCGGAATAACCTCCGCATAATAGGCCTTCCAGAAGCAGTAAAAGGCCAGGAACTATATGATTTTATTAGACTCACACTCCCTTCCATGCTAAAAATCAATGATAGATGTGGAGACCTGGTGATTGAGCGCGCACACAGGCTGGGGCCTCAGAGGCAGCAGGAAGGAGCCAGGCCACGTGCAGTCATCTTTAAGACATTGAATTACCTGCACAAAGAACTGTTTTGGTCAGCGTCCCGCAAACTTAAAGATATAACATGGGAGGGAAACAAAATCCTGTTGTTTCAGGACTACTCAGCGGAGCTAAGTAAGGCAAGGAAAGATTTCTCACCAGTCTGCTCTGCCCTGATCCGCGATGGCCGAAAGTTCGCACTACTGTACCCAGCACGCCTTAGAATTTTTGATGGTTCTTCATATAAGGACTTTATGAATGTTGGTGATGCCGAGGAATATCTAAAAGAAGCCAATTTCCAACAGCACAACCCCAGAAATATGTCAGATTGTGACTAAGTCCAGACCCATTTTACAGTTTATTTCACCAGTGTATGTCGAATTGGGACTAATCCCCGCAATTCAAGATTCCCCCACAAGAGGGACCCCCTCTACCACCATTCCCTTTTTTACCAAGATAACCAGAATGTTAACTTCAACAGCTACTCCCTAAACTGACATCACAAGCAGACCCAACCTTTCACTAGAACTTGGGGCTGGACCCCATGACTGGTCCACGACCACGAATATGGGATGCTAAGATTTATATCGTTACCATCTGAAAGTTAAAAGGGAGAGTCATAAGGGGATGGACAGATATATAAGTACCATTTGCCTTAAAACAGTCGCATTGTGTGGCACTTGTTAATGTTCTTGTTTCTGTTTAAGATGATGTCGAGCGAGTTAGCTGAGCTCGCACCTGCACTATTGTTAGCTTTATACTGTCTTTCTATTGAATTATATAGTAATATAAGGGCGGCTGACTCTAGGAGCCAGACCTTTCCCATAAAGACTAAACGTTAAGTTTACCAACAGAATTTTCATAATTCGGAAGTTATTTTCACTGTTGTATTTGTTCTTTTCTCCCCCTCCCCCCTTACCCTCTGCCTTACCTAAACCCTCCCAACCTACATTAAGATTGTGTACAGGAAAAGCACCCACAGGTTGTAGAAACTGCTTGAATTTAAGTGATACATTATATTATGATTATTATTTCATGTTGACAGCCCACGACCAAACAGACATGACAGATGACATTATCCTTAGGTAGTTGGAACATCGGGGGAATTAACTCCCCCAAAAAACGTAAAAATGTACTGATTTATTTAAATAAACTGCGTTTAGATATAGCTCTTCTACAAGAGACCCACCTGACTGAACCAGAGACTCTTAAACTAAATGCAATGGGCTGGAAAGTGGTGGCCGCAGCTCCCTATACATCAAAAGCTAGGGGCTTGGTAATCTTAGCTAAAACTAACATATCCTTACAAGTAACAAATGTGATAGCAGACCCAGAAGGCCGATACTTAATGTGCAAAATGGAACAGGGCTCCCAAACTTTTATATGCATGAATGTCTATGCACCCAATATATATTCTAAAATATTCTTTACAAAAATAATCTCAATGCTAACACCACACCTTAATGAATCGGTGATACTGGGCGGGGACCTAAACCTCATTTCATCCCCAGTACTAGACAGACAAATCCCCAACAAAAACAGGCAGAAACTGCCAAAACTGGGAGTACAAGCCCTAGCATCCCATCTACAGTTAATTGACCTGTGGAGGGCTCTCAACCCTACAGAGAGGGATTTCACCTGTTTATCTGCTTCCACAGGACAGTTGTCCAGAATAGATTATATCCTGGTGTCTCATACACTCCTCCCACGGGTTGAAAATGTTAGGATAGAACCGATCACGATCTCTGATCATGCAGTACTACGATTCACATTAAAACTAACACAGGAAAAATCCACGTATATCTCATGGCGATGCCCATCTGCCCTCTCTACCTCCCCAAAACTAAAAGAAAAAATTATAGCCTCATGGGACAATTACCACAATGACAATAAAACCACCGTTACAAAAGACCCAGTGCTATTTTGGCAGGCATCAAAAGCTACAATCAGAGGTGAAATAATCTCCTTTTCCTTAGCCCAGAAACGGGGCCTCACTAATACTTATGTAGAATCACAACAATTACTTACAGAAACGTACCAAAACTATACAGTATCTCCTAACCCCACGACCAAAACCCATTACACCAAAGCCCGCACCAGACATGAAGCCATAGTGTCACAATTAGAGGCTTGGTACTCTTTCAAAAAAGAGGCACGCTATCATAAATACGGAAATAAGTCTAGCCGACTTCTCTCCAATCTATTAAAAGGGCAAAGACCCCCAGCGGTCATCCATCCTCTTAAAAAATCAAATGACACTATGACTTCATCAAACACAGAAATAGCCCAAGAATTGCAAAAATTTTACTTACAACTATATTCCCAACCAGTGTCAGATACACACCAATCAAAAACTTTTTGGGAAAACATACAACTTCCCCAACTACAAACAGAGTTGGGGGCTGCACTGGCCTCAGACATTACCCAAAAAGAGGTGCAAGAGGCAATTTCTTCCTTAAAACCCAACAAAGCACCGGGACCTGATGGCCTTACATCAGAATACTACAAATTGTTGCAAAACAAAATTGCCCCATGTCTGACGTCAGTGTTCAACTCAATACTTCATGCCCCTGCGGCTCCACCATATTTTAATTCAGCCAATATTAGAGTCTTACCCAAACCAGGAAGGGACCTATCCGACCCTGCATCTTACAGACCCATCTCCCTCCTAAATATAGATTATAAACTGCTTACCAAAATCCTGGCTGAGAGACTCAAACTGATAGTTCCCAAACTAGTACACAGAGACCAGACAGGCTTCGTAATGGAACGACAGCCAGTGACAAATATTAGGAGAGTGCTGGCGGCAATTTGTGACTCCCGGTGCACCGTGTCGAACACCACAAAAGCAATCTTATCACTTGACGCAGAAAAGGCCTTCGACATGGTGCATTGGGATCACCTCTTCCTTACATTAGAAAAATTCGGCTTCCCAACCACCTTTGTGGGATGGTTACGGACACTTTATGCCGACTCCTCATCCAGGATTCTTTGTAACGGTAATATATCAGATCCCTTCCCAATATTACGAGGCACGAGACAAGGGTGCCCCATGTCACCACTCCTGTTTGCCCTAGCATTAGAACCTCTAGCAGTAACTCTACGCGACTCACCCCTCTATCAAGGAATTAATATCAAAGGCATTGACCTGAGAATAGCCCTCTTTGCAGACGATATGCTGCTATTTCTGTCACACCCTGAACATTCCTTACCAATAGCCATGAACATCATAAAACAATTTGGCAGCTTCTCAGGATACAGGGTCAATGTAACGAAGTCCGAACTTCTTATGCTAAAAGGGAAAAAACCCTCTTTTACCTTAAACCCAGACTTAAACACTATCAAATTTCAACACTCACACATTAAATACTTGGGCATACAAATTCCCCACACTCCACACATGCTATATAAACTAAACATCCATCCAAGCATTCAAAAAGCCAAACAAACACTAGAGACATGGAATGACCTCCCCCTATCTCTTCTGGGAAGAATAGAAGTAATTAAAACCATCATTTTACCCAGATTGCAATATATGTTGCAATTACTACCCCTGAAACTTACCACCCAAGATACTCACCAATTCATGCAATCATGTACCAAGTTTATCTGGAAATCGGGGAAGCCAAGAATATCAATGGCAAAACTGCAATTGCCTAGATCAGAGGGCGGACTGGGTCTCCCTAACCTGCCACAATACTCCAGAGCACTTCACTCCAGATACGCTATGGACTGGCTTCTCGAAACCAGCAAATTTGTTGTATATGACCTGGATTGTGCCTTATTCCACCCTTTCTCCCCAGGAGCCCTCCTCCACACACCGACCCCCAAAATCCCAAAAAATATTGCCCAACACCTACTCTTTAAAGACACCAACCTGGCATGGAAAGCTATCTGTAAGTCCCTGAAAGCACCCACACATACATCTAAATGGTTGCCTATATGGGGAAACCCCATGTTTTCCCCTGGTATGGATAACCCAGTTTGGTACTCTTTACCTAGAACGGCGCCCGTCGCGGGCATCGCGGGTACATTTATGGCTACCCGCGACGCGACCGACGCGATGCCCGCGATTTTCCCATTGAAAACCATGTTAAACCAGAAAAATCGCGTCGGTCGCGTCGCGGCCGGCCATAAATGTACCCTCGATGCCCGCGACGCGATGCCCGCGATTTCCCATAGGGAACAATGTTAAAAGGCAGATTGACCGCGATTTTACCGTTAAATGCCTCAATGACCGCGATTTTGACATAGGAAACAATGTTAAATGGGCCACAGAGCCCAAATAGTCCCCCTGAAGTCTTAAATGGCCCCCACAATTTTTAACGCCACCCCACGATCAACGTGAACCCGAAGCGTGGCGAGCGCAGCGAGCCCCGCGAGGGGCGGCGGTACGCGTCCTACGACCTTTTCATGCCCTACTATCCACGTCGGCGTGGAGTTGAGAATAGAATAGTGTGGCGAGCGCAGCGAGCCACCGAGCCCGAAGCGTGGCGAGCGCAGCGAGCCCCGCGAGGGGACGCGGATACCTTCACAGGTAAACGCGTCCCCTCGCGGGCTTCACAGGTGTCCGTGGCGACGCGGACACCTGTGAAGCCCGCGAAGGGACGCGTTTACCTGTGAAGGTATCCGCGTCCCCTCGCGGGGCTCGCTGCGCTCGCCACGCTTCGGGCTCGGTGGCTCGCTGCGCTCGCCACACTATTCTATTCTCAACTCCACGCCGACGTGGATAGTAGGGCATGAAAAGGTCGTAGGACGCGTACCGCCGCCCCTCGCGGGCTCGCTGCGCTCGCCACGCTTCGGGTTCACGTTGATCGTGGGGTGGCGTTAAAAATTGTGGGGGCCATTTAACAATTCAGGGGGACTATTAGGGCTCTGTGGCCCATTTAACATTGTTTCCTATGTAAAAATCGCGGGCATTGAGGCATTTAACGCTAAAATCGCGGTCAATCTGCCTTTTTAACATTGTTCCCTATGGGAAAATCGCGGTAATCGCGGGTACCCGATTTTGATGTACCCGCGATTTACCCGCGATTACCGCGATTGCCGCGATTTTACCCGCGATCCCGCGATTTCAATCGTGGGCGCCGTTCTAGGTAAAGAGTACCCCCAGTTTTTAAACAGTTTTTCAATAGAGGCCTGAAACTAGTGTCACAAGTGTTTGACCCAGGAGGCACACAGCTCACTTCAGCTCAGTTAAAACTACAGTATAATCTATCCCCATTCAGCACATTCCCACTCATCCAACTATCACACTACGCAGCGTCCCTCCCAGATAGGTCTTACCTCACCCCACAAACCAACACATTACATCAACTTATACTCAGATTTGAAAAGCCAAACTACAAAATTAAAACTCTCTACAGAGAACTCATAATATTACAGGCCCCCAAGATAGCAGAAAAGACAAGGGGACAGTGGCTTGGAGATATTCCTTTATTAGTGTCATACGAAACTCTTTTCAAATACTATGATACCACTTTACGTATATTAAAGTCAGCTCTACTTCAGGAAACACATGTGAAAATCCTGCAAAGAGCATATATATCTCCGGCTCAAAGGAAGCATTTTGCACCTGAAGAGACAGGAGCCTGCAAAAAATGCGGAATGTCTCCGGCCACCTTCTTCCATAATGTCTGGGCCTGTGGAAAAATAAAAAAGTTTTGGCACAAAGTAATTAATTATATCTCATCGATACTAAACACGAAAATAAGCATACACCCATTTCCCTTGCTCTTTGCCAACTTTGAAGTATGGGATCTGCATAACACAGATACCAAACTCATCCCCTTTTTGACGTTAACAGTCACAGCTGCAAAAAAGCTTATAATGATTAATTGGTTGAGCAAATCATCACCCTCGCTAGAATCCCTTATTACTTTCCTGACACGTACAATGAATTATGAACGGTATGACGCTCAACTACAAAATGATACACGACCCATATTATCCACTAGATGGGGACCACTCTGGGAGGAGGTGACATCTGAAGAAACCACAAACACCACGATCTGAATGTTACGACAAGGGCATAGATAACATCTTGCAACATCACCCACAAGTAATAGCACTCCCAACCTGATAACTTCTCCCAGCCAGTTCTTCAACCCCGCTATCATGAAGCGATACCGCACCAAGACAAGGTGCACTTCCTGCAACATCAATTGTCTAATATAGACAAATAGAAAATAGGGTTCCCCCCCCCCCCCCCCACTTCTACCCTCTGTCTCTCCCCCCCCCCCCATCCCATATATATCTACATATTTGTATATCACGTCAACTAATATGTTAAGTTAAGCAAATTAAAAAGCAAGTTCATATTTACAAGAAGATTGGAGTACGGGCAGGACGACGTCGGGTATGAATGACCCAGAAGATACCCACCCCCCCTGTTTTTCTTTATGTGAAGACCACTGATCATACCCTATTGTTGTTATTATTATTGCTACGGTCTCTAAGGACGTTGTTTGTCCTGGCGCTGTTACTGTCATGTATGCCAAAAAGACACCTTATGCATAGTAAATATATGTAAAACTTGCTAAAAAACCCAATAAATATATTTGAAAAAAAAAAAAAAAAAAAAATGGATTTAATGCCCCCAGCAGATAAATGGATATAATGCCTCCAGCAGATATATGGATATAATGCCCCATCAGATAAATGGATATAATGCCCCCAGCAGATAAATGGATATAATGCCCCCAGCAGATATATGGATATAATGCCCCCATCAGATAAATGGATATAATGCCCCCAGCAGATAAATGGATATAATGCCCCCAGCAGATAAATGGATATAATGCCTCCAGCAGAATATTGATATAATGCCCCAGCAGATAAATGGATATAATGCCCCCAGCAGATAAATGGATATAATGCCCCCAGCAGATATATGGATATAATGTCCCCATCAGATAAATGGATATAATGCCCCCAGCAGATAAATGGATATAATGCCCCCATCAGATAAATTGATATAATGCCCCTAGCAGATAAATGGATATAATGCCTCCAGCAGATAAATGGATATAATGCCCCAGCAGATAAATGGATATAATGCCCCCAGCAGATAAATGGATATAATGCCTCCAGCAGATATATTGATATAATGCCCCAGCAGATAAATGGATATAATGCCCCCAGCAGATAAATGGATATAATGCCCCCATCAGATAAATTGATATAATGCCCCCAGCAGATAAACGGATATAATGCCCCCAGCAGATAAACGGATATAATGCCCCCAGCAGATAAACGGATATAATGCCCCCAGCAGATGAACGGATATAATGCCTCCAGCAGATAAATGGATATAATGCCCCCCAGCAGATAAATGGATATAATGCCCCCATCAGATAAATGGATATAATGCCCCCAGCAGATAAATGGATATAATGCCCCCAGCAGATAAACGGATATAATACCCCCAGCAAATAAACGGATATAATGCCCCCAGCAGATAAATGGATATAATGCCCCCAGCAGATAAATGGATATAATGCCCCCAGCAGATAAATGGATATAATGCCCCCATCAGATACATGGATATAATGCCCCCAGCAGATATATTTATATAATGCCCCCAGCAGATAAACGGATATAATGCCCCCAGCAGATAAATTGATATAATGCCCCCATCATCAGATAAATTGATATAATGCCCCCAGCAGATAAATGGATATAATGCCCCCAGCAGATAATTGGATATAATGCCCCCAGCAGATATATTGATATAATGCCCCCAGCAGATAAACGGATATAATGCCCCCAGCAGATAAATTGATATTATGCTCCCAGCAGATAAATGGATATACTGCCCCCAGCAGATAAATTGATATAATGCCCCCAGCAGATAAACGGATATAATGCCCCCAGCAGATAAACGGATATAATGCCCCCAGCAGATAAACGGATATAATGCCCCCAGCAGATAAATTGATATAATGCCCCCAGCAGATAAATTGATATAATGCCCCCAGCAGATAAATGGATATAATGCCCCCAGCAGATAAATTGATATAATGCCCCCAGCAGATAAACGGATATAATGCCTCCAGCAGATAAACGGATATAATGCCCCCATCAGATAAATGGATATAATGCCCCCAGCAGATAAATGGATATAATGCCTCCAGCAGATAAACGGATATAATGCCCCCAGCAGATAAATTGATATAATGACCCCAGCAGATAAAGTGATATAATGCCCCAAGCAGTGACACAAATACTGTACTGCACTGTAAGTGCCAGTAACACTCACCATTGGCCCACTCTCACTCTTGTGTGGTTGAGAACACTGTTTAGTGTAGCTCAGAAGCGCCACTGACTCCGGCTTCCAGCACCCGCACAGCGCCCAATGATTTCTCGCATGTCAGCAGAGGCGGGCAGCCTGTCAGCGCGGCGGGTGTGGGATGTAGCTGGAAGAGCATACACACTGCACTGTTTAGCAGCGTATCAGCTCTTCCACCCACATCCCACCCCCCGCCGCTCTGACATGCCGCTCGCTCAATCCTTTCCTCTGATGGGCGCTTCTGTCAGCCTATCAGAGGACTCGGCTTACAGATAGCAGAAAAACGGGCAGGAAGCTAGGGTAAATGCTAGGGGAATGGATACTGTTGTACTGGCCACGCTCAGCCGCCGACGCTCAGCGTTCCACTGGCAACCTGTCAAAATATTCACAATCAGGACATTTAGGTGAAATATGCAATTACTACTGAAAATCGGACAAATATGCAAATGCGATTGCAAATATGCAAATGCATATAATCCGGTCTCTAGTAATTAGTAACCCTCAATGTGCATTCTAAATAATTATTGCAACAGTCTGATAGGTTGAGATAGGTAATACATTTAGTAATCAGAGCTAGGTGACGTGAAGACTATGGCCCTTATTCAGATCTGATCGCAGTACAAATTTCCTGGAAAGGATAAGGAAGAGATCATGAGAAATACCCTTAAGAAAGAACCGTCGTACGCAGGTATTACTGATCCCGCAACAAAGGACATTATATCCCAACTCCTGTGCAAGGACCAGACCCTCCGGCTCGGGGTAAACGGCAACGTGCGCGAACACCCCTACTTCTCTTCAGTTGCATGGCAAAACATAGAGACTGGAAAAACAGCGTCTCCACTCAAACGGCACATGTGCAAGGCACATGTGCATGGTACAGATCAACAATGTCCCGTGTCTTACAGCGAAGCCTACAAAGAACCGATTCCTGCCATGGACCAAAGCCTCTTTGACGACATTCAATTTGTGTGCCCTAAATGGGGTAAAAGCTATCATAACGTGCCAATGGAGCTAGATACCATATCATCAGTTAATGGCGAACTGCACGACAAAGAATAGACACCTGTTGCACCTGCTGCCTGCTCCGTCCTCGGCTACTTCTCCGGAGATGTACCGTGTTCCACCTGTCCGGTACAGTTCTGCTATCCGACTCTAAGCAGTCACGACTTTCCTTGTCTGTAGTTTGGTCTGAACTACAATGTCATCTGGGGATTAGGGCTACTGGCGACACCCCACAAAAAAAAACGACACTGGGCAGCCACCTCATGGGTGTGTTGGAAGAGCTGTTAATTATTTTTGAAAGGTTTATAGTTATAGTTACACCCATCTCATTGATAAGAATTAAGCTGGGTACACCCTAGTTCCTGCCTCAGCGGAGCTTACAATTTTTTTTTTGTTGGGGGGGGGGGGGGGGGGGGGGCTATTTAACCACTTTACCGCTCTAGACCAGCATCGTCTGGAAAGTGGAGAAATGTTTAGCTTCATTCAGAGCTATAAATGATAACTATGCAGCTGGAAAAATCCCCCACATTCCCCATGCAGGCCGTTATATTCAATCTTCTAAACATACCAGGTAAGGAATATATGGCTAGGAAAAACCATTTGGTATCCCAATTGCACACTGAGTGAAACATAACTTCATAACACAGAGATTTTGGTTGCGTATATCTGCAGATATAGGGCTAAGCCCCCAGGCCGTACGTCAAGGCATCTCTGTCACTGGGGGTCCCTAATACTGGGTATGGGTCTGGGGTGTGGGCCCCCAACATGCCGACACAGGCTGAGTACTCCAGGGCAGCACACAAATGAAAATTAGTAGGGGTTAATAAGAAGCACATAGGTGCTATGTAGGGAAGTGAAGGTGTGATTAAAATACAAAATATATACAATGTGATAGGAAAAAATAAGTGTTAGGGTGTGCTGACCTGGAGCAGACCAGCCATATCAACATGAGGGGGACCACACTCCCAAACCCATCCCATTAGCAGTAACATATATGTCTGGGCTTAATAGCCCAGTATAAGGCCACATGATAATGGCTTACTACATCTGAGAGACAGCTTACCTGGAGATACCCCTGGCTTCTCCAATGGCACTCAGGTGTCAGCAATCCCTCCTAATGCTGACCCATCTATGCCTCTCAACTGCACAACACTTTTGTTGGTAAGCTGCTCAATCAGAGGTGTGTCACTCAGGTGCCAAAAGGGAGGGGCAATTCTGTCTAGGAAAAAACATTTGGTATCCCAATTGCACACTGAGTGAAACATAACTTCATATGTTTCACTCAGTGTGCAATTGGGATACCAAATGTTTTTTCCTAGACAGAATTGCCCCTCCCTTTTGGCACCTGAGTGACACACCTCTGATTGAGCAGCTTACCAACAAAAGTGTTAAGGAATATATGGCTGCCATAATACATACTTCCAAAACATTTAACAAGATCTGGTCTCCATGCCGACTTCTCAAAACACCCCCCCCCCCCCCCTCCCACACACTCTTTCCTTATGTCTTCTCCTTCTCGACCTACTCTTGGTTCTATTGCCTTTGACGGTTCGCCGCACGGTCATTGTGAGAATTTTTCCCCTTATCTTTAAGTCTAATAAAACTGGATCTGACTTATTGTGATATTACTGCTACTGTATTTTGTTGTGTA
>NC_139218.1:383542153-383834879 GCF_055691185.1 Crinia signifera
TGGGGGGTGTGCCACGAATTGTGGGATGGGGGGGGGGCGCGGGGGGTTGCAGTGAATCGCGGGAGGGTGGGTCGCGGGGGCGGGGGTTGCTGCAATGACAGGAGGGGGGGTCAGGGGTGGGGGAATTGCGGTAGGGGGGGTCGTGGGGGGCACCGTGAACCGCGGGAGGGGGGGCCCGGGGGTTTGGCGCGAATCGTGGGGAGGGGGGGTCGCAGGGTGCCGCGAATCGCAGGAGGGGGGGGTGTCACGGGGTGGGGCCGCGAATCGCAAGAGTCACCGGGGGTGCCGCGAATTGAAGGGGGTGTGCTGTACATCGTGGGAGGGGGGTCGCGGTGGGTGCCGCGAATCGCCACAAGAAAAAATCAACACAGAAAGGTCAACACATGTAAATGTTGACATAAGTGTGGCACTTCATTGGTGTCCATGTCGACACATGAGAATGAGTGACAGATGTAGCCAAATATATAAGAGATGGCACTTTAATGGAAACTACTGAGGAAGAGAGGGATCTAGGTGTCACTATTTCAGGGGACTTAAAAGCAGGTAGGCAATGTAACAAAGCAATGAAGAAGGCAAGTCTGATGCTTGGTTGCATAGGGAGAGGTGTCAGCAGTAGAAAGAAGTAATAATGTCACTGTATAGGTCATTGGTATGACCTCACCTAGAGTATTGTGTTCAGTTCTGGAGGCCATATCTCCAGAAGGATATAAATACATTAGAGACTGTACAAAGAAGAGCAACTAAAATGGTGCACGGCCTACATCACATAACATACTTAATATGTATACTTTAGAGCAGAGAAGGGAAAGGGGGGACATGATAGAAACTTTCAAATATATCAAGGGTTTTTAACAAGGTACAGGTGGGAGACATTCTTCACAGGAAGAGGAGCAACAGAACACGAGGACATGCACTGACACTAAAGGGAGGAAGATTCAGGGAAAATGTGAGGAAGAATTACTTCACAGAAAGAGTAGTAGATAAGTGGAATAGCCTACCATCAGAGGTGGTAGACGCAAATACAGTAGTACAATTTAAAACATGCTTGGGATAAGCATATTGATATCCTTACAAAAAAATAAGGATCAAATATGGTTTGAGGTAACATGTTTAAAAAAAAGGACAGACTAGATGGGCCAAGTGGTTCTTATCTGCCGTCAAATTCTATGTTTCTATACATAGCGATATCCAGAGATCATCTTAAGTTATCAACATGAAAATAGATATATTCTCAACTTCAAATACTCCTGACTCCGGTTGTGTGGTGGCGACAATGTAAGGTAATGTCAGAGGTCATGCATCACAGCTGCCTGCAGCCCAGCTCCAACCTGCCGCACTGGGTGACACTGCACAGCACCCTGTTTGGTGCTTGGAGCATATAGGGAACAGATTTATTGAGCGACTCAGGACAGACATTATTCAGAGCGTTCTTACCCAACTCGTACAAATATGCTGTGATATTTTGCACTAAAACTATATCACTGTGGATAAGCACGGCCCCACATTAACACCAGTGTTCATATATACCCCCGCTCAGTGTTTATGTACCGGCATCTTCCTGATAGCAGGCAATAAATCTATCAGTCACAGTCTGGGGAGTCCATCATCATTATATCAGTATCACTTATTCATTTTCTCTATAGCTACAGACTAGATGCTCTACTCACACACTGAGCAGAAAACTAGATGTCGGTATATAAGAATACTGTACAGTAAGACCCTGGCATTCCACTAACCGGTTATTAGGGAGAACAGTGGGTTTTCTGGACCAGAATGCAATGGATGTAACCAGTAGGGTATCAGGTACCACTGACATGTAAAACAATAGTCTATTTATAAAGTGTTCCCTGTGTGATCGTCAGCAGACGTAGTGTAAACAGACGTCCGTACACCTGTTCCCAGCAATGCAGGAAAAGCAATATGCCATATGTCACACAGGAGGGGGAGTAACCATTCCTGTACAGCACAGCACAGGCTACATCCCCGCTACCAATACCCACACAGCAGTCATTGCCTATATATCATCACACAGGAGGGGAGTAACCATTCCTATACAGCACAGGACACATCCCCCCCCCTACCATTACCCACACAGCAGCCACTGCCTATATATCATCACACAGGAGGGGGAGTAACCATTCCTATACAACACAGCACAGGCTACATCCCCCGCTACCAATACCCACACAGCAGCCACTGCCTATATATCATCACACAGGAGGGGAGTAACCATTCCTATACAGCACAGCACAGGCTACATCCCCCGCTACCAATACCCACACAGCAGTCACTGCCTATATATTATCACACAGGAGGGGGAGTAACCATTCCTATACAGCACAGGACACATCCCCCGCTACCATTACCCACACAGCAGCCACTGCCTATTTATCATCACACAGGAGGGGAGTAACCATTCCTATACAACACAGCACAGGCTACATCCCCCGCTACCAATACCCACACAGCAGCCACTGCCTATATATCACACAGGAGGGGAGTAACCATTCCTATACAGCACAGCACAGGCTACATCCCCCGCTACCAATACCCACACAGCAGTCACTGCCTATATATCATCACACAGGAGGGGGAGTAACCATTCCTATACAGCACAGGACACATCCCCCGCTACCATTACCCACACAGCAGCCACTGCCTATATATCATCACACAGGAGGGGGAGTAACCATTCCTATACAGCACAGCACAGGCTACATCCCCCACTACCAATACCCACACAGCAGCCACTGCCTATATATCATCACACAGGAGGGGAGTAACCATTCCTATACAACACAGCACAGGCTACATTCCCCCGCTACCAATACCCACACAGTAGCCACTGCCTACATATCCTCACACAGGAGGGGAGTAACCATTCCTATTCAGCACAGCACAGGCTACATCCCCCACTACCAATACCTACACAGCAGCCACTGCCTATATATCATCACACAGGAGGGGAGTAACCATTCCTATACAACACAGCACAGGCTACATCCCCCCGCTACCAATACCCACACAGCAGCCACTGCCTATATATCATCACACACGAGGGGAGTAACCATTCATATACAGCACAGGACACATCCCCCACTACCAATACCCACGCGGCAGCCACTGCCTATATATCATCACACAGTAGGTGGAGTAACCATTCCTATACAGCACAGGACACATCCCCCGCTACCAATACCCACACAGCAGCCACTGTCTATATATCATCACACAGGAGGGAAGTAACCATTCCTATACAGTACAGGCTACATCCCCCGCTACCAATACCCACACAGCAGCCATTCCTATAACACTTTCGCCCAGTTTGGGGCTCATGAGTATAGGGTGGGTAGCGTCTGTTCAGCTTGCTGAGACAACGCAATGCAATGATCACTAAACTGGGTGCGAGTACAATGGTTTTGTAATTCAGGCGGCTCCTCCCCCATTATATGAATGTAGTTTGGATATTTGGGGGATGGGGGACGATCTTACCTCCAGCAGATCTTTGGCTGATCCTCTCTTCTCCACGTCCATCTCCAGGCATCGGTTGAGGAAGTCCCGAAACGTACCAGACAGCTTCTCTGGGTTCTGCAGCTCCGGAGTACCGTTTGTGGCGATGAGATACAGCGCCTGTATATGCGACAAACAGGAGTCAAGAAACAGCCTGCAGTCAATATAATTACTGCAGAGTCTGGAGACGGAACATAGAAAAATCAGCTTTCTAATGCTAAGCGTCAGTAAATAGCTTGCCCGCACGTCTACATCTCAAGCCTGTGGGGTGGTCAGGATATCTGGATGCAGATGGCACAAGCCTGGCAACTGTGGGTCAGAGTATAGAGGGGCTGCAGAGTTTCTTACCCGGAGAGGATTTTCATTCAAGTATGGAGGCTCTCCCTCTATCATTTCTATGGCCATGATTCCGAGAGACCAGATGTCCACTTTAGGGCCGTAGGCTTTGCGCGTGACCACCTCTGGGGCCATCCAGTAGGGAGTACCGACCATGGTGCTGCGCTTACTCTGTTCTGGAGTTATTTGGGCACAGAAACCGAAGTCCGCTAAAAAGGAAAATATATAGAACACATGAATACATTTCCAGAGCCAAGTTCCTCACAAATTACATGATGGAAGTAGGAGGCCTTCACAGCCTGGAGATGGCGGTACAACGGTCATGGGGACTGGTCAAGTTCGGGAACCTATCCAAATGATCCAGACCACTGTTTTCAGGCTCTGAACAATTATCGATCATTGTTTGGTCAGCTTAAAGGTTAAATAAATATATCAAGGGTTAGGCCGTATTAGCGTAACCAATGTAAACATGAGATACAACTGATAACATGTAGCGTGTTGTATGACCGTACTTAATTTCACCGAGCCGTCCATTCCCAGCAGGATGTTGTCGCTCTTAATGTCCCGGTGGATGACTTGGTTGGAGTGAAGGAATTCCAAGGCCTGTAGACACTGGAGACAGGACGAGGACATGAGACTGGAAACGTGGTGGAACCGGAAGTGATAAACCTACATCTGTTGTGTAATAGACATCCACTAGCCCGTAGCACATGCTAACCCAGGAACGGCGCTCTGATCTCAGATATAGCGGTGAGACTATGACATGGGCTCTGGAGGAGAGTCACAGAAACGCTACACCTGACCCTCTCATAGGAACACAACATATGGATGTGTGAGGAGCGCACCTGGTTTTCTACACTCGCCTCCTCTAATTGAATAGATCCCATATTTGCAATATTATGCAGATTAGCTACAATGCAAATCAGCGTTTGAAATATATATACATTCGTTAGTCTGTTGGATCACATGAAAAGTGAATGGGCACAAAAAAAAAAAAACTGGTAACTAAAACCTTTTAAACTAAAAGACAGACCCCACCCCCCACACACAAAAATGTGTGCACCCTATGAAAAAAAAGATTACCTCTCTGCAAACCGCTGCGATTTGTCCTTCATCCATACAGGTCTCAGTTACCACATCAGTGAGGGAACCACCTGCCAGGTACTCCATCACCACCCACAGCTCCTCCCCGACCAGGTAACTGCAGGGAGACATCCCTCCGGTCAGTAACATTACAGACGTATTCAGAGAGGTGTGTATGTTCTGTGCTACAACCCTCCCTCGTTCCATTAGACTCTCCCCGACCTTGCAAAGCTCCAAACGGGCGCTGAAAACTCACCTGTTCATCAAAGCTTATCCTTCCACTGCTTAACTTAGTCCTGAAGCTGGTTCTCCGACCCCTGCCACACACGCATTGACAATCTCGGCCTGCTTACATCCTGCCATCAACCCATCTGCTTGCACCTCATGTATTCTGTCTGTTGCCCCTTCCTACTAGATTGCATCTCTTCAGAGCAGGGCCCTCTTCTCTTCACATTTCACTCACAGCTCTCCCATACTTAAACACCCAGCGTCCATCTTTGGCCATAAGCCCCTATCCTAAATCAAAAACACACATTTGGGGGGAGACCCCCGCACCCCGATTCCCCAGAGGACTCACCTGTCCAGGTAGTTGACAATGTTTGGGTTCTTGTTTTCCCTCATTACGAGGATCTCGTTAATAATTAACTCTTTCTTTGGCTGCTGTTGTAAATTCATTTGCTTAATGGCCACCTGCGTGGAGAACACAGAGATCTTGATGACGTAACTCGGGGTGAGAATAAGGATATACAGCTGGGAACCTAGACTGGGGTCAGGGAGGATCACCAGCTCATGGGCACAAGACACTTCATGCCACAGGAACACAAAGGCCGCAAAAGAGTCCGGCGATAGGTTCTGTGTCACTGAGTTTGTAGTAATAGTCCAAGGCACCTACAAATGTTTCTCTAAACTAAGGGCCAGGTTCAGTAAAGCCAAAGCAAGTCATTTTGTGCAACCATGTTGCTATGCAAGGGAAGCAAATCCATTTATATTGTTTCTGTGCAGGGTAAATACTGACTGCTTTTGCATGCAGCCCACGGGTGTTAAACAGCTTTATTTTTACACTGCAATTGAGGTTTCAGATTGAACACTCCCCACCCAAATCTATATCTCTCTGCACATGCTACATCTGAACATGGTTTTTGCTTTGCTAACAAAGATGAAGAATCAGGCCCTCAGGCTAGAACGCAGAGAGCCAAACCTGCGGATCATTCAATTGTGAAACTACACATCCCAGCATGCCCTGCCACAGTTTTAGAACTCCCAAATAGCAAGACCCTGGCAGGGAACGCTTGGACTTGTAGTTTCACAAGAGCCTCCTGTTGGACAGACCTGGTCTGGTCTATTCATTCTCAAAGCCTGGTCACACCCAGTCATGCAGAAGATGTGCAAAACCAACGGGCAATCCAAGCGCTTGAATGCTACCTGCAGCACAGAGCATTTCAGCACATTCATATCCACCAGGTCCTTGTATAGGTAGGTGTCTAGAGGGGCTGAGGCAGCAAGTAGCCAATCAGAGCTCATATGCATTAATGACTATGCAAAGTTGTGGTGTGAGGTTTGTATCACACAGTGGCAGGAAGACAGACATCAGGGATAACGTGTCACCTTTCTTGTGTATCACCAACTAATAAAATGTTAATTATTTTTATACAAAATTTGCCCAGAATTCGTACGCATTATATTCGGGCAGCTGTAATTAGTCTGCATGCGCCATTCTGCAACTTCATACTAAATACAGTTTTTTATCTGGTTTCTTGAGTTGTATTTCAGCCTGGACTTTATAAAATCAGCCAGAATTCTATGACTTGCCCTGAAACATGACACCGTTCACTGGTCACAAATACACAGAGAGAGCAGCTGTAGGTCATCGCTCAACGGAATGAAACATTCCAGGCTGCTGATAAGGAGACATGGCTGAAACACACAGAGGACAACAGGAAACTACCGGAATGTATTCAGTTACAGTAGGGCCTGCTCTGAATACACAGAAGGTGGAAAAGCCCCCAAACGTATTCGCAGTATAGTAATATGTATATTACAAACAAGACGATTAGATGATTTACAAACCAACAATGATCATTAACAAATATCGATCAGTAAAATACAATAATGTCACAGGAGATTCTACATGGAATACTTCATACATGAAAGACACGGACTTACCTCCTGTCCGGTCGCTACGTCCACCGCAATGTAAACAGTTCCAGATGCCCTGTGAGGAACAGGAGACATTTCACACGGCGGTAATTACAGGCTAACGTACAATGTATCATTTATGTACAACAGATACTTCATATAAACCAGCCACTGATATGGCGATAAGCCAGGCATGACTGCGCCCACGTCCAGAGACCTGAGTTTGCCGCATAGCCAACAGACATTTACGGTCATGAACAATAGTGTAAAAATCATTAAAAACCAGCTGGGGCCCGTGACAAAGGCTGCACTGGTCGTGGTGAAAATAGTGCACTGATAGGGCTAGCCCGGGCCCATAGACGCCAGGCCTAGACTGTCATTTTCAAACCTATACTAGGAAAAACATTCGGTGACATGTGACTGCTCGCTATGGTTACAGCACCTTTTGCTCAGTTATATGCCCACCAGTTTACATTAAATTACCCATGTGTTGTATTCGGAGAGTCTAGTTTTCACAAGTTAAGGAAAGAAAGTATAATCCTTTTTCTGTAAAAGTTAGAGCAGTGATTTTCAACCTTTTTACCTTGCGGCACACTAAATAAGATTTAAAAAATTGCCAAGGCACACCATGAGATCCCCACAGGGCAAAACACATTGGCCCCCACAGGAAAGAAACCAAACCTATTGGCTCCCATATAAATAAACAATCACACTGGTCCCCACCGGTAACACAAATAAAATACACAGGCCCTTTACATGAAAAGAAGAGACCAGTGAATAACAGTTGAGCTGGTGGTGGCTGTATAGATCTGGGGGCACACTGTACGTGGCATCAGATCAAGCAATATAATTAACAAGACATAGAAGTGTACAGCAGTGGAACGCTCGGTATACATCAGATCAGGGGCAGGTAACCTGTAGCACTCCCCTGTACTTACACAGAGAATGAATCTCCCTGGGAGAACTTGGCACAATGATGCCATATAATACAGCGCTGCCTATTACATAACCAGGTGCCATCCAGCATGAAGACAGGGCACACTGACAGGTTACATAGGAAGCAGCGACACCATGACCATCCGACATATGGACGGATGGCGAAAGCTATTCCCCCGCTACATTACCAGAACACGCACGCGTCACGTCCCTCTGATGTGCAGGAACAGACAGCATTGCCGGCTACTGGCTGCCAGCAGCTCATCTCCTGCCAGAATTACCCGGCCTGAGAACCGGCTGACAGGAACACAAAGAGAACATTCACGTGGATAATGCAGGCAGGGGCATTCCCCGGCTGTGAGCAAATGCACATTGTCCACTGGGCCGTGAGTGGCTCATAAGGCATTATTCCATCCACTGGCACCGGCCGCCTCTTACTATGTGCTGGGCTCAGGACAACACAGGAATGTGTGCTCAATGTTCTGCATGACGGAACACCGGACATCCAGAGAGTGACAGACCTGCAGGAGCGACCCCCGCCCAGAGCCAGTGCACCTGTACCGTGACCACCCACCCCCCCCCCCAGAGCCTGTACTCCTGCACCGTGACACCCCCCCCAGAGCCTGTACTCCTGCACCGTGAAACCCCCCCAGAGCCTGTACTCCTGCACCGTGACCCCCCCCAGAGCCTGTACTCCTGCACCGTGACCCCCCCCCCCAGAGCCTGTACTCCTGCACCGTGACACCCCCCCCCAGAGCCTGTACTCCTGCACCGTGACACCCCCCCCCAGAGCCTGTACTCCTGCACCGTGAGACCCCCCCCAGAGCCTGTACTCCTGCACCGTGACACCCCCCCCAGAGCCTGTACTCCTGCACCGTGACACCCCCCCAGAGCCTGTACTCCTGCACCGTAAGACCCCCCCCAGAGCCTGTACTCCTGCACCGTGAGACCCCCCCCAGAGCCTGTACTCCTGCACCGTGAGACCCCCCCCAGAGCCTGTACTCCTGCACCTCGAGACCCCCCCAGAGCCTGTACTCCTGCACCGTGACACCCCCCCAGAGCCTCTACTCCTGCTCCATGACACCACCCCCCCCCCCCAGAGCCTGTACTCCTGCACCGTGACCCCCCCCAGAGCCTGTACTCCTGCACCGTGACCCCCCCATAGTGACAGTGATGCAGCAGAGCTCCTGCAGCATCAAACTGCTAAACTGCCCATCCAGTCATGGAAAGAACGCCTCACTAAAAATTATTTCAAACTAAGTGCAACTATAAAGCCCCGTACACATGGGAGGACTAGAGTCCCTTTCTGAGCGAGGTGCTTAAGCCCAGATCGCTCAGCACACCTGCGATGTGCGCTGAGCAATGCTTTTACCTATACTTATAGGTAATCTAAGCACTGTATCTTTGCGGGCAATGGCGCCACACAGGACCGCGCATCGCCATCACAGGGTGTTCACACGGAGCGATCCGTGCTTCATTTCTAAGCGATCTAGTCAGCTCACTTACAAAAAGGGCTTAAATCGCCCCGTGATTATGCCCCTTAAGAAACACTGTATCTGTAGCCATTGATGTGTCATCTCACTACTCGCTCCTCGTACACGTCACCCTGTATTCATTGTCAGCGTCTGCATATGCCACAGGGCCCAGACTTCCAGTAAAACGGGATATAAATTTCACTTGCAACAGTACAGAGCTGGTCCTCTGCACAGCACACAGGTCTGGTCTATGTGACAACCTACATTATGAGCTATAAGCTATGAACAGGTCTATTTAATACCTGGCCCGTGAATGCTACCCCCCCCCATGTATCACCTATTCGACCAGGACAGCTGCAACACAAGTACCACCATCCACTGATTGCCGCCCAGCAACAGCAATACTACAGTATTATGAAATCAACAAAACTTGCAATGAGCACCAATCACTTCCGTGTGGAGCACTGTGGAAGATGGGGGCTGGAATGCAGGCTCATTTCTATAGAAGGAGAACAAGGATCTAAAGGGTTATAATTAACAATCCAACAATGGGCAGCTGCAGACAGGGCTAAGAGTGTAATTACAGGTGCCGGTGAGAGTGCCCTTTGTTCCCGGACATCTGATCACCTGGTTAGCTCAGTCGGGACCCAGACAGAGACACGGCGTCTCTCTGATCATTATTACAGCGAAGGCCTCAATGCCGGATACAAACCACCACCTTGTACTGTGCCATATTGTCTTCCTGGCACCACCCGAGTTACGGAGAGGTTATGCCACTATACAAGGGTGCTGTATTATTCCCTGGAAACAAGGGGGCCCAGAAAAAAAAGCATGTACAAAGGAAGAACATGCAAACTGTAAAGAATAAGGGCCCTCTGATGAAGAACTGAACTCAAAACCCCGGCATTGTGTGGCAAAGATGCGAACCCCACTGCCGCAATCAGATCTGCACGGCTGTATAGTACATAAGCCAGGCAGAACAGATCTAGTGTAGAAACTGCACAAACCGCTTCCTGCACACAATCCAATGTATGACCCACCTACTGTAGGACAGCATGAACCGCAATGCTAACCACTGTGCTTACACTTTTGACAGAAGTGGTTTATTAGAGATTAATTTACATAATAATGGCCTTTAATCTGCTTGTTTAGATCACCAAAAACTCAGTGGGTGCTGCCAAGTCTCCACAGCTCACCGGCTTCTATAAAGGCAAACCTGGTTCTGCCCACACACTACTACTGCACAAGACCCAATCTAGGGGGTGTTACCCCTCGGCAGATAGCATACATTATGTGAGTGACTAGCGACCCGCCCCCGCTTTGCACGGGTACATTATTTCTAAGAACGGTAATGTGCCTGTGCAAAGCAGGGGCGGGTCGCTAGTACTGTAAATATCCATGATCAGCCGCGTCCCCCTCTCTGTGGGCTCTATCCCAGCAGCCGCGCCGCTTCTCTTTCCGGACACGGAGCGCTGGCAGCAGTCAGAGGGGGAGAGTTCGGCCTGCAGCTGGTACCAAAATCAGACACAACAAACAGGTGTGCAGTAAATGTAACATTCTTCTAAGAAACATCTGTTTCCTCTGTGCCAGGGTTATAGTGTTTCATCACATCAGGAGCCTCAGACTTGCAGGCAACTGAATGTGCGTTACGGCTTGAATAGGTTGATGCACTTACCCCTGCCCGATCTTTTCAAACCGCGTGTATTTCTTCTTGGGGTCTCCCACACTGACGATGCTTCCTGTAATCACAGACGTGAGATGGAACAAATTTATACCACGGTTGTGCAATAAACTCCCTTGTGCATTACCTACATCATATAGAGTGGGCATGTCCAAACTATGGCCCTCGAGCTGTTGTGAAACTACAAGTCCCATCATGCATTGCTTATAGGGAATGCTAAAACTATGGCAAGGCATGCTGAGATGTGTAGTTTCACAACAGCTGGAGGGCCACAGTTTGGACATGCCTGACATGGAGGGTTATTCAGACCTGCTCTGCTAAATCGCTGAGTCCTGCTATCAGGTATACACCGCCCAGCCAGAGTGAAATACCACCCCGTACAAGCCCGCGAATTGCTGAGCGGGGCTTGTGAAAATTAGCTGGTTTGGGGATTAGCTGCAAATACATTCACAAACCGCTCAACATCCAATGTTTTTCCCAGTGTGTGCAGTCTGTGTGTAGCGGCTGTGATAGTATCAGACTGATCGGGGCGGAGCTGACATCACATGACTTCCCCTCACACACATGGCCACGCCCCTCACCATGGAATGATTACCCAGTGTGTGCAGTCTGTGCGTAGCCCAGGACTTACTCAGCGGCTGTGATAGAATCAGGCTGATCGGGGGCGGAGCTGACATCACATAACTTCCCCTAAAACAGCTGGGCACACCTGCGTTTTCCCTGACTCGAAAACAGCCGGTTATCCCCCCCCCAAATGCCGGCCTCGTGTAAATCACCTTGCGTACAGCCAGCGATCAAAGGAGTTTAAAGATTTTATCATAAGATGACCTTGCGCATGCGTACTTCGGCCCATACGCGTGCACAGTGTAACGATTATCGTCAGACCTGGAAATTCGCAGCTGTACTAACAGCTCTGAATAAACACCCCCCCTGTAGTTTTGATCGCTAATAAAGCACTATAAAGGTGACAAAGTGTGTTAGACTGCGCGCCGAGCCCTCTGACCCCTGTCTGCAGGGACAACCAAAAATACTGATTAGTGCGTACAGTAGCCAGCGTTATACAATGAAACTCCCCAGGAAAGGAATCTTGTATGACAAAAAGTCTGAAACATTCAAAGTGGCTATGCATACGCACGGATACAGAGGGGTGCCTTTGAGAGCAGACAAGGGGGGCAGATTTATTAAGCTTGGTGAAGTGATAAAGTGGAACATAATGTACCATCCAATCAGCTTTTAACTTGAAAAATGACAGTTACAAGTTGATTGGCTGCTGCGTTCTCACCTTCCACTTTATCACTTCACCAGGCCTAATACATCTGCCCCCGAGTCTTCTTGCCTCACAGACGGTGTATTAAGAGGGAAAAAAGAAAAGAAAAAGGGGGGGACGCAGCCTGTAAATGGGCCACGTGTGAGTGAAGTAATTAATCTGGTGAAGTGGTTAGAACATATTTGCAGAGTACGGCAGCCAATTCTAGTCCTGCTCGCTGCCAAGGCCGTCACAGCTACATACGCTGCATTCTAGTGGTTTACAAAAGATCCCACATTAAAGGGAAGATAATTCCTTAATAAATCAGTACAGTTCAGTCTGTGGAAAATCTCATCTTCCAAATACCCGCAGTGCAGCACCATCTGTCATAAGATCGCTATGGCATTCCAGGCATATAGGCATAGTACAGCATGGGCTTCCTCCGATGTACGAGCGCGACTTATCAAAGATGACAATTACCTGCGAAACATGCAGTTTATGCACCGGAGAGATGAGTGAGGTATAAGACATGATGTGCCTCAGTAACGTTCCTGGTACCTAATCCGCTGCCAAGCTCAAATGCTGGCTCAGTCAAAAACACTTGCTAAATAATTGGGCATAAAAAACTATGGGTAAATGCATGTGCAAGGTGATAATGTTCCAGCCAATCAGCTATTAACTGTTAATTTACATATTGGAGCTGATTGGCTGGTGCATTAACAGTTAGGATCCGATTGGCTGGAGCATTATCACCTTGCACATAACGTTATTTATGGGGACAGATACCACTTCCCCAAGCTTCAAGCTTGCCCAGCGCATGAGGCAGGCAACGCTCGGTACTCCGGCTGCTGTGGAACTACATAACCCATCATGCCTTGCCAAAGACCTGCTGTTCGGGGCACGCTAAAACTGTGGCAGTGCATGCTGGGATGTGTAGTTCTAAAGCAGCTGGGCTGCCAGCCATTGTCTTATCTCTAAGCCATCCTAGAAAATGATACAGTCTGCTGTTGCTATGGGCAACATCACCTTCATTTTTTAAAAGCTTTAGTAAATGCCATCAGTGTACAAGAATAAAGCACATACTCAGTTTTTCCAGGATCTCTTCATCCGACATCTTGGGCTTTTTCTTCGCCTTCTCAGTGTTTTTCGCCGACGCCTCTAGTGGCGACGAGCTGTTTTCCGATGGCTCTGCAGGCGGCGCGGTGGGCTCATCTTTAACCAGCGGTGACGGGAGAGCAACAGGACAGGTGTAGATCTGAAAAGCACAAGTAGAGCAATAAGCGGCTGCTGCTCCCGGCAGAGGGTACGGACTGGTCACAGAGTGGTGTCAACGCAGTGTCTGTGGGGTGGACCAATGATAGAGTCTCCTGTATGACCTCCGTTATATGACCTGGTATTAGCAGAGCCCACCAATAAAGGATTATACAAACAATGAATGAAACCACATCAACAAGAGGACAATGACATGTAAGCACGTTATGGTAATAAAACACACCAAAACCAAAAAGCAGCTGCTTGCATGAAAGTCTTTCAGCATTTCTGTACACAAATCGGTTCACTAAAATAAGCAAACGGCCCAATTATGCTGTATCCAATCAGGTGTCCTCGCTCATCCCGTTCACCTGCATTACAGTACTTAGAGGCCATAGAACATATACCACTTAATGTATTCCAAGCTATGTGGACAAAAAAAGTCTGGAACAATTATCTGCAGAATTTGTCCTACAGACTTCTACCAACCAGAGCAGAACCAAAACTCAGCCAATCAGGATGCTAGGAACAGATGACATCACTGAGGTCTGGTTTACATTGAATTTGCATGTTCCATCAGTAAATCCACTCCTCACTTTATACAATGTGCCCAGAGTTACGCGGCTACCCTTTGGCTCACGAGTTCTAGATTCAGGGTGAAGCTTAGCAGCTACCCTATTTGCCACGCCCCTTAGGAGACGCTTCTTTGTATCAATGGGTGTTGACATGTGTGTCTAGGTCTCCCGGTTGGCTGACGCAACTAGGAGAAGAAAACCCCCAATAAATTGACGCAACTAGGAAAAGAAGACTCCCGCAACCACTCATCTTGGACTCTGCCCTGTGCATCCGCCATTATGCGTTTTGTATATGACATCCTTCCTGATTCACGGTGTAATTCACTATACTGTCTGCACCTCGTTAACACACAACAACATCTATGATGTATTAAAGGTACCTCATTCCCACTTAATGTGTATGTTGGTTCAGCCCATGTAATAGCTCTCTGCAGACTGCAGGAACGTGAACTATGAAATGTGAACCAGGCCAGACCTTTGTTAACCCTTTGCGTGCTAACGTTGCTGTGAGATCCTCAAAAAAGATGTTAAAAATTTTTTTTTTATGGGTGCAATATTTAACTATACTTCAATGAATTGACTTAGTTGTATTTTTATTTATTTATACTGAAAGAACAGTCGCTGGCATTTTTAGTGGATACAGAGGTCTGGTCATACAGATCCAGTTAAAGTCGGCTGTCGGAATGCCCATAATCTTCTTCTACTTAAATAGCGCTTGTTGACCGTCTCAGAATATGCATAAACCAGGGTGTTTTAAAACTCGGTCCTCATAACCCCGCACCGTTCACATTTTCCAGGTCACCAAGCAAGTGCACAGGTGCATTCCTTAACTCACTGACACAGGTGGAGCTAATTATTTCACTTGTGATTCTGGTCCATTTATCATTGATCGCATATAAATGCGATCTGGGCGGAATTGTAAAACGCGATCATATCACCCAAATGTATTATCTGGCAGGCGCAGGGACAGGACTCCGAAAAGAGCCCGTCCCTGCGATGCACGGAGCCAGAAGCCAGGGGTCTGCACATGCGCGGTTATGCGCTGATCCCGGCCGACCACGCTGCTGCCACAAAATGCGGCGTGTAGGCCATAGGCTGCAATGGGTTATCGCCATATCAGGATGGCGATAGCCCAGGTGTGCAAAGCCAGGCTGCCCGATGTTCATACATCGGACAGCTACGCATCCCCCATAGAAACCTATGGGGGATGCGGCTGGCAGTGGTGAAGGGGGGATCGCAGCAGGGTTCTGAGATTCCTGCTGCGGTCCCTTTTGATACATTAGGGGGATACTTAATATTTGTGGCTAACCCCCGAAAACGGGTGTTTTCGGGGATTTAGCCGCAAATATTACTTGATAAATGCGGCCCTCTGTGAGGAGACCTGCAAAACATGCACTGTGTGGGGTCTCGAGGGCAGAGTTTGATAACCTGTGGCATAAACACAGCACAAGGTGGCGATTACGTATAAACGTTGCCCAGACAGATGTGAACAAACTTTACCTTTATATGAAATGAGATTACATGGGAGAGACCCCAGCACATGGGAAGAGCTCGAGCACCCTGTACCGTAGTAATCGGCAAACCTACAATTGTCTTCCTGTTCCCTCTAATTACGCTTTATAAGCAAAACTGATTGGAAGGGGGGGGGGGGGGGGGCGCACCTAAATTGTACGTACGCTCAGCTTGTTACACAACAACATCCTACCAGACTTCATCAGTATTGTGCAGCCTCCAGAAATTGCACCGTCATGCACCCTAACAGAGCAGAGCTGCAGCAACTCGGCCAGAGAACGCGGCGGCATGTGTGTATATATGCATCAGTCACCGGTACACCCACCGATTTTGTATGCTCAGGACGTGGGGCCACGACCGGAGGAGGAGCCGGTTCCTCCTCATCTTCGTCTTCAGAAACGGGAGGCACATCAGGGGTCTCGGAAACGACTTTTGAATTCTGCAGTTAAAATGATATAAATACAGTTAAACTTTTATCGAACTTTGGCGGGGAATCGCACAGAGCAATGGGACTTTACGCATCATTAGGTCGTCAGTCAAAAAAAACAATATATATAATAATAATAATTGACCACTATTGGTCGACAGTCAAAAAGCCGACATATTAGGTCAACACAAACCAAAGGTCGTCGCGAGTACATGATTTAACCGACAAATGGATGTGAATGACTGCCAGTCACTTCATTGGTTACCTGTATTCTACACAAAATTATTTTACTTCCACACAAAGCCATAAACCAAACTACACCAACATACATCTCTTCTCTTATCTCAAAATATCATCCAACACGACCTCTACGCTCCTCCCAAGATCTGCGTCTCTCATCCACACTCATTACTCGCTCCCATTCCCGACTGCAGGACTTTCTTCGGGCTGCACCCACTCTGTGGAATGCCCTCCCAAGCACAATAAGGCTCTCCTCCAGTCTCCAAACCTATAAGCGTTCCCTAAAAACGCATCTCTTCAGGCAAGCTTATCAAATTCCAGAACCAGTCATAGAACCTTGTATTCTGGTGGAATTGATGCAATAAAGAATACAGTATCTATCCTTATGTATCAATGCCTATTTCCCTGTAGATTGTAAGCTTGCGAGCAGGGCCCTCCTACATTTTGACTGTCTGTAAATACCCTGTTTATTGTATCACTGTCTCCTTTGTAAAGCGCAACGGAATCTGCTGCGCTATATAAGACACTGTTAATAAATAAATAAAACCTTCTGATGTATTTTTAGATCTCGCCGGCTCCTTAAGCACTTCCAGATCTGTCTGTCGCTGGTTTTACTAGATCCGTTTTACAGACTAACTTGTAGTAAACATCAGCAATTATTTTGTGCACACTTGTAATTTCTTAGACACCAAGCGCTATACAGTATATTAAATTTACATTTTTTTTTTAATAAATGTAATTAGGAAGATTCCATTAACATTATTTCCTGAGTGAGAAATCCCCTAACACACACACACACACACACACACACACACACACACAGAGCGTTACAGACAGACATCACTGGGGCTGCCAAGTTCCTGTTGGAAGAGACGTGAAGCCTCTGCCAATTCCTGACACATAAAAAGAGTTAACGTGAAATGGTTTCCAAATGTGCCAATACCAGTTACCCCTCCAATTTGATAGACAATTTAGTGGTAAAATTATTTTCCGTGCTTAGAGATGGGGATTGATCGTAATAATTATGGTCACCATTAAGGCTAAGGGGCCGTGACATGTGTTACTGCCGCACAGCACAGAAGTCATTGTGGCTGCCCGGTCTAGAAAGGCTCTTGGGTCACTAGAGGTCCATCCATTCTACAGCGATAAAGGGGCCTATATCGGATGGGGTGTGAATTTGCACTCCGTCCGATGATTGAACAATGATAATGAAACTTACCAAGTTCACGGATGATCCGTAGACATCGAGCGAGTTATCTGCGGACATAGGAGTATTGTTAATGAAGGACAAGGACATGAGTCATGGTGACAGTATGATAAAAACATATATGAATTATTAAATAACGTATGACTATGTGTCTAATTGGAGGTAGCAATGTTAATAATTTGCATTTCCCATGTATACTCACTCATAAGGGACACTGGTGTAAAGGTGCCCACACACTAGAACGATTTTTTGGCCGATTTCAGATAAATCGGCCGATGTTTACAGATAATCGGATGATATCGGTCCGATGCGCGCTCCCGTGGATCTTTTGCTGAATCTTCTGATCTTACGTGCTGCACGAAAGATCAGAAGATTTAACAAAAGATCCATAGGAACGCACACGGGATCTTAAGAAAAATGGGGCAGATGTATTAAACCTTGCGAAGAGATAAACTGGAGAAAAAGTGGTAGGAGATAACGCACCAGCCAATCAACTTCCAACTGTCATATTTCAAACACTGCTGATTGGCTGGTGTGTTAACTCCTTCCACTTTTTCTCCACTTTATCTCCAGTTTATCTCTTCGCCAGGCTTAATACATCTGCCCCTATCTTTGGTAAAGATGCCTGAAATCTTTTGTCCAGGATGAACAAAAGATTTTAAGGCTAATTTATGCACACATCTTACGATCGTAGATCTTTCTAGTGTGTGGGCTCCTTAAGAGTATGAATCTTGGAGAATATCCCCATAAAGATTGTTATGTGCAAGATGATAATGCTCCAACCAATCAGCCCCAATATGTAAATTGACAGAGGAGCTGATTGGCTGGAGTATTATCTCCTTGCACATAATGTTCTATCATTCCAGATACCGGCCTTCACATCACATGGAAAGTTGAGACATAGAAGAATTATTTTTTTTTTAAGAAATTAAAAAAAGTTCCCCTTATTGTGTTATAATGGGATTTCCATGTCCCCGTCGTCTAGGCCCAGGGGGATGGGCAGGAGTCCGGCTATTACATCTGTGGCTGAGGACTGTGTGGCTGGACGGCCAGATCTCACTACACTGCACTGCTGCTGCTGAGCAATCACAGTAGCAGAGTCAGCACCAGAGCGTCTCGCCAAGCCAAACAATGCAGACGCATCTGAGGTCGGGCAGAGAGCAGCGCGGGGACAGATCCGATGCGAGGGAAAGGAGGGCGCTCATGACTCATATCGGAAACAATTACAGTCTATTGCTTGGCTTGTAGAACATCCCAGAGAGCGGGCAGCTTATCAGCAACGTCTGGCTGAGGGAGGAAAGTGCTGACAAGGATAGGGGATAGCCTGAGTGTACGTAATGGGGGAGATGGTCATTTAGATGCATTACAATGCATGCAGAGGAGGAGAACAAGCATTTATTGCAGGACTGGACACCGCACTAAATGACACCGCTGAGGTACTCTGCACCTCGTGCCTCAGTGGCATCACCTAGACAGACAGGCTGAGAAGAGCACATGGCTGTCCAGGGTACCTTAGATTGATTGCAGATGATTATCTAGCTATTACTGACGCCATTCAGGCATGAGGCACTGAGCTCCGTGCCTCAGTGAGGTCACTAGTTAACAGAGAGGCTGCACACTCGTCAATATTGGTTCATCTGCTGCCGGAAGCCCCTCCCACCCCAGGTTACCTGTGAAGCTCATGTACTTCTGACTGTTGGAGGTTTTCTTGGAGTTGTAGAACTCGAGAACGTCCAGAACAGCCTGAGGATTCTTCTTCTGCTCCGACTTGGTGATGTTGGAGGTCTGCAGCAGTCGCGCCCATTGCTCCGGCATTCCCTGCATAGATATAGAGTAGGGTGGGTTATTGGAGGAGACCCGAAACACAGGAGGTGTCCGCAATGGTCAGCGTCCACGCACACTGCCAGGCTAAACGGCCAACACTAGATGCCTCGCTATACAGGAGAGCCAAGTGTCTTCAGAACCGACCTCCCTCTCATAGGTCGGCTGTTCCACTGGCTCTTCCTTCTCGGCAGACCAGAGACTGGACGTGGGAAGGCCCCGGGACAGTCCAGAGGTTCTAGTTACCCTATTGGCTGAAGACGCACTTTGCTAAGGGCTATAAAATAAAAGCAATTCTCTTTTAAAACCGGTAACGTCCCCATCGTTTGACGGTTATGGGCCATAGGGACGACTGCATAAAAGGATGATATGCGAAAGGTCGACAGGGCTTAAGTCGGCACCTGAAATAGTTTGACATGGCTAAGGCCGACACAAGCATTATGGGAAGGTCGACAGTCAAAAGGTTGATATGAGGTGGTCACTTTTTTGTCCCATATGTCGACTTAGTCGACATGGACACAGCCTAAGCGTACCGCATCCCCTCGCATGTACTGTTGCGCTCACCATGCTGCCGGAACACTATTTTATTCTCCCACCCCCGCCGTAGTGGATGGTAGCGCATGAAATACCGCCAGTTGGCATAAAAAAAAAAAAAAACAACAACATGAAATGCGCATGTGCCTTGTGTCGACCTTCTGTTTGTCGAACTTAGCCATGTCGACATGATGACCATATCCTGTTCTGACTGCCCGGATGGGTCAGGTTTGCATTTAACATAGGGGAGAGTGAAGTTTCAGCAAGTTTGCTGCGGATAAGCCAGAGCACAGCAGTTGTCACAGATATATATAACTCCTTAATGCACAGGATTAGATGTATAGGTGGCCTCCTGCCATCCCAGAATCAGCCAGTAAGAGGACAGTAGCACAGCACCGGTGCCGCCTCCTGTCCAGGACACTTCCACTTGTAACCAGAGGCCGATTTAATGGATCAGTCCAGCACAAAGATTAAGGGATTTATAAACGTGACATCACAGTGTCCACAGCCAACATGCCCATAGTAAGCTTTCACAGTGGATTTTCCCTACTTGGAGAGGAAGATCTAGCATTATGATCATTGGACCGAGTCCATTCGGGGTTTGAACTTTCCTTTTTTAAAAAGTTTAAATAAAAACATTTATGCGACCTATAAAAATCGCTCACCACCTGCATTTTTCGATAACCATTTGCGTGGGATAAAGGTGACTGGTGTAAGGCGACTAAACTGTGATGTGCTGCAATATGGAGAAGCCATAAATGGGGTCTAATGCACCATCGTACAAGCTGCTGTATCAGAACTGAATGAAGCGGTGATTGGGGGTAGAATTTCTGCCTATGGAACCCGGATACTGCTAAAGGAGACTCATCAGCTGAGTGGGCCAATGAGCAGGGTTCCGGGAAGTTGTGGCAAGAGAGGAATACAGGGAGGTCAGAGGGGCCATAGTGCAGCATGATACATTTTCCCAGGAATGCAGTATGTAGGGATAACGGGGTTTTCATAAGTTATGGACAGAGGAATAGAAATGGTTATCTTTGGAATCACAAAAGAAGCAGAGACTAAAGCACTGTACACAGTGGGATATAGAATGGGCCAGATGTATCAAGCTTCAAAAAGTGATAAGGTGAAGAGTGACAAAGAACAGATCCCAACTGCCATTGTTCAGACACTGTGTGTAACATGACAGTTAGGAGCCAATTGGCTGGCTGTCAGATTCTGGGGGGTAGTCAATGTTTCCAGTTATTTACGATCCGTGGAAATAACGGGAAAAAAATATAAATTCGCATTCCATCTATTTAATGTTTGGCATTTTTTTTCCCGATTCTTCAGAAACAATCCGACAAAGACGTGAATCCGCAAATCCATGCCTTTTTTCCCAGCAAAAAAACGGTGGCTAATTCGCAAATTTAGCGGCCATTTACGTAAAGGCAGATTTGCCTTTTCAAAGAAACGAATCTGCAGCTGCGAAAACGGCCCGGGATTGAATGCCCAAGTCCCGTTATTTCCGCAAATCGGAATGAACAGAAAACATTGAACACTTCCCCCACGTTTGTCTTTAATTTTCTAGGATGCAATACAGAACAGATAGACAGAATCTTCATATTTAGAAGCTTTAGTACAATTACAAGTTTTGCTATTCCGGCCTGGCAGGTGGAATTATATTTAGCACTGCCCAACGATGCCCATATGAGCTGTCATGTAAACTGGTCCGATACTCGTTGCTGCCAGTGTGTTTAGCCCATCGGACAGGGCAGACCGTGACGTGCACCCAGAAGAGGATTAATGTTTGCACTCTGGAGCTGGCAGCAAATGGACCATGCTGGTAAATGGTGAGATCATGACCTTGTGAAACAGACGCGGCGTTAAATGGGGTGGACAGCGGAGCGGCAAAGGTGTCAGGGCCATTTTCAGGTTGAAAAGAGCCACAACATATGTCCTTTGTTTCCAACACAAAGGAGCGTGTTCCGTCAGGCGGAGAGGGGGCGGACGCACTGACACTGGACACAGGAGTCACCCAACCACAGCTTATTCCTCTAGAGTCTAGAACATCCTCTCCGAATCAACTACTTATTATTCCATTATCTGTGCTATAGCAAGGCCAAAGAGGGGGGGCAACTGTTCAAAAATAAAACCACAAAATTATTTAAATTGTGTTTTCTTTTTTTTTTTAAAGGTGCTATAAAAATAAAAAACGCCACATGTCCAGTAGTGACAGGTTTTCCCCGATTGGGAACATTTAACCCATTTATGTCCACCAGCTTTTCAGGGTTAATGCCGCCGCTGCTATGCTTTGCAATTTGAGCCTTTTGTATCATGTTCACTTAAGCTGGGTACACACTGGTAGATATATCTGCAGATCAATTGTCCACAGACGGATCAGTCAGGGTGTTCTTCATACACGCTGCCTGACCCGTCGGGACTGACATCAGAAATGGGCAGATGCAACTCCATGAACCCATCCATTGAGCTGTCAATCACCTAGTCTTTATTCTAGCACCCTGCTCCTTGAAAAATCCTTGCAGTTCCTCCTTCCTGCCTGGGGTGTCGCTCTATGCTGTGGTGTTTCTACAACAGTCTGGTTTGTACCTCAACTTTGAGATACAAACCAGACTGTTCTTGGATTACCACAGCAGACAGCGACACCCCAGGAACTACAAGGGTTTTACAAGGAGCAGGGTGCTAGAATGAACACTAATCTCCGGAGGCTCTGACGTGGCTGTACTGGTGGTTGGCGGATCTCCCATACACACAGAACGATGCACCGATAAATTTTTACTTATATCAGTCATCGGCTGTGTTGCACAGTCGACTAAATATATCTGTGAATATAATGCTGTTCACAAATATATCGATGGTACACACTGACCGATGGTGCATCGATATATCTGCCGTTCAATCGAACGGCTGATATAAAATTGGACAGTGTGTACACACCTTTACCGTGACCTAAAGATAAGGGACGTGGAATGGTCCAATTAAGAAATTACCTACACCAGAGGTTCCGAACGTAGCCCTTGAGCCTAATTGTCCAGGGACTGAGTGTATCCATGGATGACCATGCGTGACAATTAGTACTTCCGTCAATATTTAACCATCTGTGTTGAGCCATAATCTTAAACTCTGGACCGTAAAGGCGGGTACCCACTGGCCGATATATCGGCCATTCAACTGAATGGCCGATTTCTATTGATGCACCATCGGTCAGTGTGTACTACTGATATTTCTGTGGCTGTCGCACTGTAATAAAAGGACAGCAAAGTATGAATTGCGTCGAAGCTACAGGGCGACCATGTAACAAACATTACATATACTGAGGTCTCCCCAGGTAAGGAGAAGGCAATCAATGTACTAGTTACCGCACAGGTAAAGGGGCTGCGTCACAGATGACCCACAATTTTGTAGCAAGCTCTGGACTTACCGTGAACTCGCCGGTTCCCGCATCGAAGCCAACGTGAATGGTGTGCTCAAAGTCGGAGGGGAGGGAGATTTCCGGCCTTTCTTTCTCTTTCTTTTTGTTATCTGGAACAGAGAGCAGCGGTAAGGCATGGTACCCCACCCGATGGATGTGCTGGCATGGTGGGCAATGTTAGAGTTGCACATAATAACTTGGGTCCACGCACAGGCAACACCAGAGGAAGCAGGTGAGAGCCAAGAGAAAAGTAGGGGGCCCGCTGTAAAGACCGAGCAATGCGCCCCAGGTAACTAACTAATGGGGCCAGAAATTACTAACGATAACAAGGTGTAAGAGGGAATTATTCCAATGGGAATTTTCTTTATTGCTACACAAGTAAGTTTTTGGTGCAATAACAACATCCATTGTGTTTACATTCCACACTGCCATTTTCCTGTATCATTACTTGTGGGTGGTTGTGACACTTGGAGGTGACCACTCTCCCAAGACAAGCTACCTGCTGCGGATAAGATCATCAGTAATACATTTGTCCATATAGGTGTATATTAGATATGGAGCGGTACTATAACTGGCCAACTCATTCTGACGACGGGACTGGCCACAGATATTACAATCCCAGTCCACTTCAAAGCTGGGCACCCTAGGAATGAGCAGGAGGTGGGTACAGGACACCGTCTATTTCTACTTTCGATTCTGATGCTGCAAATTGGGATCAAATCGCGTTCAGATACAATGGGATTTTGACTATTTGCTATGTTATTTTGACTATATAGTCAAATTCGCACCATGCATACACAGCATACAAGTAAATAGAGGGGAACTAGCTTGGCCCCCGTGTAATAATGTCATATAATACTGCCAAATATTGTACAGATCATGAATAAAAAGCACTCTCTACACAGGGCTCTTGCGCAGTAGACACACGAAGACAGCTGCCAACTAATGAGTAATGTTTACTCATTCACATAAACTTACAGAGAGTTCCTGAAATCGGATCCCCAGTGCCACAATTCAGTGAGAGCACCCTGGGAGTATGAGGCAGGAGGCCAAGCCAGGATTCAGAAACAGGATCTCGTGGGATCCATGGGAGTTCTCAATGGAGGTAGCAGTGGTGATCCCAGCCCTACTTTACTATCATACAGCAAAGGGGAACATCCAAATAATTTGAGGGGGGGTTTACAAAGAATGGGAAAATCCCATTTAAATGAAACCATATTTTGATTCTCAGATTTTTCAGAGACACTAGGTTAAAATAGTAGTTGGCCCTCTAACAATAAATGAACCTTCGTGTGTACATGTGATAGGTGATATAGGGGCAGATGTATTAAGCCTGGTAAAGTCCAAAAGTGGAAGGTGATAACACACCGGCCAATAAACTCCTAACTCAATTTTTAAACACAGCTGATTGGCTGCTGCGTTATAACCTTCCATTTTACCAGACTTCATACATCTGCTCCGTAGAGTGTAAGCTCCACTGAGGCGAGAGTCTAAAAACATTCTGTACAGCGCTATGGAAGTTGTGTGCACCATATAAATAACTGGTCATAAATAAATGAAAAAAAAAAGAACAAGGTGTACTTTTTTCTCCGGTTCCAGGAATCTTAAACCTGATGGGGCGGTCGCCTTTCTTTTTCTTCTCCGGGTTTGGAGGCAGCGGTTTTGAGCCATGGTTTAAAGTGTTACCGTCCTTCGCATTAGCCCCAATTAACGTGCTGGTGTTCCTCAGGGGCGGAGCTGGGGGCCGGTCGTCGATGTCTGGGGCATTGTCCGACATCTTCAGCGGTCCCAGCTTTGCTGCTGCATCAGAGAAGAGCGGTTTCCGTAAGAAACATAATCAAGTGCAATATACAAACAAGGGGAACAGAAGTCAGGTTTAAAATTCGGTTTATATTTAGAGAGGGATAAAAAAAAAAAAAAAAGTCCAACCATTCTAAGGATAATTCTCATAAAGGACTGTAGGATAATGTTAATTTATGACCAAAGGATAATCAGAAATAAACGGTATCCGGATGGTAAACCGTACATACAGTCAAAAGGCCAACACCTGGTCGCCAAAAGGTCGATGTCGTTTTCCATGACTTATATGGCAACGCTAGTTATTTATCGGGGCAATTTAAAAATCAGGATTAATAGGAATGTTTAATATCCCTGATCCCCTGGCCATCGCACCGAGGGATCGGGGATATTAAACATTCTTAAAAATCCCAATTCCCCAATCCCAGAAGGAATCCCGGAATTGGATTTATTTTCTTTTTTTATTTTAAACATGCTTAATATCCCCGATCCCCTGACTGATCAGTGCATCCGGTGGGCAGTGCCGGTGAAATATGGGCCCTAAAATCCACTTGGAGGATGGTTATGACTAAGAAAAAAAAAAAAACACATTCTATGTTGACATTCCATACCACAAGAATAGACCGCTGTATACAACCCTTCACCAATATTCATTGCAAGTCCAGCTATGACCACCCACCACATGCAACACACAATGTTACTTCTTTACTTTCACGGCGCCAGCACGGCGCCCACGCTGCGGGCTCGGTGGCTCGCCACGCTATTTAAAATCAACTCCATGCCATCATGGATAGTGGAGGTATGAACTATCCATGTTGGCATGGCGTTAAGTTCCTTTATTTTACATAGTTTGTGGCGAGCGTAGAAGCCGGATGTAGCACGGCGCCATGCTGGCGCTGTGAAAGTAAAGAAGTACCCACACAACAAATACAGAGTCCATGTAAGCTACACACAGGGACACCAAGAGTGGGTACCGATTCCCCGGGCCCAGATTCAGTCAGGCCCTACTTGCAGTACCCCGGCCCAGTTGATCTCTCAACAGCCTGACAGATCCACAATTTAAATATTTTACCTGACAGACAGTAGTCAGGCAAGAACACGGTCAATGAATTATCACCAGGCCCCATTTCCCCAAGAATATACTAATGAGGTTTGTGAATGACTGGCACAGACCTAAGCACCTCCCGTACTGCAGCTTTCCTGGACTTCTAGTCCTTTCCAACAGCACAAGATCTGAAGAACGCGTCTCGGAGGCAGACAACTCAGGACAGTCAAGCAACAGACTTAATAAATGCAGCAGCTCTGGGTGATTTGTAGCTTATAAAATATTTAGTGCACAAATGCCCTTATTGAAGAGACCCCAGGGAATCCCCCTCACCTGCCGGCCTCTTCTTGTGCTGCAGCCCCTGGGACAGCAGATGGCAGATGCAGGGAGTTCCACACAGAAGACACCAATTTGCATCTAAAAAGGTGACCAGGTGGCAGGGCGATCACCTGCCTCATAGTCCCGGGGGAAAGAGGGAGCCTCAGCTGTCTGCACTGAGCCGCACAGGCTGATAGACCAGGCTGCAGGACTATGGAGGACTCAGCTACTGATCCCAGGATCTATGCACTTCCTTATACAGGACTGATTTATCATTAGAGGTTCTGATCATCCCTGGAATTCGGCCAACTTCTGTAGCAGTGTTACACCTGTATCCTAAACAAGAAGGGACTGTATATGCCCTGTTCTGATCCTGGTAATAGGATAGGCAGGCAGATAGTCCTCTTGGCAGTGTCTGGTACTTTATCACCGGCCAATCAGCTCCTAACTGTCCCTTTTAAACCCAGTCTGTAACTTTAGAGTCAGGAGCTGATTGGCCGGTGATAAAGTACCAGGCACTTCATCACTGCTCCATACATCGACCCCTGTGTGTTACCCTGCTAAGCTCTAAGCAGGAGGAATGTCACACATGCACGCCAGGCCTTTCATATACTGTATGCCCAGCAGCACTTTATTTACACTCTGGTAAGTCCACACTGTCAGTAGGGTTACGCGGTTTGTAGAGGAAGATACTGCCTGCATCTCTGCTGTATTTACGCAGTTTCGATATCTCCCTGTCTCCTGCCCAACAAGATCTGTGTCAACAGGTCGACGGATAAACGTCAACAGGTTAAAATGGTTGACATGACAGCTGTCGACAATTTTTCTTTTTTTTTTTTCAATGCGGTCATAAACTTCGCATCAGTTACAACGCAGGCTACGACTAGGAATAGTCTGCTCTGTAGAATTTGAAATTATGCAAATTATAGATGTTTCTTCGCTGCTGATTGGCTGCCATGTGAACCTTCTACACTGGACCACTTCTCCTCCTTTATCACTGCTTCAGACATCTGCCCCCTTTTTCGAAGCGTGGTGCGCAGTGAGCCCGCATGGGTACATGTTTTTTCATGTCGACCAGTTGAGCATGTCGATCTTATGGGAACGGTTTACCTATCTCGGATTAATCCATGCCTATATGATATAGGGGTGTGATAGTATTGGTTTTATCTGCTCATAAGTAGTATTGGTTTTATCTGCTCATAAGTAGATATAACGGAAAATGAATGTACCTTCTTTGGAGCTGTATATTAGGCAGGCATTAGAACTGAATATCTAAGCATCAGCCCAATAACGGCAGCGACATCAGATTATTGGGAACGTAACCAAAATCAGCCGGAATAGGATCACCGTCAGCCTGCGCTTGGCTTTGGTCACCTCCCAAATGCACAGATAAGTGCTCGTGACCCAGAGCCAATAGAAGGATCTCTCCAACGATGTCATACGTGTGTGAGGCGACACTGAGCAGAGGCTTCACATTTTCAGTGTTCTAAAAACAATTGCTTTTATTAAAAGGAAACGTAATTCACAAATGAACAGGAGGAGACGGAGGCTTCTCTTAGCCAAAGTGCTGAAAAGAACCCCAAATCTTGCCATGCACCCTCATCAAGTAATATGAGGTGGAGTCGGTGTCTTATCCCCACCTATGGTAGCCTTCTGCTGAGCAACAACATTCTCACAAGCGATGGCGCTGTCCTAAGTTAGCAAGACTTGGGTCAATGATATATTGTGTTCCCCCTTCTCCAGAACAATATCAGTGGTCCCCCTTCTCCAGAAAAGCTTTACACTCTATAGACCTAAAGGGCATTTTGGGGTAAACAAGGCACTTTGGGGCGATTGCCAGATTGGCGTGCCAAACAAGACATTTTCTTGTGGAGTCTCCTTCAGGTTAGATGTACTGTTAGAATATCTCCGTGATTTCGAGCGCTGAGCCGCCCTTGTGAAGGAATGGGGGCTGCGCACAAAGTCTTTGACGTGTAGGTAAAATTAATTCTAGGAAGCAGAATAAAAACACAAACACCTACAGCCCTGCTGTGACGTTACACGAGGCAGAGATCAGTCCTTCTGTGCGAGTAACCCTTCCAGCTGATACAGGGAACACAGGATCCGTACTAAGCAAATGCCAGGATTCTTATATTACAGAACCACAGACTCCTAATACATGTTCAGCAAGATGCTCCTGATTCAACCAATCAGAAATCTAGATTCCTGTTGTCTCTGTAGTTCTCAGGAGCAAAGATAATTAGAGATAAAATGATCCATTCAAGCAGTTTCATTTGAATTGTGCAGATTAGAGCTTAGATTGGGTACGGGGCGAGGAGTCAGTTTAGTGCATCATATTCAACAATCATTTAAACCAATCACCGATGCTGAGCAGGAAATGACTAGATAGAGGTAGCAGTACACACAGAACAGAAGATGTTCCTTCATAATCACCTCTGCAAAACAGGGAATTCATTATAGAGAGGTGTGTATGAAACATTGAGCCCGAACCCTACCCATAACCACAGGTTAACCCCCTCAGCAGTACAGCCAACATGTACTGGCTGTGTCAACATTCGGAATGTTGACATAATAACTACATTCCATAGAGAGGCAGATCCGTATATATATATATATATATATATATATATATATATATATATATATATATATATATATATATATATATATATATATATATATATATATATATATATATATATATATACACACACACACACACACACACACACACACACACACACAACCCTATATACACACACACAACCCTATATACAGACAACCCTATATACAGATAAAATGCCGCCGCTGTGACGCAAGCGCCCTACACCAGCGTCTGCCCACAAATACAGTCTCCGGATAAGTAACTATGACGCGCGTTCCATTTTACACAAGGGTTAAATAAAATTCAGAAATAAAACTAGGTTGTTTTCTTCCCAACAAGCCGCTGTGCTAAATATATCAGCTGTCTAACGCCGTCATTAGAAAAGGTGTTTTACATCCCGCACCAGGCAGAGCGGCGGCGGCAGCTTCTGGTTCACAGCTGAGAATATTTCTATTTCAGGGCACGGCAGATAAAAGTCACTATGCACAAATGCCCTACAAAAACCAACACGGGCACATTTATAGTGCGGGCATGGGGGCAGAGTTAGATGCACTAAGCGCCAGGAACACAGACCCGCCTGCAGCAAGGAGAGCTGGTATACGTACACACCGCCTGCTATGAAGCCACACTAGTTCAGACTTGGCCACGCCTCCTGCGGCTGAATAAGGCTGCGCATTCGCAGCCTTGCAAGTCCACCAAAGCCTGGTGAAGTCATAAAAAACGGCCGGTGATAACGTAACCGCCAATAAGCTCATAACTGCCAAGTTACAGGGTGGTTTGAAAATGACATTTAGAGGCCAGTTGACTGGTGCACTATCATCTGCCACTTTATAACTTCACCAGGCATAATAAAACTGCCTCTGCACAGTGCGCCCCAATCAGTCCTGTGCAACTCTGTAGCGACTTACGGTGGCCATACGCTAGAGCGATTTGACACTTTTCCACGCATCCGGCCGATAAATCGTGTGAAAAGTGTCACATCGTACGTCATTTACTTCTGATATCGATCGAGTGCGCGGCCCCGTGTGCCGTCTGTCGAATCCACAGATTGCGACTGCTGCAGAAAGGATTTATCGTACCTGGATCGGGGAAAGGGATCGCATCATGTGATACATCGAACACGGTCATTTCGAATACGATGTATTGCATGATGCGATCCCAGTCACCACTCCAGATACGATAAATCCTTACTGTATCGCATGCGGCACCTTGCAGTAGTGTACGGCACGGCTCAGTATCAGCCCAATGAAGGCAGGAAGATCTGGCTGAGATTTAAGAATGCAGGTATGATCACGGTAGATCGGTCACATCCTCACATCCCCAAATCCAGGCTCCAGCCATCCTCTCGCTCCCGTGGGCACATGCAGACTTGGCACTCTTCCTGCAGTCAGATGTGAGAGCGGGTGTCCAGAGAAGATGTGAAACACGGCAAGGAAAAGCAGCACTAGAACACAAGCCATGTGTGCGAGCTAGCCCTACCAGAGAGGAGAAGGAAGACTCATCTGCTGGCTGCTCTCCCTGTGGGTTACGGGTAGCTCGGCGCACAATAAAGGACGTTCTCTGGATTTGTATGTGTTTGGTTAGGGGCTAAGCACATTATCGCATGCATGTTTGGCCGTATGTCTGCAGCTTCTAAGTGGATGGGGATAAAGCAACCTGTAGCCAATCAGATCATCTGCATGTTTGTAGCAGCGTAGACTAGTTTAGATGAATGAGCTAATCTTGTGGGAGAGCGTGACCTGCGTACCTGTTATGTGCAAAGGGCAGGGCTGCATGTGACAGTGACATGATATGAGGAGAGGAATGGAGGCAGCAGGAAGCCACAGACTGAGAGTTATATAGTGGGAGGAGCATGGTCCCCAGCAGCACAGAGTATATCAGCAGATTAGTGATGTATCAGTGAGGACAGGGCTGCATGTGACAGTGACATGATATGAGGAGGGGAATGGAGGCAGCAGGAAGCCATAGACTGAGAGTTATATAGTGGGAGGAGCAGGGTCCCCAGCAGCACAGAGTATATCAGGAGATGAGTGATGTGTCAGTGAGGACAGGGCTGCATGTGACAGGGGCAGTGACACAATATGAGGGGGGGAATGGAGGCAGCAGGAAGCCACAGAAAAAGTTATATAGTGGGAGGAGCAGGGTCCCCAGCAGCACAGAGTATATCAGGAGATGAGTGAGGTGTATTGATCACAGAAAATATACAGGATCTGAAAATAAAAACAAACGCTAGGTGATCGCTTTGAGGAATGGAGATGAATCCTGCACTATATTACCAGGAAACAAACAATCTGTGTCTTCCCCTAGCTGCACCGTGTCGCTATTAGCTGCCCAATTCCCTAGAATGTATATTTCTGCTGGAATATGGCTCCATGCAATACTGTAGGTGAATACATGAAACCAATTTAACGGATAAGGTCGGCCTCGGTGTTAGGGGACTGGGTAATGGAGAGGAGTAAATTGAGGCTATGCAGACACAGCGGTTCCCAAGTCTAGGACTAACATTCACCGTCACTGTCCTTGACCCCTGGGTCACCCCCAAATCACCGCGCTGCATATGAAAATATACATGGGGATGGCAGCCTTTTACTAGCAGTGCGCCGGCTAGTGCCAGATCTAGCTAATATAAGTACATTTAATTCATTTTCATATTTTATAATGCCAATAAATAATGGGATGTTTGCTGATGGCTTCATTCATTCAGGGGGGTTAGTAAAGGTTGCCTCGTGTTTTGTTTGATAAAGTATTTGGCTAGTTGTGTACGACACACATTGCAGCCCAATCACAGTAACTGTAGCACAAGGCACCACACCTCAGCCACTTCGCGATGTTGTCATGAAACAGCCTCACCAACAGCTACCGAGCAGATTACAGAAGAGGCGCAGGTTGGGGGGTGAGGGTGAGGGGGCGGGGGGGGGGGGGGTGTATTAAAGAAAGTATGGTCAGAGATGATGGCAGACTAGACTATAGTATAATACATTTATTTATATATAGTGCTGTTCAGTGCCTAGAGTTGCTTTATGTAGAAGCATAATACAGATAATTAGAGTCGCAGTAAATACTGAAAAACACGAACATAATGCCAAACTAAGGAAACCATGCGTCGACCATTGGTCGACGCATGAAAAAAATGTTGACATTCGTTAGGTCAACATGATAAAAAAAAAAAAAAAAAAAATCGACAGAAGGAATAGGTTGACATGCGTTTTTCATGTTTTTATGTGTCAATGTCAATCATGTTGATCTTTTTCACGTGTCGACCTTCTGTCTGCCGACCAACAGTGGTCGACTTTTGACCATCGACCTAATGACCGCATAATGGGTTCATAATTTCCAAGGATTTTGCATTCTGCTCATACAGAGAAAAAAAAAAGGACGAGGTAGCCATATTGGGTGCACTACATGGGTCGCACTTGGTGGAACAAACAATGCCTGGACTAGATTACACGTAATTGATCATTAACAATGTGCGCCCCCCCCACCACCACCCCCTTCATCTGAAGACAGTCAAAATTACACTGCATGTTCAAAGACAGAATGTTCTGAGCGGGCCGGGTGATGTCACTGGACAATACGGTTAACGATTGTGTTCAGTGTGTATGCGCTAGATGGTTTGAGCAATAGCATTAATGACATCATAAAGACCTACAGTGAGCAGAACTTTGCGGATGGCGATAGTTGGAAAATGACTGTGCTCAGAACCTCGCTATAAGGCGCAGTCTCTATGCCGTCCAGAATTTGCCAATACTAAGCACTTGAAAATGTATTACGCCCAACTCTTCCAGAATGTAACGGTTGAGCGTCATGTGTCCGACATGTCCACCTGGAACGGAGTCGATGGAACAGACGAGGCTAATGAGCGCTCACTTAGGGAGAGATCAGCCTTTTACGGGATACCTAATGTTTAGGGATTTAAGTGGCCCTGAAAGCACAGAATGAATTATTGCTAAGCTAATAAATAGGTCATTTTTACTCATCCGCTCCAATGGATCCTCTCTTAAAGCATTAATTATTGATAGTCACTTTTTGGATTAGGAGAGATGACCATTGTATGGGAAGAGGAGTAATTACTATTACTATTAGAAATAAATAAATAAAATGCCATATCATCATCATCATAATAAACAATAGTAATTAAATAGTAAGTTTACAGATACAATACAGCTGGGTGCAACAGGGCAAACACATCTGTACTAAAACTCTAATAATGTAACCATGACACACTAAGGCCAATCCCATCATACACATACAAAGTCATTTTAGGTTTGGACAAAAAGACACCCATTTCTCCTGACGCTGCTCTAATATATATAACGGTCCAGGTCATTTCCAATATTACCAATCAGCCTGACAGTCCAGTGACAGGACAAACACTATTGGATAGGTGCTAGGTAAGAAGTGGTGTCCATTTGAAACTTGGATCACATTATGGGTGAAATTGATATGTTTATACGTCCCTGGCTAAGTTATCAGCGTAGGCTGCCGCCGTGAAACTACACAAGTAACTACCGTACAGTTGCCGGGAACTGCATCTCTGTCCCTGGCAAGCCTACTAAGCGCCTCTCTCACCGCAGACGCCAGCATGATCCCCTCTCTTTGGCGGAGAGGGGATCATGCTGGTGCCGGCGGAGAACCGCTCCATCTGTTTGACAAGCAGGACTATCCACATCTGCGTGGAGTTGATTTTATATAGTGTGGTGAGCGAAGCGAGCCACTGAGCCCCGCAAGGGGACGAGGATTACCTTACATGTAATCCGCATGCGCTCGCCACACTATATAAAATCAATCCCCACGCCGACGTGGATAGTGGGGGTATGAAAAGGTCATGTGGACGCGTAACGCGTGCAATCGCCACACTTCGGGCTGCCGTGGATAGTGGGGGTTTCAGAAGACTCTACAGAACCCCTAACCCTGTAGGCAGGGTTGCTGTACCCTGCCGCAATAGCTACTCAGACGCAGGAGCGTCTCATTGCTGGAGCGGCTGAGACGCTCCCTTGTCAAACAGATGGAGCGCCTCTCCGCCGGCACCAGCATGATCCCCTCTCCACCAAAAAGAGAGGGGATCATGCTGGCGCCGGTGGTGTGAGAGAGGCGATGACTAGGTTGCCAGGGACGGCAGGGACAGAGCTGCAGTTCCCAGCAACAGTACGGTAGTTTCACAACACAAGTACCCACTTTTTTTTTTTTAAGAGGTGGGCATGAAAAAAATTTGTGTCTGGTTTCCTTTCGCTCCAATGCATTCAATAAAAATCTTAGTGTATTGAACATAGTGACAGCATAATATTAGGACGGCTTGTATTCAAGCAATATTGAACGCTTCGGATCATCTACGTCAGCGATGGGCAACCTTTGGCCCTTCAGCTGTTGTTAAACTACACATCCCAGCATGCCCTGCTACAGATTTGCTATTTGGTCATGCTAAAACTGATGCAGGGCATTTTGGGATGCATAGTTTAACAACAGCTGGAGGGCCATAGGTTCCCCATCCCTGACCTACGTGAACGTCTGCGTAACCCTCAGGATGTCCAGAGAAATGGTATTCAATGATGCCGGCACTGGCGAATATCTAGTTTGCTAGCCGCAGACTAGTCACAAAAGAAGAACGCAGATGACAGCAAATATCTAAAAACAGACGGACAAAGGTATAGAAGCAGCGATGTATGGAGCCGGCAGCTTGGCCAGAGAGCTAACATCTCACTGTGCAAATTTCACAGGTCCCTCAGAAATGATCAGTCATCAAGTCGGCATTAAATGCTGGTTCTAGGAGGAGGGAGAGCGGTGTCCGTGTGAAAGACAAACATTCCAGCCTGAAACGGGAGGACCTGAGCAGCTTCCACCACCCAGGGCCCAAGAACATAGGAGATAGATATATTCTATAACAGAAGAACATCTTCCCAAACCAACTACTGCTCACATGCAACACATCAGTCATCCCACGAAGAGGGATCCCCTGGGAATGATTCAGGCTCCTCCCTAATTATAGATCTCTATTGCTCAGACACCTGGACAGGTGCTGACGTCAGCCTGAAACATAGCTGAAGGAAGTACATGAGAACCAAGATAGCGGCCAGCAAACCTGGGGCTCTGTGCCAATGTTAGAGAAGAGGCACGGCCGGGACAAGGGGCAGAGTTTCACTCCCTACATGCCGAAAATACCAGCTCTTCCAATACAGCCCTACACGTGTTGAAAAAGGCGATATTTATCCCCTACGTTGAGACTACGAAACTTTTACAGAAATTACCCGAGTCTGACATAATAGGGACAGGACTGATAACAATTTGTGTAAACATCGAAAGGTATCCACTGAAGCTGGGCACAAACTAGTGCGACCCAGTGATGTACTGTAACTGACATCTTCCATGCTGTACAACCGACACAATGTATCGACGCATGCTGACACAGCCGTGGGATTGGGAATACACACAATACAATGAATGTATCACATGATATGCTGTATAGTGTGTATCCAGCTTTAGGGAATGACAAATACAGTATTAGAGACACTTTATTCAGTATCCACAGGAGAAGAGTACAGCGAGCCCCCCCTCCTGCCCCCGCTCCTGCCCCCAGTCTTTGCACAGCAAGCCCCCACTCCCCAGTCTTTGCACAGCAAGCCCCCGCTCCAGCCCCCCAGTCTTTGCACAGCAAGCCCCCGCTCCAGCCCCCCAGTCTTTGCACAGCAAGCCCCCGCTCCAGCCCCCCAGTCTTTGCACAGCAAGCCCCCGCTCCAGCCCCCCAGTCTTTGCACAGCAAGCCCCCGCTCCAGCCCCCCAGTCCTTGCACAGTCAGCTCATGTCTAGGTCAGCATTGTGTTTGCACTGACCTGTGAGGCTGACACACCTGCTCGCCACCTACTGAGACACGTACAGTCATGGGAACCGCAATGGTGCAAGGTCCACTCACACTCACCTATGGCACACCTATACCCACATACACATCACCAGGTTACTCAGGGCCCACACTGGGGGTGGCAATCCTGGGCCTCTCCCTCCAATATCAGGGTCATATTGATACAATATATAGTGCATATGAGGCAGGTAAGACAGAAAGACGTATGAGTAGGCACCGTCGCAGGGGGCACACGCATAAGTAGGCACACGCACAAGGCGGCACCGTCACAGGGAACATGTGAAGGTACAGTCATAGGGAACACGTGAGGTGGGCAGTACATGTATGAGGCGTCACAGTCATAGAGAACATGTATGTGGAAGTACAGTGACAGGGAACACATGAGGCGGGTAGTACATGTATGAGGCGGTACAGTCACAGAGAACACATATGTGGTGCATGTATGAGGCGGCACAGTCACAGAGAACACATATGTGGTACATGTATGCGGAGGCACAGTCACAGAGAACACATATGTGGTACATGTATGTGGAGGCACAGTCACAGAGAACACATATGTGGTACATGTATGTGTAGGCACAGTCACAGGAAACACATGAGGCAGATAGTACATGTATGTGGAGGTACAGTCACAGGGAACACATTTGGTACATGTATGAGGCAGCACAGTAACAGAGAAACATATGTGGTACATGTATGAGGCGACAATCACAGAGAACACATATGTGGTACATGTATGAGGCGGCACAGTAACAGAGAAACATATGTGGTACATGTATGAGGCGACAATCACAGAGAACACATATGTGGTACATGTATGAGGTGGTACAGTCACAGGGAACACATGTGGTACATGTATGAGGCAGCACAGTAACATAGAACACATATGTGGTACATGTATGAGGTGGTACAGTCACAGTGAACACATATGTGGTACATGTATGAGGCGGCACAGTCACAGAGAACATGTATGAGGGGTAACCATGCCTATCCTATTCCATAGAACACATGATCATCCCATGTGTCACGCATGTAGCTGCCCAGCACCCCGGTCTCACCTCACACTGGGATCCAGCAGGTGTCACCGGTGCCCGGGCTCTGGCGCTGCTCACACTCCGGTCCCCGGCTCTGCTCACACACCCACCCCGCTCCCGGCTCTCCCCACACTGCCTGCTAGGGATGGGTAATCATATGATGTTTCATCGGTAACATCGGATTTGTGGTTCCAATGTTCGATGTTTAACCCTGCAATGTTGAGGATCCAATGTTTCATCTACATCGCTAGATTTCTCCCCCGATGTTTTTCTCAATCTTCCAATGTTTTTTCTTTTGTGTGTCAATGTGTGCTGCTTTCAATGCTTTGCAGCCAGCTCACTCTCTCCTTGATTTATATTCATTAAAAACTTAAGAGACTGATAAAAAAAACATTAACAAACATGGCAGTATCACTGCTGGCTGGGCTTTCATATGTGTGTGTGGCTGTGTGCTGCTGCTGCTGTGGGTGGTAGCTGACAGTGAAAGACAGTCTGGCCAGCCATTCAGCAGCAGCACACAGGACAGCCCCACCCCTGCCTCACTGCAACTGGTGCTGTTAGAGAGTCACTGCGCACAGGTCTGGTTTGCATATCAGTGCTGATATACAGACCACACTGTGCTAGAAGCACTACAGCAGACAGCGACACTCCAGGCAGGGAAGAGGAACTGCATGGGTTTTCAAAGATAGCGGGTGCTAGAATGAACAGTATAATACGATAGTCACTAGTAGCATACCCTCCAACTGTACCGATTTAGCCGGTACAGTACCGTTTTTTAACAGTCTGTACCGGCTAAATCAGAATGTACCGATTGTACCGTTTTTTTAAAATTCAGACGGCTCCTCTTCTCCAGGAAAAGCCCGAAAGGTCATTCTGTGCGCGGTGCACTTTGGGGGCTGTAGTTCAGTAGAGGCAAGCAGCAGGGACTGGGAGCGGACCAGTGAGAAAACTAGCGCGGCCAGGGTCTCGCTCGCAGGTATGTGGCGGCAGGGTGAGGCTGTGATTGGCGAAAGCTCCCCGCCGTGGGAGAGGCGCAGCAGCACATGCTCCCTGTGTGCAGTTAGTTGTGTACCAGCAGCAGGAGGCGGAACAGCTTGGGCAGCGCGGCGGGCTGGCATGGGGCATTCGGCACTGATCACTCTCCTGCTGGCATATCACACCGGCCGCCCAGCACTGCGCTGCCGCCTTCCATCTGTGGACAATGACTTCACCCTCACCATCCCGGCCGGGCAGCGCTTCTTCCAGCCCATGAGGAAGGGGGCCAGCCGGGAGATAGAGTACCAAGTATGTGTTACCCCCTGCCATGCTATAGGTGGGTACGTGCCGGACACAGAGATAGATAGATTATATATATATATATATATATATATATATATATATATATATAATTGCCCAGTGCGCATTCGGAAAGGGGGGTACCAACAGACACGCCCCTTTATTATTAGCATAGTCACGCCTCTTTATTACTGGCCACGCCCCTTTCCGAATGTGTACCGATTTCAAACTTTCATATGTTGGAGGGTATGTAGTAGTGACATTGTGGTGAACTCCCTTCATATTTATTTATTTATTAATAGTTTCTTATATAGCGCAGCATATTCACTTGCGCTTTACTATAGGAGACAGTGATACAACAAACTGGGTATTTACAGTCAGTCAAAGGTATGAGGGCCCTGCTCGCAAGCTTACAATCTATCAATTGATTTATTATTATTCAGCAAGCATATCACAGCACCTTACAAAGGGCCTGATTCAGTTGTGGATGCAGACATTTGCACAGTTTATTTCTTTGAAATGCAATGTCAGTCACACTGCACATGTGCAGTGATTTATTAGTAACAGCGGACGCAGATACTGAGTGACAGGTACAGTAGTTTCTATTTGAGGGAGGGGATGGGGGCTGGTTTGTCAAATGCAGACATGTTTCAAACCTTAATTTGCAGTTGCACTGGCTCCAGCGTCTTTGTTCTGATGGTTATTCTAAGCAACAATGTAGTATGTTCTATGTTGCACTGTGTGTACAGTTTTTTGCTATTTTCTATGATCAACATAAGTTATTAGCCTGTTGCTACAGTTAAAAATCTAGGTAAAAATAGCAGATTGTGAGTTCTTGCAATAAAGGTTTGATAGTTAATGCTTCATGTTTTTTTCCTTCCGTAACAAATTTGATTTACCACAAAACATGAACCATATATCCATTGTGTGTGTAAGCCTCCAACAAGATAAACTTAATAGAGGGATTATTTATCATTTCAGAAGCTTATTAGTGTATTATATGCTTTGATAACCAAATTATTTTTAAAAATATCGAAACATCGGTTAACATCGGGTTCACAGTACCAATGTTTAGGTCTAAATGATGTTTTGCAACCAATGTTGAAAAACATCATTTGACCGATGTTTTCTTTCGATGTCCCATCCCTACTGCCTGCTGCTCTCACCGCCCAGCCACGCCCTCTCCACCCGGTAACCAATCACACCCACCTATCCCCTCGGCCCCGCCCTCGTCCTATGGGCACTGAGCTCACCACCACGTGGGTGGCAGGTAACCCCTTCTTGCCCAGCAGGTACCTATATACCAGGCTATAGGATATGTATGTGTAGTGTGTGTAATGTATGCTGATGTTTATGTATCTATCAGCCCGTCGTCGATAGATAGATAGATAGATAGATAGATAGATAGATAGATAGATAGATAATTAGATAGATAGATAGATAGATAGAGAGAGAGAGAGAGAGAGAGAGAGAGAGATAGATAGATAGATAGATAGATAGATAGATAATTAAAAAGATAGATAAATAGATCGATCGATCGATCGTTCGACACACAAAAAAGTTCAACATGTAAATGGTTGACATGAGAAAGGGTGTTTTTGTGGGTGTCTATGTTGATATGGGCACTGAATAATAAGTGTGCTGTGCTCGCAATGCTTCAGGCACGGTGCCCCGCTGCGCTAGGCACACTATTATGTTCTCCCTCTGTGCCCACTGGGATGGTAATTCAGTAAAAAAAAAAAAAACATAAAAAATGTACGTCAGCCTTTTTCCATGTCGACCTTATGTGAATGTCAACCTAAACTTAAGTAGGTTGACATTTTAATGTGTCAACCAGTAGTGGTCAAACTATTGAGTGTCACCACTGGCTCAGCTATAGGGTCACTGGCTCAGCTATAGGGTCACTGGCTCAGTTATAGGGTCACGGGCTCAGCTGTAGAGTCACAGACTCCGCTATAGGGTCTTTGGCTCAGTTATAGGGTCACAGGCTCAGCTATAGGGTCACTGGCTCAGTTATAGGGCCACTGGCTCAGCTATAGGGTCACAGACTCCGCTATAGGGTCTTCGGCTCAGTTATAGGGTCACAGACTCAGCTATAGGGTCACTGGCTCAGCTATAGGGTCGCTGTCTCAGCTATAGGGTCACAGGCTCCGCTATAGGGTCTGTGGCTCAGCTATAGGGTCACAGGCTCAGCTATAGGGTCACTGGCTCAGCTATAGGGTCACTGACTCAGTTATAGGGTCACTGACACAGTTATAGGGTCGCAGACTCAGCTATAGGGTCACTGACTCAGTTAAAGGGTCACAGGCTCAGCTATAGGGTAACTGGCTCAGCTATATGTTTACAGGCTCAGCTATAGTTTCACATGTTCGGATATAGGATCACAGGCTCAGCTATAGGGTCACAGGCTCAGCTATAGGGTCACAGGCTCAGCTATAGGGTCACTGGCTCAGCTATAGATTCACAGGATCAGCTATAGGTTCAGTGGCTCAGCTATAGGGTCACAGGCTCAGCTATGGGGTCACTGGCTCAGCTATAGGGTCACAGGCTCAGCTATAGGGTCACAGGCTCAGCTATAGGGTCACTGGCTCAGCTGTAGGGTCACAGGTTCAGCTGTAGGGTCACAGGCTCAGCTCTAGGGTCACAGGCTCGGCTATAGGGTCACAGACTCAGATATAGGGTATTTGGCTCAGTTATAGAGTCACAGGCTCCGCTATAGGGTCACTGGCTCAGCTATAGGGCCGGTGTCTCAGCTATAGGGTCTTTGGCTCAGTTATAGGGTCACAGGCTCAGCTATAGTGTCACTGACTCAGCTATAGGGCCACAGGCTCAGCTATAGGGTCTGTGTCTCAGCTATAGGGTCACAGGCTCAGCTATAGGGTCGTAGACTCAGCTATAGGGTCACTGGCTCAGCTATAGGGTCACTGACTCAGTTATAGGGTCACAGGCTCAGCTATAGGGCCACTGGCTCAGCTATAGGGTCACTGACTCAGTTATAGGGTCACAGGCTCAGCTATAGGGTCACTGGCTCAGCTATAGGGTCACTGACTCAGTTATAGGGTCACAGGCTCAGCTATAGTGTCACTGGCTCAGCTATAGGGTCGCATGTTTGGATATAGGATCACAGGCTCAGCTATAGGGTCACAGGCTCAGCTATAGGGTCACTGGCTCAGCTATAGGGTCACTGGCTCAGCTATAGGTTCGGTGGCTCAGCTATAGGGTCGCAGACTCAGCTATAGGGTCACTGGCTCAGCTATAGGGTCACTGACTCAGTTAAAGGGTCACAGGCTCAGCTATAGGGCCACTGGTTCAGCTATAGGGCCGGTGGCTCAGCTATAGGGTAACTGGCTCAGCTATAGGGTCACAGGTTCAGCTATAGGGTCACTGGCTCAGCTATAGGGTCACAGGTTTAGCTATAGGGTCGCTGGCTCAGCTATAGGGTCGCTGGCTCAGCTATAGGGTCGCTGGCTCAGCTATAGGGTCGCTGGCTCAGCTGTTGGGTCGCTGGCTCAGCTATAGGGTCACAGGCTCAGTTGGTGGGTTGCTGTCTCTGGTTCAGCTATGGGGTTGCTGGCTCAGCTATGGGATAGATAGCTCAGCTATAGTGTCCCGTATAATAACGCAGGCGTTTCCTGGACGTTGGGAGGGAGGACCAGTGATGTCACCAGTGGCCTCATTCTCCCCACGGCCATCGCAACGTTGAGTAAGTCAAGCCTTACTAGTCGCTGCAACGAGAGGGGAAGACCATTCCACGGCGAGTGGATTTGAATGCTTTCCCCCTCATGTGCACGGATTGTGGATGCAGCGGCGGCAGGGCAGCGTTTGTCTGACCGCTGAGCTCCGAATTCTCACAGCCTGGTGATCAGGTCTGAATTACCCCCTTTGTACTGCACTGTAAGATTTCTTCTACGGGACTTCGAGCCGTTATTGAATCTTTTTCTTTTTTTTAATACTATTACATTTTCCTAATTTCCTTTGAAATCATTGTTCCAGCTGCTCGCTGATAATCCAGCCATATCCGGGGGCCCCGTTCCACATCGCCCCACGCTGAGTGCCTACATTCCCAGCAGCAATATGCCAGCTGCCTCATTGTTTGGGGTTTCTCTGTGTGTCCCCCATGAGACCTGTGATGCAGCGAGAGGGGATCATTCAGAGCTTAGAGCTGTGGACGACTTGTGATATATTACAGAACTACACTTTCTTACATAGATCCATATGCAAAGATCTCTATCCCTCAGTCCTGCAGCCATGTGACCACTTCCTAGCAAATTGAAAGGCTGCGTTCTCATTTCCTGGCTCCGCCTGCAACATGGCTTCTGTGTATATGGTCAATGCACTGCTAGTAGCATAGCTAACTGCATGGGTGTAACTATAGTGGAGCGAGGGGAGCCATTACTATGGGGCCCAGAGGCTTTTGGGGCCTGGACCTAGCATATATATATACTCCTTCTCCATGGGGAGAAGGAGGCCACTGTGATGACATCAGTGTCCCTCCCTCCCAATGGCCTGGGAACACCTGCTTTTGGGGAACACCCAGAAAACGCTGCGTTTCTAAACGCCCACAGGCTGTCAATCACCCTGTAAGCAGTGAGCTGCCTTCGGACGGATGCTTATCTTTTGCATGCACAGTCATTTGATAATCGCTCTGGCTATGAATTTGCAGCCTGGCTATGAATTTGCAGCCCAGCTGAATCTGTGTGGCATAATGTGAATTGGGGGTTCTGTGTGGCATAATGTGAATTGGGGGTTCTGTTTGGCATAATGTGAATTGGGGGTTCTGTGTGGCATAATGTGAAGTGGGGGGTTCTGTTTGGCATAATGTGAATTGGGGGTTCTGTGTGGCATAATGTGAACTGAGGGTTCTGTGTGGCATAATGTGAACTGTAATGTGAACTGAGGGTTCTGTGTGGCATAATGTGAACTGGGGGTTCTGTTTGGCATAATGTGAATTGGGGGTTCTGTGTGGCATAATGTGAACTGAGGGTTCTGTGTGGCATAATGTGAACTGTAATGTGAACTGAGGGTTCTGTGTGGCATAATGTGAACTGGGGGTTCTGTGTGGCATAATGTGAACTGGGGGTTCTGTGTGGCATAATGTGAACTGAGGGTTCTGTGTGGCATAATGTGAACTGGGGGTTCTGTGTGGCATAATGTGAAGTGGGGGGTTCTGTTTGGCATAATGTGAAGTAGGGGGTTCTGTGTGGCATAATGTGAATTGGGGGTTCTGTGTGGCATAATGTGAATTGGGGGTTCTGTGTGGCATAATGTGAAGTAGGGGGTTCTGTGTGGCATAATGTGAATTGGGGGTTCTGTGTGGCATAATGTGAAGTAGGGGGTTCTGTGTGGCATAATGTGAATTGGGGGTTCTGTGTTGCATTATGTATACTGCCAGACCTACACTGGGACATCATGTAAACTAGAGAACTACAATGGTTCATAAAATACACTCGGACACTACTTGGGGCATAACAATAGCAACTGCTGCGGAGAGGTCCCTCAAAGGTTCGACAGTGTCTATGTCGACTGTGAATAGGTCGACCGCACATGGTCCACTTGGACACAAACAAAGGGTCAGCAGAAAAAAGGTAGAGGGTTTCTATCAGGACGAGTGTGTGCGGGGCGTTAAACTGGGAAATAAATAAGCGAATGCCGCTCGCGCTGGTTTCTAACCTCACATTATACAGGTTTCTTCCCAGGGAGATGTCAGCTCTTCATGATGAATCCCGGCCCGATGCCAGGAGAGTGAAGGTCAGATAGGCCGGCTCTGACGATGGTAATGTATTCGCAGTTACTGACAAGCTGCTGCGCTGCTCAGTATATTACTTGTGTCAGCACATTTCTGGCAGGACACGATATTGGGATTCGCGGGTGGATAGCGATAATATGCAAATTCTAGTTTCACCCTTCCCCCTGTACTCTGGAACTGAGCCCCCCCATGTCTGCGCACTCACATGCAGAAGCACCACCGATGGTGGATTGTCTGGATCCATCGATGGTACTTCCGCGTGCAGCATCGTGTCCAGCATCGACACTGACAGGTTGACTGGCTCCGTCTGTAACTGACCCCTGTGGAAGCGCCTATGCATCTGAGAACAAAATAATCGTTTAACTGAGCAAACATCACCCTCAGATTCCTACTTCCTGTCAATCATCTTGCGCACGGCGTGCGTATAGAAATAATAGCAGGATTTAATCGCAGGACAGCCTCGTGCATGCGTAGTATGGGCCATACGCATGCACAGTGTACCGATAATTGTCCTCTGTGTAAATCTGCTGCTGTGCCAACAGGTCTGAATTACCCCATCAACACGGCAATACACAATGCGCGTGCATCGGTATAAAAGGGCGCATGGCCATCTCTGTTGTGGCGCACAGCAGACTGTGGTCTATTCAGGCGTGGGGTGCGGGACTAGCGGACTTGTTGTCACGGACTTTAGTCCACGCCCCCTCCCCCTCCGTTAGGAACAAAAGCCCCAAAACCATCACTGACAGACAGCCATCGATGGCAACGGATCACCACAAAAATCAGTAATGGCTATCCTTTACCGCAGAGAAATCACTGATCATGTCATTTCACACAGCACTGCGTCACCATAGTCTGTCAGCGCATAAAAACACATCAAAATAATGAACACATAGACCTGTGTGTGTTATATTGAAATGTATTTATATATTTCTATACAACAACATCGGCAGCAGTGCTGCGGAAATGACTGAGAAATGACTGCCGCCATTTTTCCAGAGATCTGTGCATGAGCATCTGATCCCTCTAGTGTTCAGACTCTATAGCAATGTGCTGAGGGGATGCGGTCATTTGGTCTACAGCATGATGGTCGACAGTCATTAGGTCAACACCATTAGGTTGACATGGGAAAAATGTCGACATGTGTCTAGGTCAACATAGGAAAAGGTTGACATGTTTCTAGGTCGAAAGGTCATTAGTTCGACAGGTCGTTAGTTCGACAGGTCATTAGTTCGACAATGTCTAGGTCGACACTCAAAAGGTCGACATTGTTTTTTTTTACAGTTTTTTGAGCCGACATGCGCTGACAGGCGGTATTTCATGCCCTACCATCCACTAGGGCGTGGTGGGAAAATAAAATAGTGCCAGCAAGCGATGCGAGGGGGTGCGGTGCACTTGAAACTGTGTCCATGTCGACTGTGTTGACATTCAGGTAAAAAAACAGTGAAAAACCCCATGTCGACCTTTTGACTGTCGACATAGACATTGTCGAACTAACGACCTGTCGAACTAATGACCTTTCGCCCTAGACCCATGTCGACCTAATGGTGTCGACCTAATGACTGTCGACCATCAGACTGTATACCAAATGATCCTAACCCGGCAGAGAGGAGGGGGCCGGGGTGGAGGAGGTTGCACATGTACTTTCTCCTTCCTTAAAATGCCCCTTTTTCTATGGACCTTATACAGGTCCGTTCGCAGCAGCCGTTCATTCGCAGCGGGGTCTGATGTTGTGTCACTGCGCACGTGCATTTCTGTGCAAATCAACCAGAATAACCCCCTTTCTGTGTACTTACCAGCCGCACGTGCACATCGGTGCACACCTACACCTGCTTTGTGGTGAGCGCTCCCATGGAAACGCTCTGTGAGCAGGAATGAGCAGTATCACCACTGTAGAGCCCTGACTACTATAATTAAGGACATCTCCTTTAATCTCTTCCACTTTCACATCGTTCTGCTGCTGTACTGCTCGTTAAAGCCTCATTTATGTTTTACAAGACAGAGGGAGTCCGGGCGGTTTTATTGCAGGTCTCACATTTGTGTCAGATGTACGCACATTTAAAAAAAGCACTTTCCCACATAAAGGGCCCTGAAAGGTGCAGAATTTTAGGACAACGGGTCCGAATTCAGCCCCTCCAGCGATGGTGGGCCACTGCACAGGGCCGGTCTGCGGGCGCCTTCGTTGGTAATTTAGCATTTTTCTGGGAGTGCTCCAGAAAACATCTCTGGGAGGGAGGGCCGCTGATGTCATCAACAGCCTTCTTCTCTCCACCGCCTTCCCAGCGCTGAGTGAGTCCACAATTTCCCATGACCCACTGCACATGCGCACATGATTGAGTTGGATTGAGTGGAAGCGCTGGCCTGAACAGAGCATTGGGTTTGTTAGATTAGGGTCAGATCCCCTACACTCACCACAGTCCCATAACACGCCCACTGAGCAGACCATGTATGTGTGCGCTAGGGATGGCCATCGACTATCGATTTTTCCAAAACATCAATGTTTGGGACCTAGTGCTCGATATTTTGGACATCGATAGGTGAGGGTCAAATAGTTTTATGCCATCAATGGACAGCATCCGATTTAGCTGGTACAGTACCGTTTTTAAACGGTCTGTACCGGCAAAATTCAAGAGTACCGAATGTACCGCTTTTTTGGCTGCCAAGCACCCGTTCCCAAGGGTGCATTGCGGTTCCCGGGCCAGCGTCATGCGTCATGTGCCGGCACCGCGGACCCGCCTCACTGCACTCAGGGAACAGGTCTCTGTGTCGGCTAGCCCTCTCTAGCATGTGCAGTGGTGTTTTCTGGACACCAAGCGCTGCAGAGAGAGGAGAGCTAGCACAGAATGGGGATGCAGCGGCTGCGGGAGTGACATGGGGGGAATGACTACAGCGGTGCACCCAAGGTAAGGGACGGCATCCTGCGGTGCACCCAAGCCTGACTGAAATCGCCCCCCCCCCCCTCTTTCCCTAACACCGGACACGTCCTCCCATCACTTGCAGTAGTCACCACTTCACAGATGTGTGTACATATATCAGGGTTGCCGACCCTCCCGGAATTTCCTGGAGTCTCCCGAAAATTGGGTCCTCCTCCCGGCCCCCCGGAAGGGTGGGCAACCCTCCCGGATTCAGGGGGGACCCCCGCTGTCCCCGGGGCGGGGCTAAAATGACACAATCGTGTCATTTTAGCCCCGCCCCCTCCTCGGAGATCCCTGAATTTGCTGATTTACCAGCATGGGGGCGGGGCTTAGTGATGTCATGCTTAAGCCCCGCCCCCTGAGAGGCTACTGAAACTCTCCTCTCCGGGCTTCTCCCGGAGAGGAGAAAAGGAAAGTCGACAACCCTGATATACATACTGTATATATATATATATATATATATATATATATATATATATACTAGGTGATTCATCACGCCCTACGGGCGCTCTTCACACCGTCGTAAGGGGCTGCGCCCCCTTAATTTGTGAACATTTGTATATGAGAAAGATAGTTAGAATTGTATGAAAGATGGCCTGTATTGCAACTTGAGTTATAGGTGAAATGTGTTAAATAGAGAGCATATGATTTGGAAGGGGTGTGTATTGTTTTGTTTAATTAAAAAGCGGTTACAGAGTAAGATGTACATTTATAGTGTGGATGGTACAGTGACATTTGTGGGTGTGGGGCTGTGTGTGCATGTTGTTTAGGTGTGTGTGTGTGCAATAGTATAGTAGGGTGTTTTTGAGTCAGCGATTCCCCACTGGCGGAGGTCACGACACAGGAAAACAGGAGGCTGGGTAGTGATAGGGGTGTGTGGACATAAGGGGGACTAAAGAGGAGGGTGGGAGATACTGTGCAGCTTCTGCCAGTGGGTGAGGGTCCAGTGTAGCAGTACAGGAGTACAGGATGGTGGCCCTGAGTCAGTGTCTCCTCCTACTGGGTGGGAGTTAGGGTACATGAGAGCAGGAGGCTGGGCTATGAGGCATGATAGGGGCATGTGGGCAAAACAGCGTCAGCGACTCCCCAGTGGTGGAAGTTACGGTTCAGGAGAGCAGGAAGCTGGGTAGTGATAGGGGTGTGTGAGTATACGGGGGACTAAATAGGAGCTTAGGGGTGCCGTGAATTGTGGGAGGGGCGTGGGGGGTGCCGTGAATCAAGGGAGGGAGGGGGCGCAGGTGTCCGCGAATCGCGGGAGAGGGCGGGGGTCCGCAAAGCGTGGGAGGGGGCGTGAATTGCGGGAGGGGGGGGGTTGCGAATTGCGGGAGGGGGGGTGTGCGGGGGGTAACGTGAATCGTGGTAGGGGGCGTGAATCGTGGGAGGGGGGTGCGCGGGGGGTCCGTGAATTGCGGGAGGGGGGGGCGCGGGGCGCGATAAATCACCTAGTTGGTTATATATTCTTGTAGAAGGATGGTAGGATGTTGCTGTCATTCAGAATGCATTTACATAAACAGTAATAGTAGCAGTAAAAGATCTGACTTAAAACACCTACAGTAAAACAGAACAGGTGTTATATATTATACAAAGAATTGGTTGATGATGTGTAGGTTGACGTGCACATAGTTGTCACTGTAAAAAAATTGCTACAAGAAAAAATCAACACAGAAAGGTCAACACATGTAAATGTTGACAGAAGTGTGGCACTTCATTGGTGTCCATGTCGACATATGAGAATGAATATGAAAACATTCAAAAAAGAAAAATAAATCTTCAAAAACTCATGTCAACCTTTTTCATTGTCGACCAAAGCCGTGTCAGTGTTTTGCATGTGCCATTTAATCCTGGGGTTGCCGTGAATCGCGAGCAGGGGTGGGGGGGGGTGGGGAGGAGGTGAGGTGTGTCCGCGAATCACGGGAGGAGGGGTCGTGGGTGGATGCCGTGAATTGCGGGAGGGGGGTCGCAGGGGGGGTGTGGGTGCCGCGAATCGTGGGAGAGGGGGACGCGGGGGGTTGCAGTGAATCGTGGGAGGGTGGGTCGCAGGGGCGGGGGGTTGCCGCAATGACAGGGGGTGGAATCGCGGTAGGGGGGGTCGCGGGGGTGGGGGGTACCGCGAGGAAGGGGGGGCCTGGGGGGTTGGCACAAATAGTGGGAGGGGGGGTCGCAGGGTGCCACGAATCGCAGGAGGGGGTGTGTCACGGGGTGGGGCCGCAAATCGCGGGAGTCGCCGCGAATTGGGGGGGGGTGCTGTGAATCGCAGGAGGGGGGTCGCCGGGGGGTGCCGCGAATCGCCACAAGAAAAAATCAACACAGAAAGGTCAACACATGTAAATGTTGACATAAGTGTGGCACTTCATTGGTGTCCATGTCGACACATGAGAATGAATATGAAAACATTGAAAAAGTGAAAAATAAATCTTCAAAAACTCATGTCAACCTTTTTCATTGTCGACCATAGCCATGCCAGTGTTTTGCATGTGCCATTTAATCGTGGGGTTGCCGTGAATGGGGGGGGGGGGGGAGGGACACATTGCTTTGTTTCTGGACTTTCTTCTTAATTTATGGATTACCATCACCTGTGCTTAAACACCTTTCTTATCAATTACCCTGTTTAAAATGACAGGTGATGACAATCATAAATTAAGATGGAAGTCCACAAACAGAGCATTCTGTCCCTCCTGGAGAGGGTCATGTTGAGAGTTATGGAGGTATGGAGGTGTGGGGCGCTCACCTGGTGTGTCTGGTGAGTAGCTGTGTCTTTGCTGTGTAACATGGAGAGGCAGAGGGTGTCTGGCACTGTGGGCTCACTGGGCTGGTTCTCTGTCGTGTGAGTCAGTCATGTGAGTCAGAGGCTCCACCCAGCGTTACAGCTTCAGACACACTTTGAGTGACAGATGTAGCCAAATATATAAGAGATATATAGATTAGCGCTCACTTTTTATTGTATTTTAAATACACATTCGGAAAGGGGTGGGCACGCCCACTCTACCAGTAACCATGCCCACTTTACCGATAGCCACGCCCCTTTCTAGATGTGTACCGAATTCTGACTTGCAGATGTTGGAGGGTATGCCTCTGTTCACATCCGTCTGCCCCCCACGCCCCGCTGAAGCACTTCCCCTTCCCCAATTGTACATACTGCTCCGTGTGTATTGCAGAATAACGTGACACAACTTGCTGGGAAGCTCGAGCTTCCAGTGCAGCGGCAGCCACTGCTGAGGGGACGCAGTCAAAATCCCGACGGTCAAAATCCCGACGGTCAAAATCCCGACAGGGTCAAAATCCCGAATGGGTCATAATACCGACAAGGACAACATCCCGACAAGGTCAAAATCCTGACATTTAATCCTGACAAGGACAAATCCCGATATTTAAAATCCCGACAAGGTCAAAATACCAATATATATAGAATGTACAGGTGAAACAGTCAACATGACTTTGTGTCATCAGGTCGCGAGGTTGACATGGTTTTTTTCACTGTTTTTTGACCCGACATGTGCCGACAGGCGGTATTTCATGCCCTACCATCCACTAGGGCGTGGCGGGAGAATAAAATAGTGTGCCGAGCGCAGCGAGGCACCGTGCCCGAAGCATCGCGAGTGGCTGCGGTTCACTTCCAACTGTGTCCATGTCAACCGTGTCGACATTCTTGTAAAAAAACAGTGAAAAAACCTTGCGACCTGATGACACAAAGTCATGTTGACTGTTTCACCTGTACATTCTAAATGTCGGTATTTTGACCTTGTCGGGATATTAAATGTCGGGATTTTGACCTTGTCGGGATTTTAAATGTCGGGATTTTGACCTTGTCGGGATTTTGACCTTGTCGGGATTTTGTCCTTGTCGGTATTGTGACTCATTCGGGATTTTGACCGTCGGGATTTCATACCGAATCCCTGCTGAGGACGGCTGATCCTGGCTGAACTACGTACACGGTACTGTACAACTACGGTTGGTCCGGCGGCCCGGGTGGGTGCGATCTAGGTAAAGTCTCTACCGCGCATGCGAACACCTCCCAGCGGGACAGCTCTCCCCATTCTTCTGCGCATGGCGGGATCCATCGATGGCTGGTGATAGAATGTTTTATAGCCATCGATGGTTCCTGTCTTAAATGCCACCGATGGCAACCATCGATGGGGTAGGTGTCGATGGCCATCCCTAGTCTGTGCTACTAGCCATCAACCAATCGCTGCCCAGTACTCTCCCATCACTTCTGATTCCATCTGTTCTTAGCGCAACAGTGCCTTTGTGTGGACACTCTGGGCACTGCATGCACCGTGGGAAAGTCTCAGTAATCGCCACTCATGTGCAATCAGTGAAGTATGTGAACATCGGTATTTCATGCAGATTGCGCACAGCTCTGAAGCCGGCCCTATGTATGGAAACATAATCACTTACTCAGAGAGAGGCAGCTGTTCATACATCGGAGGATCTCCAGGGTTCTGCTTGTCCCCGGCGGACACGAAGCACATTAATAACCATGGCCAGTCCTGATGCACCGAGATGTTATTCACTGTGTTCTCATGTAAATTAGAAATGAGTAATGATAAGCTCACCTGGGGGCGTGTCCATGATAATAAGACGACACACAGGTAACTATGGCAATGTGACCAGTTACATTGCCATAGTTACCTGTGTGTGACAGGGCAATTATGATAGCTGGAGGTAGACTCAAGGCATACTGCCTGCTCCTGAATGTCCGGGAGACTCCTGAATCTCTTGTGGGTATCCCGGACGCCTGGAGAAGGCCTGTGAGGTTTCATGTCTCAACCTAAGATCTGTTGACCTTTAGTTGTCGACCTTATGTCAGGCTTGCCTACTCTCCCAGAATGGTCGGGAGGCTCCTGAAAATCAGGTCCGCCTCCCGGCCCCCCAGGAAGGTGGACAAGTCCCCCGCTTGCTGGCCAAAGCCCCCACACCCACTTCCCCGCTGATTCAAATCCCGCAAATCCTGGGTCCGCGGAGAGGGGGCGGAGCTAAAATGACGCAGTAGCGACATTTAAGTGATGTCCCCACCCCCCTGACGTGTTGCCTCTTGGGCTTCTCCCGGAGAGGTGAAGATAAAAGTAGGCAAGTATGCCTAATATATGTCAACCTTAATAGTGTCGACCAAGCGGGTATCCGGACTATTTGTCTACAGCAAAAAGATAGACAACCATTAGGTCGACACCAATAGTTCGACAAGCAAATAGGTCGACATGCAAAAAGGTCGAGATGCCAAAAGGTCGACATGCCAAAATGTCGACATGCAAAAAGGTCGACACTGCCATTAGGTAGACAGTGTCTAGGTCGACAGTCAAAAGGTTAACATAGGGTTTTCCACTGTCTTTTTTAGCCTACAGGCGGTATTTCATGCCCTACCATCCACTAGGGCGAGGTGTGAGAAAAAAATAGTGTGTTGAGCGCAGCGAGGCACCGTGCCCGAAGCATTGCGAGCAAAGGGAGCAATGCGAGGGTCTGCGGTTCACTTCAAACTGTGTCCATGTCGACTGTGTCGACATTTGGGGGTAAAAAAACTGTGAAAAACCCCATGTCAACATGTTGACCTAGACACTGTCGACATAATGGCAGTGTCGACCTTTTTGCATGTCGACATTTTGCCATGGCAACATTTTTTGCATGTCGACCTTTTGGTATGTCAACCTTTTTGCATGTCGACCTATTTGCTTGTCGAACTAATGGTGTCGACCTAATGGTTGTCTATCTTTTTGCTGTAGACAAATGGTCCCGCTTCCGAGCTAGCGACCTTATCCCCTTGCGTATGTCTAGCGACCAGAAAATTAGCTGGATTTTGTCGCTGTTTGGCCTCGCGCATGCCCGCTATAATCCGTATGCATGTACCATCCTTCGATAATCAGCCGCCTGGCAGAGTCCCACAGAAGCGATCGGGTCTGAATCACCCCAGTAGTTTGCTGAGAGCGGAGAGTCAACGCTTCCTTGCACAATGCTACCTGCACCGTCCTTTGCAATCCTAAGTGTTCTACCGTGCGAGTCCGCAACCTGACTGTAGTGAGTCACAGAATGCTGCTCTACCAGCACAGACAAGACGTTCACTGTCCTCCACAAGGAAGCTGAATCATAGGGTGATAGCGCGCTGACCCCCAGACACAACAGGTTATGTGACGGAACCCTGCTGAGTCACCTCCAGTCTGTACACAGCTAGTGAGGCGTCTGAGTCACCCCGGGCCTGGTTACTGTACCATGTGCTGAGCAGCGCTGCTCCTGTTCCGGCATCTGTGTGGGGCCTCCTGTGTATGACAGTCATTGCCCGAGTAACACTTTCACTGCTGGAGTCTGCAGACTTCGTACACCTGTATATGACCCAGGTGGCATCAGATACCCTGTATATATATATCTGCGCGGGTCACTACCGAGAAACTAAACGTACCCAGGCAGTAAATTCTACTTATCCAAGCTTGTGAGAGATAAAGTAGCAATCAGCCAGCTTCTGTCATTTTTGGGGCGAAGATCATTGCTTCGACAATAATTAAGTCGACGGTGTATTGGTCGATCCCAAAAAAATCGACATGCACAAGGTAGACATGGGAAAAAGGTCAACACTTGAAAAGGACGACATGAGTTTTTCACATTTTTTTTTTGGTGTCATTTTGTACATTTGTGCACGCAGACCCCCAATTAGTGAACCACGTACCCCTGCGTGTCTTGCTCTGCTTGCCTTGCTTTATTCCCAATTGTAGTCGATGTGGATGGTAAAGTATGAAAAGTTCCAAAAATGTTAATAACAATCACGAAAAACTCATGTTGACAGTTTGATGTGTCAACCATTCCCATATCAACCTTTTTCTTGTGTTGTCCTATAGTCCATGTTGATCCGATGCAGGGCAACCAATAGTGGTCGACCCAGGCCCTTATTCTGGTTGACTCACAAGGTTGCGATTACGCCGCCCGCATGGCCGCTCCCCCACCCTGAATGATTTCTATTCTGTTCGCTAATAAAAGTCAGTAAAGACTTACTTTTATTGTAGTCTGAGACGTCCGAATTCGTAGGTGTTTGACAGCAAATCAGACACGATGCGTGTTCCCGTGCACATCGGATCTGGGCCCTTATTCTGGTTCACTAGCAAAGGCAAATTCTTTCTCAAATAAACAAAACCATGTGCACTGCAGAGGGGGCAGATGTAACTGGTGCAGAGAGAGTTAGATTAGCTGAGAATGTTGCAATAGCTTCGGTGGGAGTCTGTGGACCAGAGAGGTGTCTAAGATCTGCGAGCGATGTAGAAATCGGCAACCATCGAATGATTACGCCCCCGGGCCACGCACACAAGGCAGCAAATGGTTTATGCTAAGCATCCATTTGCATGCATGCGGGTTGGGGGGGGGGAGGCGGCGTTTGGGCAAGTGGCGTTTAAATGACAACCAGAATAAGGTCCTATATTCGCTTGTGGATGACACTGGCGTTACCTCGCGGTTCCGTCAGTGAAAGGGATCACTGCTGTGTCGGCATTGCAGCTGTATCTGAATCGTGCCAAATGCCCAATGCACAGAGAAGGTAACTTCTATATAAGACCGATAATAGTCACAAATCGCGCGTGCGTCTCAGTCTGAATAAGCCCCCTGTGGATAACAGCAGGCGATCTCAACATGAGGGAGATATGCTAAGCCTTGGAGAGTGATAAAGTAGACAAAGATAAACAACCACATAATTGGCTCCTAACTGTCATGTTACAGGCTGTGTTTGAATGATGACAATTTGAAGCTGATTGGTTGTACTTTATCTCTCGCCACTTTCTCATTTTCAAGGCTTAACACATAGGAGAGTTTAGAACTGTCCCTCGGGGTGAGATCTCCAGACGCTGAATATGAATCACCCCACAGCGAGTGTTGTCCATAATCCCATAACACCAGCGCACAGCGCTGAGTACCGAGGCTCACCATGTACTCTGTGCACAGCCCAAGGCTGTGGATTCCACCAACAGATGGGGTAACAATGCTTAGAGACAGGATTATCATCATATAAATCCCCAATTATCAGATAATCTGAGCGTAGCTGAGCCCGCACAGGGCTATAAAGCAGACAATACATAGGTAATAACACCACCACTGCCATTTGCATTCTAAATAGCTTCCAGAACAAAGACTGTGACCAATGCAGCTGCGGCGGCTCTATAAATCCTGGGGTTCATGAGAACATTTCATTGAAAGAGACACTGAGGGGCCGCGCGCAGCCACAACGTGGGCACAGCCAGCCCTGGGGCACAAGTGTCGCTCTGCTTAATGTGAGAATGTAGATGTGAGATCTGAGCCTGGGGGATGGGGGGAGGGGAGTGGGGGGGGGGGGGGGGGAATAACTGGGGGACTATATACCTCACTATGGTACAACATCTGAGTCTGTAATGTGTAATACACTCAGCAACATCAGACAGGTAGGGGTCATAGGGTCAGCTCAATTGATGTCAACATACATTGGGTCGACTACTGAAGGCCGTCAAGGCTTACTGTAGGTTGACACCTGAAATAGGTTGACATTGCTATGATCGACAGGGTTGAATGGTCAACACAAGCATTAGGTCGACAATGGGTAGGTTTTTCACTTTTTTTTTGGCCTGAATGTCGACATAGTCGACACGGACAACGTCTGTGTGTACTGCGGCCCCTTGCATGGCTCGCCATGCTTTGGGCACGGTGCCTCCCTGCGCTCGGCACACTATTTTGTTCTCCCACCACGCCGTAGGGTATGAAATACCGCCTGTCGGCACATGTCGGCTCCAAAAAAAAAAAAGTGAAAAGCTCATGTCGACCTATTGACCTTCCCATTGTTGACCTGATGCTTGAGTCGACCTTCCAACCGTGTTGACATTAGCCATGTCAACCTATTTCAGGTGTACCAGAAAACGCTAGGTCACCTCCCCCAAACAGTCGCAGGCTGTCAATCACTCTGCTTATGGCTAGCCTAATGTACACATGCGCGGTCTGAATCAGGCTCTATGTATCATTCAGCCATCAGTGATTGGAGACTGAAACTGGCCTATCCCGGCCTACACTAATTGCACAAATGAATATAAATATTGGAATCAGTGTATTCTCTGCTGGACCAGATAACGGCAGGAAATTGTATTCCAGGCAGATATCGGGCCTCATTTAGCAGGGATCGCTAATCAGAGGATTCACAGCAGACTGGAGTAGGTAGCCACTGCCCAGTCTGAAACAGAAAACGCCTGCGCAAATCTGCAATTTAAATGCAAGTGGATCGCAGATCGCTATCCATTCGCAAATCCCAGAACATCGAAGAGTCTTTTGTCGTCTATGCAAATGTGAGCAGCTCTGAGGCCGCCACTAATCTGCATCAGACAGGCTGAGCGATGCCGGTGCTGGCGTCTGAGACCCTCCCCTGAAAACATCTGGGCACGCCTACATTTTTTCTGACACTCACAGAAAATGGGCGGGTTTAACCACCAAGCGCCGGCTTCCTGTCAGTCAACCTCCGGCCACATTTGCGTTTACGATCGGTACACATTTTCTGTCACCACTTCCCCTCGCGCATGCGCAATATGTACAGTATCAGATAACTGAGCCTCCATTTGCAAATTCTTTCATCAGTGATCGATGCTGAATTAGACCCATTGCGTGGTGTGTACGCAGCGCCACATATAAAGGAAAACGGAACTATTCTGATTCCTCTGCATCCGGGGGACCGATGTTGGGTGCATGCGCAGGCGCATTTCTTTGCATGTGCATGTGCAGGGTATGTGCGGCCACGGCGAACAGACTGGTCGGCGGATGCACGCACCCAAGACTGTGGGTGTGGGGCGTGGGTGGGGGAAGCGGTCATCTATTAGAATGAACTTAGGTCTACAGTCATTAGGTCGACCCCACTAGGTCGACTGGCAGGAAGGTCGACCTGACTTAAGGTCGACATGGGCCAAGGTCGACATGACTTAAGGTCGAATTTGCATAAAGGTCGACATGAGGAAGGTCGACTGGTCATAATGTCGACATGGGTTTTTCACTGTTTTTTTAGCCGACATGTGCCGACAGGCGGTATTTCATGCCCTACCATCCACTAGGGCGTGGAGGAGGTTATTAAAGCTGTGGCGAGCGAAGCGAGGGTCCGATTCTCATTGCCAACTGTGTCCATGTCGACTGTGTCGACATTCGGGTAAAAAAACTGTGAAAAACCCATGTCGACCTTATGACCAGCCGACCTTCCTCATGTCGACCTTTATGCAAATTCGACCTTAAGTCATGTCGACCTTGGCCCATGTCGACCTTAAGTCAGGTCGACCTTCCTGCCAGTCGACCTAGTGGGGTCGCCCTAATGACTGTAGACCTAAGTGTGGTCTGACAGATGTACCGATTCCGTGGGCGGATATTTGCACCAATGGGAACACCCAGCATTTCAGGGGTGTTCCCATGGTCATTGGCCAGTGATGTGGGTGGCGGGGGCGGGCAGCTGACATCACTGGATGTCACATGTCGACCTAAATGCATGTCGACCTAATGACTGTCTTACAACTTGCTGGTGACCAACTGATCCACACCCGTTTAAGAGAGGAAGGGGTCCCCTACTCTCTCTCCGGACCAATTGCAGATGTGCAGGTATTCAGGAAAATGGCGCACACACAATTCTCCTGGTATTTTCTCCGCAGCACGTGTGCAAATTGTCAGAGAAATGACTGCCAAACCTGTTCTGCCCACATTAAGCCATACCTGCCTGTGGCCGCCCACTTCTCGCAGAGTCATGTTATCGCAACCCCACTACACAATACGGTGGGCCAACTGCTCCCTTGTTTCGCCTTTGTTTGATTTGCTCCTGTCATTGGACCCTATTTGTGCAGAAGATGATCGGAGTTAAAACAATTAATAATGGAAATAACTGTACATGGGCAAATAGCTCCCTCTTGTGGTAAGTAAGCATTGCCACATTCAGTCCTGCATAGTGCTGTGTACTCTACTATATTGTAGCCTTGTATTAAATTGTTTACATGTCAAACTTTAAAACATTGCTGCCATTATTTGGATAATTGTATTTAGGGGTTAATTCCCGCTGGATCCATTCTAAGCATGCAGATGAGCCATTCTGCACTCAAACGCCTCCTCCTGATTGACAGGGAGTGGCCAGACCAAGGACTGCGCCACAAGGTGCAGGTTCCTTGGCCACACAAGCTGGCCTGCGACAGGCAGTCTGAGTATGTTTACACCGATAGTCACGATGTTCCTATAAACGGTGATCGCATTGCAGTTTGATGTGATCACAAATGCAGGCCGGGGTGATATGCAGACAGGAGGTGGCATGCAGGCAGGGGGTGCTTTGCAGACAGGAGGTGGTGTGCAGGCAGGGGGTGGTGTGCAGGCAGGGGGTGGTGTGAAGGCAGGGGTTAGTGTGCAGGCAGGGGGTGGTGTGCATGCAGGGGGTGGTGTGCATGCAGGGGGTGGTTTGCAGGCAGGGGGTGGTTTGCATGCAGGCATACCTCCCAACTTGTGTCCGGATGAAATAGGGACCCGAAAAGGGGGCGGGGCGTATGTAAATGAGGGTGCGGCTTATGCTAATTAGCCGCGACCTCATTTTCATACGAGAATAGACGCTGTGCGCATGCGCACAGCGTCTATTCTATTAGATTGGGGGGTCTCCCAACTGCCACCCCCCGCAGCGGGACAATGCCTGCCGCGGGTGGGACGTCGGGACAGGACCCGAAAATCGGGACTGTCCCGACGGAATCGTGACAGTTGGGAGGTATGTGCAGGGGGTGGTTTGCAGGCAGGGGGTGGTTTGCAGGCAGGGGGTGGTATGCAGGCAGGGGGTGGTTTGCAGGCAGGGGGTGGTATGCAGGCAGGGGGTGGTATGCAGGCAGGGGGGGGTGTGAAGGCAGGGGTTAGTGTGCAGGCAGGGGGTGGTGTGCATGCAGGGGGTGGTATGCAGGCAGGGGGGTGGTATGCAGGTAGGAGGTGGTATGCAGGTAGGAGGTGGTATGCAGGCGGGGGATGGTGTGCAGGCGGGGGATGGTGTGCAGGCAGGGGGTGGTGTGCAGGCAGGGGGTGGTATACAGGCAGGAGGTGGTATGCAGGCGGGGGATGGTGTGCAGGCAGGGGATGGTGTGCAGGCAGGGGGTGGTGTGCAGGCAGGGGTCGTATGCAGGCAGGTGGTGGTATGCAGGCAGGGGATGGTGTGCAGGCAGGGGGTGGTGTGCAGGCAGGAGGTGGTGTGCAGGTAGGAGGTGGTATGCAGGCAGGTGGTGGTATGCAGGCAGGGGGTGGTATGCAGGCAGTGGGTGGTATGCAGGCAGGGGGTGGTATGCAGGCAGGGGGTGTTATGCAGGTAGGGGAAGGTATGCAGGTAAGGGGTGGTATGCAGGCAGGGGGTGGTATGCAGGTAGGAGGTGGTATGCAGGTAGGAGGTGGTATGCAGGCAGGGGGTGGTATGCAGACAGGAGGTGATATGCAGGCAGGGGGTGGTGTGCAGGCAGGAGGTGGTGTGCAGGCAGGAGGTGGTATGCAGGCAGGGGGTGGTATGCAGACAGGAGGTGGTATGCAGGCAGGATGTGGTATGCAGGTAGGAGGTGGTATGCAGGTAGGGGGGTGGTATGCAGGCTGGAGGTGGTATGCAGGCAGGGGGTGGTATGCAGGCAGGGGGTGGTATGCAGACAGGAGGTGGTATGCAGGCAGGGGGGTGGTGTGCAGACAGGAGGTGGTATGCAGGCAGGGGGTGGTATGCAGGCAGGGGGTGGTATGCAGGCAGGGGGTGGTATGCAGGTAGGAGGTGGTATGCAGGCAGGGGGTGGTATGCAGGCAGGGGGTGGTATGCAGGTAGGAGGTGGTATGCAGGTAGGGGGTGGTATGCAGGTAGGAGGTGGTATGCAGGCAGGGGGTGGTATGCAGGCAGGAGGTGGTATGCAGGCAGGGGGTGGTATGCAGGTAGGAGGTGGTATGCAGGCTGGAGGTGGTATGCAGGCAGGGGGTGGTATGCAGGCAGGGGGTGGTATGCAGGTAGGAGGTGGTATGCAGGCAGGAGGTGGTATGCAGGCTGGAGGTGGTATGCAGGCAGGGGATGGTATGCAGGCAGGGGGTGGTATGCAGGCAGGAGGTGGTATGCAGGCAGGAGGTGGTATGCAGGCAGGAGGTGGTATGCAGGCAGGAGGTGGTATGCAGGCAGGGGGTGGTATGCAGGCAGGAGGTGGTATGCAGGCAGGGGGTGGTATGCAGGCAGGAGGTGGTATGCAGGCAGGGGGTGGTATGCAGGCAGGGGGTGGTATGCAGGCAGGGGGTGGTATGCAGGCAGGAGGTGGTATGCAGGCTGGAGGTGGTATGCAGGCAGGGGGTGGTATGCAGGCAGGAGGTGGTATGCAGGCAGGAGGTGGTATGCAGGCAGGGGGTGGTATGCAGGCAGGGGGGTGGTATGCAGGCAGGGGGTGGTGTGCAGGCAGGGGGTAGTATGCAGGCAGGAGGTGGTATGCAGGCAGGAGGTGGTATGCAGGCAGGGGTCGGTATGCAGGCAGGAGGTGGTATGCAGGCAGGAGGTGGTATGCAGGCAGGAGGTGGTATGCAGGCAGGGGGTGGTATGCAGGCAGGAGGTGGTATGCAGGCAGGGGGTGGTATGCAGGCAGGAGGTGGTATGCAGGCAGGGGGTGGTATGCAGGCAGGAGGTGGTATGCAGGCAGGGGGTGGTATGCAGGCAGGAGGTGGTATGCAGGCAGGGGGTGGTATGCAGGCAGGGGTGGTATGCAGGCAGGGGGTGGTATGCAGGCAGGGGGTGGTATGCAGGCAGGGGGTGGTATGCAGGCAGGGGGTGGTATGCAGGTAGGAGGTGGTATGCAGGCAGGAGGTGGTATGCAGGCTGGAGGTGGTATGCAGGCAGGGGATGGTATGCAGGCAGGGGGTGGTATGCAGGCAGGAGGTGGTATGCAGGCAGGAGGTGGTATGCAGGCAGGAGGTGGTATGCAGGCAGGAGGTGGTATGCAGGCAGGGGGTGGTATGCAGGCAGGAGGTGGTATGCAGGCAGGGGGTGGTATGCAGGCAGGAGGTGGTATGCAGGCAGGGGGTGGTATGCAGGCAGGGGGTGGTATGCAGGCAGGGGGTGGTATGCAGGCAGGAGGTGGTATGCAGGCTGGAGGTGGTATGCAGGCAGGGGGTGGTATGCAGACAGGAGGTGGTATGCAGGCAGGGGGGTGGTGTGCAGACAGGAGGTGGTATGCAGGCAGGGGGTGGTATGCAGGCAGGGGGTGGTATGCAGGCAGGGGGTGGTATGCAGGTAGGAGGTGGTATGCAGGCAGGGGGTGGTATGCAGGCAGGGGGTGGTATGCAGGTAGGAGGTGGTATGCAGGTAGGGGGTGGTATGCAGGTAGGAGGTGGTATGCAGGCAGGGGGTGGTATGCAGGCAGGAGGTGGTATGCAGGCAGGGGGTGGTATGCAGGTAGGAGGTGGTATGCAGGCTGGAGGTGGTATGCAGGCAGGGGGTGGTATGCAGGCAGGGGGTGGTATGCAGGTAGGAGGTGGTATGCAGGCAGGAGGTGGTATGCAGGCTGGAGGTGGTATGCAGGCAGGGGATGGTATGCAGGCAGGGGGTGGTATGCAGGCAGGAGGTGGTATGCAGGCAGGAGGTGGTATGCAGGCAGGAGGTGGTATGCAGGCAGGAGGTGGTATGCAGGCAGGGGGTGGTATGCAGGCAGGAGGTGGTATGCAGGCAGGGGGTGGTATGCAGGCAGGAGGTGGTATGCAGGCAGGGGGTGGTATGCAGGCAGGGGGTGGTATGCAGGCAGGGGGTGGTATGCAGGCAGGAGGTGGTATGCAGGCTGGAGGTGGTATGCAGGCAGGGGGTGGTATGCAGGCAGGAGGTGGTATGCAGGCAGGAGGTGGTATGCAGGCAGGGGGTGGTATGCAGGCAGGGGGGTGGTATGCAGGCAGGGGGTGGTGTGCAGGCAGGGGGTAGTATGCAGGCAGGAGGTGGTATGCAGGCAGGAGGTGGTATGCAGGCAGGGGTCGGTATGCAGGCAGGAGGTGGTATGCAGGCAGGAGGTGGTATGCAGGCAGGAGGTGGTATGCAGGCAGGGGGTGGTATGCAGGCAGGAGGTGGTATGCAGGCAGGGGGTGGTATGCAGGCAGGAGGTGGTATGCAGGCAGGGGGTGGTATGCAGGCAGGAGGTGGTATGCAGGCAGGGGGTGGTATGCAGGCAGGAGGTGGTATGCAGGCAGGGGGTGGTATGCAGGCAGGGGTGGTATGCAGGCAGGGGGTGGTATGCAGGCAGGGGGTGGTATGCAGGCAGGGGGTGGTATGCAGGCAGGGGGTGGTATGCAGGTAGGAGGTGGTATGCAGGCAGGAGGTGGTATGCAGGCTGGAGGTGGTATGCAGGCAGGGGATGGTATGCAGGCAGGGGGTGGTATGCAGGCAGGAGGTGGTATGCAGGCAGGAGGTGGTATGCAGGCAGGAGGTGGTATGCAGGCAGGAGGTGGTATGCAGGCAGGGGGTGGTATGCAGGCAGGAGGTGGTATGCAGGCAGGGGGTGGTATGCAGGCAGGAGGTGGTATGCAGGCAGGGGGTGGTATGCAGGCAGGGGGTGGTATGCAGGCAGGGGGTGGTATGCAGGCAGGAGGTGGTATGCAGGCTGGAGGTGGTATGCAGGCAGGGGGTGGTATGCAGGCAGGAGGTGGTATGCAGGCAGGAGGTGGTATGCAGGCAGGGGGTGGTATGCAGGCAGGGGGGTGGTATGCAGGCAGGGGGTGGTGTGCAGGCAGGGGGTAGTATGCAGGCAGGAGGTGGTATGCAGGCAGGAGGTGGTATGCAGGCAGGGGTCGGTATGCAGGCAGGAGGTGGTATGCAGGCAGGAGGTGGTATGCAGGCAGGGGGTGGTATGCAGGCAGGAGGTGGTATGCAGGCAGGGGGTGGTATGCAGGCAGGAGGTGGTATGCAGGCAGGGGGTGGTATGCAGGCAGGAGGTGGTATGCAGGCAGGGGGTGGTATGCAGGCAGGAGGTGGTATGCAGGCTGGAGGTGGTATGCAGGCAGGAGGTGGTATGCAGGCAGGGGGTGGTATGCAGGCAGGAGGTGGTATGCAGGCAGGGGGTGGTATGCAGGCAGGGGGTGGTATGCAGGTAGCGGGTGGTATGCAGGCAGGGGGTGGTATGCAGGCAGGGGATGGTATGCAGGTAAGGGGTGGTATGCAGGCAGGGGGTGGTATGCAGGCAGGAGGTGGTATGCAGGCAGGGGGTGGTATGCAGGCAGGAGGTGGTATGCAGGCAGGGGGTGGTATGCAGGCAGGAGGTGGTATGCAGGCTGGAGGTGGTATGCAGGCAGGAGGTGGTATGCAGGCAGGGGGTGGTATGCAGGCAGGAGGTGGTATGCAGGCAGGGGGTGGTATGCAGGCAGGGGGTGGTATGCAGGTAGCGGGTGGTATGCAGGCAGGGGGTGGTATGCAGGCAGGGGATGGTATGCAGGTAAGGGGTGGTATGCAGGCAGGGGGTGGTATGCAGGCAGGGGGTGGTATGCAGGCAGGGGGTGGTATGCAGGCAGGGGGTGGTATGCAGGCAGGAGGTGGTATGCAGGCAGGGGGTGGTATGCAGGTAGGGGGTGGTATGCAGGCTGGAGGTGGTATGCAGGCAGGAGGTGGTATGCAGGCAGGGGGTGGTATGCAGGCAGGAGGTGGTATGCAGGCAGGGGGTGGTATGCAGGCAGGGGGTGGTATGCAGGTAGCGGGTGGTATGCAGGCAGGGGGTGGTATGCAGGCAGGGGATGGTATGCAGGTAAGGGGTGGTATGCAGGCAGGGGGTGGTAACATCCCCACAGAGGGATACTGTCATTGGGTCACCAGCATGTTGGTCAACATACATTTAGGTCCACATGGGTTAGGTTGACAGGGTAATTAGGTCGACAGGGTCACTAGGTCAACATGGGTTCGGTCGACAGTCAAAAGGTTGACATGGGGTTTTTCACATTTTTTTGGAGCTGACAGGCGGTATTTCATGCCCCACCATCCACTAGTATAGTAGGAGAATAAAATAGTGTGCCGAGCCTGTCGTGAGGGGACGCGGTGCTACATTTCAGTGTCCATGTCGACTGTGTCGACATTCTGGACAACAAATGTGAAAAACCCCACATCGACCTTTTGACCCTGTCAACCTAACCCATGTCGACCTTTTGACCCTGTCAACCTAATTACCCTGTCGACCTAGACTCATGTCGGCCTTCCTGCGTATCAACCTAGACTCATGTCGACCTAATGACTGTCGACCAACCAGCATGGTGACCTAATGATCCACACCCCCGGCAGATTAGAGTTAAGGCCCATACACACTGGGCGACTTTGAGATGAAAGCCGCTCAAAACAGCAGGTGTCAGCGGCTTTCAGCTCAAAGCCGCCCAGTGTGTATGCCCCGGCGATGAGCGGTGAGAGCTGCTGCGCCCTCCCGCATCATCGCCAGGAAAGCCGCTCATCTGGTAATACCAGCAGATGAGTGGCTTTGAAAATGGCTTTCCATAGCTCTGCGCTATTCAAAGCCGTCCTCTCCCCGTCGTCGGCGCCAGGCAGGGGGAAAGCCACTCAGTGTGTATGCACTGAGCGGCTTTCCCCCCAGCGATGATACCGATCATAGTTGTCCATACACACTGGGCACAATCAGCCAGTGTGTATGGACCTTAAGGGATATAGCAGGGGGTTAGGTTTAGACTGATCCAAGGTAATGTTACATTTGTAGCATGGAATGCTGTAATTTGTAGTTCTTCATGATGGCACCCTTAGCTAGTCTCTTAAATAAATCTCCTTTTCTAGGATATTATATATGCTCCAAGTATTATTATTATTTTTTTGTCAATGAAGTTTTATTGATTTTATAAGACACAACTTTGTATTATTATTTTTGTGTCAATAAAGTTTTATTGATTTTATAAAACACAACTTTGTATGATTTTTTCTTGTTGTCAATAAAGTTTTATTGATTGTATAAGACACAACTGTGTATTAGTATAATTTCCTTTTATTTATAAGGCACAGGGGTTCCGCAGTGTTGTGCAAGGGGACAATACAGGCGCCTTTCAATGTTCTCCTGACCCCAAATAAAAGCGCTTTAGTTAAATCATCCTCTCACAACGTTTAACTTAACAAGCAAATTTGTTCCCTATAATAAACTCACTGAACAACTCGTATATCTTAAAAAACATATACGTCTGATTCCGGACGGCAGAGTGGTTAGCATTGCAGCTCGCAAGAACAAGGTCCATGGCTTCTGTTCCGTGGAATCTGTGTGGAGTTTGTATGCTCTCTCTGGGGTTCCTACCTGGTGCATGTTAGGTTAATGATCTCATTACACAAAATAACCCTAGTTTGTGTATATTTGGACTGTAAGCTCCACTGGCGCTGGGACGCATGTCATTAAATCATTCTCTGCCAAGTGCTGCGTAACACAATGATGTTCTATAAATTCAGAATAATAAGATTATAACTAGGGAACCCATCCTAAGTACGTTACATGGGAGCAGGGTCGCCTTATAATGTCAATAATTTATCAGTGCAGTATCATTGTTTCAGCATGTGACTTATTACAGTCCAATAAGGCAACTAGGACTTGGGACCCCGAGGACCTCTTAGTCCCTCTTTAGAAGTCTCGGAGACTTTCCAGCCAGATCCAGTCTCGGAATGCCGCGTTCCAGCACCAAGATGGAGAGAACCATTCCTGCAAATAAAACCAGTGTAAGAATTATTTCATTGGTGGGGAGAGATGTGTGGTAAATCCTAGCAACCAATTGGATGTTAACTTTCATTTTCATAATTGCATAAAAAAAAAACTTGCATCCAAATCAAGATTTGGCAAGTCTAAAGCTGGCCATACACCACTGCGATCTCCACTGTATTCTCTTCAAGGCTTAGCACATCGCCCCAGGGCCACTGGGCTGGGTGGACTACTACCCAGGGGGGCCCCACAAGCATAGGGCCCCCAGAGCAAATCGGCTTGACATAATCACACCCGACGTGACCAGTAAGGAGCGGCGAGGGAGGAGCCACTGCCGCAATGGACAAGACAGAAGAGAAGAAATCAGATTAAAGAAGGCAATAGAAAGGTAAGTAACGGGCAGCAAAAGCTTCACAATGGAGGCACAGAGGGGGTTATTTTAATTCACTCTTTCTGACAAAATCCTTCTTAGATGGACAAAACCATGGTAGAGACTAGTTCCCATGCAGTATAGGTTACAGGAAGTGACGTTCAGTGAGGGCGGAAGTTGTTAGATGCCCTCACAACGTTTTTAAATTTATGTGTAATTCATGTAGGTGTCGTTTATTTTGTTTTATTTTTGCAGCATTGTACCCTCGCGGGCTCGCTACGCTCGCACGCTTCGGGCACGGTGGCTCGCTTCGCTCGCCACAGATTTATATTCCCCCTCCAGGTATACGTGGACCCAGGGCATGATGGGAAAATTACCTAAACTGCATGGGATCTAGACACTACCACAAAACAAAACCATGTGCACTGCAGGTGGGGCAGATTTTACTTGTGCAGAGAGAATTAAATTTGGGTGGGGTTTTACTTCAAAGTGAGATCTATATTGCAGTGTAAAAATAAAGCAGCCAGTATTTACCCTGCACAGAAACAAAATAACTCACCCAAATCTAATTCTCTCTGCACATGTTACATCTGCCCCCCTGCAGTGCACATGGTTTTGTCTATCTAAGAAGGATTTCGTCAGAAAGAGTGAACCAGAATAATCCCCAGAGTGACAAAGGGGAACATTTCCGTGTTGAATCTCTTGTTATATGGTCCAAATGTGAATGCGGATTCATCTCTGCTGTACGGAATGTTTTTGTTTGTTTTTTAAACACAGATTTTGGTTCAGATACCGAATTGTTTAGATCATTTACATTTTTATTCCTGTGAGTGATCTTGTAGGAAGGGGCCCCACTGCACTGCTTTGACTCCCCCTCCCCGGTAGAGGAGTTACACAATTTTCTATCGGGGCTTATTCACATGCTAGGACTTCAGTGAGTTTAATTTGCGGACAGATGGTGTGTGGAATGTGTGCGACTCAGTCTTTGGACACTCACCCGGGTCTGGTTTTTACCCATACCCCTGGAAAAGGCAGTAGCATAAGGATACCGTCACGACTGCGTCCTTCACCAAATTAAGGCTAAAAAATCAATTGGCTATGTCCTCTACCTTCCTTCATCAATAATAGTACTTTGGTGGGGCACTCTCCCCTAGGACCCCCATCATTTACTGCATTCATCAGGGTCCCAGTAATTACATATAGTACAAGGCACCTGGTAAGGAGACAGGGGAGCAGCACCATGCGCGGTGGTCCCAGCTACATGTAAGCTCCTGGGGTTCTTCCCCTCCTCTCGTGGATCACCGTCTTCATGTGAAATATATATAGCATTATAGCCGTACCCCATACACAGCGCTCTGGCTACACGACTCACCAATCAGGGGTCCGACACAGTACACGGACAGATACTGGGAGAGGGTGCTTCCTTGGCACATAAACATGGTGGCAAAGGCCAGCGCTGGGTTAAAGACAGCTCCCGTCAAGTGTGCACCTGCAACAACAAATAACAGTGGTGGCTTCACTGAAAGTGTCATGGATCGTTTGCTAATCCTGTACCTAGGATGCCTAGTGGCAAAGCTGTACTTACTGAGGATGCCGGAGGATGAAGGAGCGAAAAGTGTCCTATGTACAGACAGGTCCCCATTTCAGGGATGTTGGTAAAGTGACCAGAATTCAGCCTATCAATCTGCTAGAGTTTAGTGACCTCACCAATGACATCACTGACACGGACTAATAATTATGAGGCATGAGTGTAACGCTTGCTATATTAATAAGTGATCTAGAGTCGATTTACTCAACTTTTTCTAATTGTATCATTGAGGGGTATACAATGCTGCCTGCGAGGGGGTTTGTACGGCCAGGATGGCTTTTCCTCACCGGAAACAAGCCGTCCCCACACCGTGCGAGGACGACGAGGATCCCCTTAAACGGTGAGGTTCACCGCAAATGCAGCGAGTCCGCCACATTTTGTGGTGAGTCCCGCTGTTTTAATGGCCACACTCACCTTTCACCTTTCTACCTCACCTCAGAGAACAAACAAGGTGGAAAACAGCGAGTGAAGGGGAGTGAGTTGAATACACTGACGGCGAGCTATCAACAATTCTTGCCGCCGATGGCTCACATTGAATATCCCCCCCCCCCCACCACACACACACAATGAGATTGAATCTGATTCTCAGCTATTGAGAACAGAGAAGTAAGATTATGTGAGTGTAAAAAGAACTACTGATAGATAACAGATTTCATCATCCATGTAACTAAAACTAAAGGTGGTCATACACTAGAGCGATTTCACCCTATTCTGAGTCAAATCTGTCCGAGAAGATGGGTGAAATCGGGCAAATCGAATGTGCTTTAGATCTGCCCTGATCCGATTCTCATGGTAGTGCATGTGACTTTGCAGAATCGGTCCATCAAACAAACTCTGTGCTCTGCTCACAAGAAAATAAACCTGTTATTAACATTCCTGCACCCGGCTGCCTGGGGTGAAAGATCCATGTTCTGCAGACTTTGAGCTCAATTAACTTGTAGTCTCTGCACTGTGCGAACCAGGACTTAAATCGCTGAATATCTTTGACTTCCAAGTCATTTCATCGGCTTACTTTTCTACTACAGTATTTAGTAAGGAATATTTGCTGAAAATATTATGAATCCCCAGGATACAACTGCGCTGGGGTCCTGAAAGATAAGTGAAGTGAGCATATACAGAATCACTTCACTTCAAAAGCCCATATTTAGATCTGATTGCAGTACAAATTTGTTCTCAAAATGGGCAAAACCATGTGCACTGCAGGTGGGGCAGATGTAACATGTGCAGAGTGAGTTAGATTTGGGTGGTGTGTGTTGAAACTGAAATTTAAATTGCAGTGTAAAAATAATGCAGCCAGTATTTACCCTGCACAGAAACAAAATAACTCCACCAAATCTATCTCTCTCTATACATGTTACATCTGCCCCACCTGCAGTGCACATGGTTTTGCCCATTTTGAGAACAAATTTGTACTGCGATCAGATCTTAATAAGGGCCTAGACGCGGGGACTTGTTTACTGTGTATGGGGCCTAACGCTTTCTTAGTACTCCTGTCCCTGCATGTGTTTTTATTTATTGAATTCAGAAAATCTTTCATTTATAATTGCCGCAATCAAAGTTTATGTTTATAAGAAATTCTAATAATCAGATCTAAAAGCGATAATTAATAAATATTTCCTTAATCTATATTTTGAATTCATTCCAAATGTCCATAAGTGTGGAATCTGCTACTGTATTTACTTTGTAAGCAACACAGGTTCAGTTGCTTTTTGCCAGAGCGTCTCATATTAGTAACAGCGGCTAAATATAACTTGTAACTGTGCTGCTATTAGCCGCCCATGCCCCTGTGCAGGGCTGAATCGGCCCCAATGTGTAACGTCAGCACTTGCAGCCTTGTGTTGTATCAGCATATGTCACACATGCTGTGCAGTTTGTTCTAGGGCAGGAGTGGACAAACCTGTCCTCAAGATCTGCCAATAGTTCATGTGGTCTCAGGTAACCTGTGGATCTATAGTAGGAATGAATGCAGCAGGTTTGAAAATGTGACAGTTAGTAAGGACTACACCTGTGTTCCAGCTAGGGAGTCTGGGAAATGTGACAGTTAGTAATGACTACTTATTTGTATGAATGCACAAATCTAAGTACCACTAACTAGCATAGGCAAATCTAAGGGGTGGTCCAGGGGTGCACCGGACCACCCATTAGACATACCGCCTATCTTATTGCCAGACGCTGGAGTCGTGGAGGACAGGTCGGGTCCTCGTCTGTGAAATCGGTGACAGCCGGGCAGAGAACTGTGCGGTGCCCGTCTGTCAGACTCAGAGCAAGACAGATCCTCGCCTCGGCAATTTTGAAATTTTGTGCTGCCTCGCGAGCCAATCAAAGCTTGCGGCCCTGCAGTCAATCAGGAGCCACCTCTGCCAGTGGCGTAACTATTATTTGCGCGCCTCCCCGCCTGAAATTTTGCCCCCCCCTAAAATAAAGCCCACCTCCCACCCGGCGCTACTTACCGCTGGGACCCGAAGGTCTACTTGTCTCTTATCTGTGGTCCCGGCTCTCCTCCTGGTATGCTTAATGAAAATGACCAACAAAAAATGACAGCCCCCTAACAGCAGGGGGCTGTAATTTTTTGAGGAGGCAGACGCCTCATCTAGCATCCTCAAAAAAAGTGTCTGCTGTAAGGGGGCGGCCATTTTTTGAGGGTCATTTTCATTAACAAGCCTGCCAAGAGGAGAGCCGCCCAGGGCCGCAGACAAGAGATAAGTATATCTGCGGGTCCCGGCGGCAGCAACGGCGAACAGAGGAGCCCCAGCAGCAGTGTAGCGCATAATAGCCCCGCAGACCTCCAGAGCCCACACTTAATCAGCACCTCCCCACGACCGTGGGGTCTGCAGGGCTATTGTTACGCCACTGATTGGCTGCCGGACCTCTGCCGCTCCTGATTGGCTGCCGGACCACGAGGTCCTATTGGCTAATGAGCCAGTGGGAGATTTTATTATAGATGCAGACTTGCACTCTGTCTAGAGCCAGACAGCACACAGCTCTCTTCCCGGCTGTCACCGAGCAGCAGCATTTCAGTCCCCCTTGGCAACGAGCATTTCAGTCCCCCTTGGCAAGGAGCATTTCAGTCCCCCTTGGCAACGAACATGTAATCCCCCTTGGCAATGAGCATGAAACCCCCCTGGCATGAAACATGAAGCCCCTGGCATCAAGCATGTAACCCCTGGCATTGAACATGTAGGTAATATGTAATGGGCACCACGATGTGTGGTATCATGTGTAAGGGGCATCACAGTGTGTGGCCCAATGTGTAATGGGCATTACCTTGTGTGGCCTTATGTGTAATTTGCATTAAGGCGTGTGGTCTTATGTGTAATGGGCATTACAGTGCGTGACATAACATGTAATAGGCATTACAGCTTGTGGAATAATGTGTAACATTCATTACAGCTTGTGGAATAATGTGTAATGGGCATTACGGCATTTTCTATAATGTGTAATGGGCATTAAGGTGTGTGGTTTAATGTGTGAGGCCACGCCTCCTTTTCACTGCAGTCCCTGTTTATTAGTTAAATCTGGGACTACCATTATCATATTTCTAGCTTCACCAGTGCTATAAGGTGCAGGTAGTTCTCAGTAACTGTATTATTATAATACTATTACTACTACTACTACTACTACTAGTATTAATCATTATCATTATATGTAACATCCTCCCACTCCTGTGCCCCTCCTCACCTGCATAGACGATGCCAGTGATGGTCATTGCCACCACCTGGGGCTGATATTGGGGTTTCACATGATGTAGGAAATGCAGCATAATATAAAGGCACAGAGCGCAGGACATCTCCACCAGGGCCCCTGGCACAAGGGCCACATGCATGGGGTTACTGCATTCCCCACCCACCTCATGCAGAGGAGACAGGCCCAGCAGCCAGAGCCGGGGAATCAGCACCAAGGACAGGGCAGAGCCCGCAAACTGCGCCCCAACACACATGGCAGTCTTCCCCCCGGGGGCCTGGCCACACAGCCACTGTTGGGCACTACCACACGGGTTACAGGTGGCCCCCTGGGAGGTCATGCAGTGCAGCACCACCTGCAGGTAGGTGAGGGTAAGGGCCAGCCAGCTCTCCAGGCCCCCCAGAGTGCAGAGCAGGATCATCTCCCTGGTGCAGCAGCTCATCTGCAATGTGCCCACCACTTCCAGGGCCAGCTCCTGCCACTGCCCGGTGGGTAGGGACCGCCGGGACAGCCACCGCAGCAGCTCACACAGCAGCAGGGTGCAGCCAACAAGGGACACCGAGCCTAGAACCAGAAGCATGATGTCCCTCTCCTGCAGGGGCACAGTCACCAGTTCTCTCCTGCTGGGGCACAGTCACCAGTCCTCTCCTACTGGGGCACAGTCACCAGTCCTCCCCTGCTGGGGCACAGTCACCAGTCCTCTCCTGCTGGGGCACAGTCACCAGTCCCTACTTTTGTGTTGGCTGCAGGGTTCAGTCTCCACTACTGCTGGATACAGGGACACAGTTCTTTCTCCTGTTCTGGGTACAGGGGCACAGTCACTGCCACCTTTGCCCCCTGGTGCCAGTATGGCTGCAGTTCCAGCATCGGGTCATTCTGTGTCCCCCGCCGGCTGGGACAGGAGCTGTTGCCCCTTGTACTCCTGCAGCAGCCGGGTTCTTATCACTGCACACCGCTCTGTGCTGAGTGCTGACAAGGCAAGGGGGCGTGACAGTGACATCACAGGGAGGTGGCAGATGGGCGGGACCTGGCTTCCCCCCTCATGCTTCATACATGCTGTTGCTGTGAGACAGAAGAACAACTGGGGGTTATTCAGACCTGATCTCTGGGCTGCTAATTTGCAGAGCCCTGCGATGAGGTATACGCCACACTGTCAGGTTTCTGCCCTGTGCAAGACTGCAAATTGCTGTGCAATAGATATATATTTTTAACACAATAATGATGTGCTCTCCACTGGTCGTTAACCATCCCCGCACTGTTGTCTGTATATGTATTCAAATTTTGACTTCAGGGAGTATTCAATGCTGCATAGCTCCCAACTTTCATTGGATGCGTACAATAGGCCTTATTCAGATCTGACGCAGTACAAATTTGTTCTCAAAAATGGGAAAAAACCATATGAACTGCAGGTGGGGCAGATCGAGTTAAATTTCGGTGGGGTGTGTTGAAACTGAAATCTAAATTGCAGTGTAAAAATAAAGCAGCCAGTATTTACCCTGCAAAGAAACAAAATAACTCACACAAATCTAATGGGCCCTACACACATAGTGATGTGTGCAGGGCTACCTAGCTATGCTAGGTCGGGCTGTGCTGCGCCGCTATCGCATAGCACACAGAGCTGACAGCCCACACACAGAGCGAGCTGTCAGCTCTGTGTGCTAAGCGAGCAGACAGCGCCAGTGTTCTCCGGTGGGAGAACCCTGTCGATGCCGAGATTGATGGACACTGTCCATCAATCTCGGCCAGCGATAAAGACGCGCAGGGACGCACACTGCTGCCGATATAGCCCCCACACATACACCGATGTGAGGGCATTTGCTAAGCGACTTTGCCAAACTAAGCAAAATCGCTTAGAAAATGCCTTAATATCGGCATGTGTGTAGGCCGTATAACTCTTTCTGCACATGGTTTTTCCCATTTTGAGAACAAATTTGTACTGCGATCAGATCTGAATATGTCTATTCCCCACTGAAAAGCTGGTCGCAGCAGGCACTCCCCATCACACACCCCCTGCCTCAGCCACCGCACTCTATGCCCCCTGCTCCCCATCACACACCCCCTGCCTCAGCCACCCCACTCTAGGCCCCCTGCTCCCCATCACACACCCCCTGCCTCAGCCACCCCACTCTATGCCCCCCTGCTCCCCTCAAATACCCGCTGACTCTGCCACCGCACTCTATGCCCCCTGCCTCAGCCACCCCACTCTATGCCCCCTGCTCCCCATCACACACCCCCTGCCTCAGCCACCCCACTCTATGCCCCTGCTACCCATCACACCCCCCCTGCCTCAGCCACCCCACTCTATGCCCCCTGCTCCCCATCACACACCCCCTGCCTCAGCCACCCCTCTGATAAACTCATTGTGCTCAGCTCCCATACAGGATAGGGCGATGGTGACAGGATGTAGCGCTGACACTGCAGAAATTACTTAGTATACTCATGCTGGCCGCTACGGCTGATGTAGGTGTGCAGTGTATCCTTACATAGCATAAAGCAAAGTCCCTGTCTGTCTGAACACGCGAATCTTGAAAACCGCTGGACGGATTCTTCTGCAGTTTGCACTATGATTTAGTGCAGTTATCCCGGAAGGTTTATGTATAGTCACCATCGCCCTATCCCGTATGGAGGCCGAGCACAATGAGTTTACCATAATCACCCAATCAGCATGCACTATGCAAATGGAGTGACTGGAAACATCACAGCTGGGCTGCATACCAATTTATACAGCAAACACAGGGCCACAGAGATGCCCAGAGGAGCGAATCCTCTCCCCATCTCCAGCTGCACCGGGGCCAAGTGGCTGCAACAATGACAGCAATCATGTGCACCGCACTGAGGGCCACATGCCCCATCAGCACACCCGCACACAGATCCTGTCACACACCCAGGAGGCAGTACCTCACACCACACGTACTGCTGTCTGGCAAACAGTATCCCCGGCAGAGGTGGAACTACCATTGGTGCAGCAGGTGCATTGCATCGGGGACCCTGAGGACTAAGGGGCCCACTACTGCTTAGACCAGCAGCTTGTACCTCTGTCACCCACTGTTGTGGGGCCCAAATTGTACTTTTGCACCTGGGCCCACCACTCACAAGTTCCGCCACTGATCCCCGGATAGGTAAGGAGTATAGCGTTGCTCTCAGTGCAAGCAGGAAGCTGCCCGCCATGTATCAAGCACCAGCCGAAGAGGGAGCGGCCAGGTAGCAGTGGAAGCGTGTATTTATGGATGACTATGTGTGCAAGCAACTGGGGTAATATGGAAGGGCAGAGGGGGCAGGTATATACAGGTATGTAGCAGCAGTCACTCAGAGGCAAACAGGATGGCGGCAGCTCAAAGGGGTCTCGCAGCCTAGCCATCAGCTGCTTTTGTCCCTCCGTCCTTCTGTATTGCCCCTGTTAGTAGTGCACACAGCCACCTGCAAATACACACTGCCGGGCTCCATCCAAGACCTCTCTAGGAGTTGGCGCTGGTGAGTGATGCGGGTGGGCAGCTTTCCGTGTGCACTGCGAGCAGCTCAAGACCCCTAATTAGGGATACGGTCTGCCAGTGACCGGGGGATGCTGCCTGCTCCTGGAGGATCTGTATGCGTGCGTGCTGCTTTGTGCATGGGGCATCTGGCTCTCTGTGCAGTGCCCATATTTGCTGTCATTGTTGCAGCCACCAAGCAGTTGCCCCATGTGCAGTGGGTGATGGGGAGAGTTTCCCTACTCTGGACATCTCTACGTCCCTATGTTTGCTGGCATGCCCTCTGATAGTATCCGCCCCCCTCCCTAATTACCCAAGCCCGGTCCTGATGGAGGGGTCCGGCGGGGACCCTGTTCTGCCCCTCCCCCTACCGGGCCACTGAGACCGAGATGACCCTGACAGAGAGGCTCCCTGGCTCCCCCTGCTCCAAAACTTTTTTTTTTGTTGAACGCAATACTTCACTAAGGGGGTATGGCCACACCTCCCACAATTAGGCCACTCCCTTAAAATGTTCCCAAGGCCCAGCCAGCCTCTCCGTAGCACTGCTTGCTGTGTAAATGGGTATGCAGCCCAGCTGTGATGCTTCCAGTCACTTCATTTGCATAGTGCATGCTGATTGGTTGATTATGATAAACTCATTGTGCTCAAACCGCCATACGGGATAGGGCGATGGTGAATATACGCACAAAAATTTGTCCAGCGGTTTTCAAGATGTTCAGACGGATGCGCTTCAGGGACTTTGCTTTATACCATGTAAGGATAGAGGTGCCATATACCTCCCACCTCAAGAGAAAGTGGCAACTGAGAAAATGCCAAATGTAAGTGAAGACTGCAAGCTCCGAGAAAGGTTACTCGTGTTACCATATCTTGAAATACTCTGCGGTGCAAACGTATGTGGTGCCTGTTACTGTGACCCGTAACTTGAGTTTTGCTTACGCCTTCCTCCTTGTTTCTGAGTGCGGTGTCCCAGATCCTGCCTGGTGCCGTCTATCACTAACTGTAATAAAATAGTCACAAAACCATACAAACTATCATTAGGTTCCAAACCCCGTGCCTTTATCACAGATGTGCAGTGGCGTCATTTACCCCTTCCACACCTGGTGCAGTGGGGACTAAAAAGGGAGCGTGGCTTCATGGGAGGGGGCGCGGATAAGAATCCCTTTCCCAGTTTGCAACACTGATTGCAGATGTGTCCTGCTATGGCTTTGCAGTGCTTGCTCCTGTGATGCACTATGCAGCATCAGGCTGCTATCTATTTGCAGCTGCGGCTTTACCATAGAAGTGAATCTCAGGCGCCGCCAGTCACGTTGTCGTCCGCACTCAACACGAGTTGTAATGTTGCATAAATTCGAAAAATGACAACTCCTGACAGCAGGCTACAGGTGGCCATCCAGCACAGGCCAATACCGCCCCCTCAAGCCGGGTGGATCGCTATTGTGCGAGTGTTACGCTACAGACATTGCCAGGTACACACATTGGGCCTTATTCGAGTTCACTCTTTCTGACAAAATCCTTCTTAGATGGACAAAACCATGTGCACTGCAGGGGGGGCAGATGTAACATGTGCAGATAGAAATAGATTTGGTGATTTTTTTGGTGATTCTTTGCAGGGTAAATACTGGCTGCTTTATTTTAACACTGCAATATAGATCTCACTTTGAAGTAAAACCCCACCCAAATCTAATTAGATCTGCACAAGTTACATCTGCCCCCCTGCAGTGCACATGGTTTTGTCCATCTAAGAAGGATTTTGTCTGAAAGAGTGAACTCGAATAAGGCCCATTGTGTAGTATGTACCCAACTTCACCTCGTCTTTCTGATGAGTCACCATGACTATCTAGTTCAATCAGCTCTAGAGTCCACACACTGTCTGAGCACAGCAGCACCACCTGTGGTAGACTAGAGGTACTGACTCATGAGTATTGCATAAGGCAGCTGAAAAGTAGTGCCGTGGCCGTAGCACCTACAAAGTAAACCCAATGGAATATTTACACTGCAGCCCTGTTCAGGACCCAGTACCAGCAGCAAGACATCTGGACAGTGATTTTACCACAAAAAAAAGGTGAACACACACATTCTCTGTCACACAAGCTTTGGCTAGGCCAGGCATGTCCAAACGATGGCCTGCCAGCTGTTGTGAAACTACACATCCCAGCATGCCTTGCCATAGTTTAAGCATTCCCTAATAGCAAAACTGTGGCAAGGCATGATGGGACTTGTAGTTTCACAACAGGTGGCAGTCCATAGTTTTGACCTGCATGGGCTAGGCGGTATCCGGTCCCTGGGTCGGCAGTCACTCGGTCAACAGTGACTAGGTTGACACATGAAAATGGTCAACATACCATAGGACAGCTTTGACAGAAGGTTGACACAAGCTTAAAGTTGACAGGGACATGGTTGACACTCAAAAAAGTGGGCACAGAGTGAGAATATCATAGTGTGCCGAGTGTGTAACAGTAGGACACCTGAGCAGCTCATCACCTAGATCCACGCGACTCCTCTTCTCTGAATCAGATTCATGTCCTGTGCAGTCTCCGGGCAGCTTCTTAAGCAACGAGCCCTTGAACGGGGGACACCGAGTCTGTCACTGACACATCCATGTGAGAGGGAGCAACTGCAGGTGTCGCCAACCAATGAGGATTAGCGGATGGCCAGAGGAGAAGAGGCCAATAGCCAGATCTGGACCCACTGATGTTAGAAAGAGGCAGTCTCATATGCCCAGGATACAGAGACAGGACTGGAGAAGGAAGAGACCAGTGAACAACATTTGAACTGGGTGGCGGCTGTAAACTGGTGTGGACATCTCTATTTCTGGGGGCACACTCGAGAACAGCTCAAGATACACTAGTGTGCCACAGAACAGTAGTAAGGTTCCATTCAACAGTCCTAGAATCCAATCCCATGCTTTCCAGTGTATTTAGTAGTGTCCTATTTGGTACAGCATCAAAAGCCTTACTAAAGTCTCCATATACTACATCTATGGCTCCCATTGGTCTATTGCTTTTGTAACCAAGTAAAAAAAAAAAAAAAAAAAATGAAGCAACACCCCTTTTGGAGAGCCTGGTCATGTGTCAGACCATTCTCGTCTGCTCAGCGCTCCGGCATCTAGAGGACAGCCCCAAACTTCTCCAACAGTGTAGATGCTTGACAACACCAAAAGAGCAGAGTAGCTCTGCTATTTTGGGGGTCACCATTTCTGGGGTATTGTTTGCTAACAGGAATTGTTATATTAGCAATTTATGGTGTCACTAGTGCCGCAAACCTGTATACGTGTGAAGGAAACCCAACCGTACATTTGTTTGGATTGCCACCCAATGGACACCTGTTTTATCGTTAATGTACCTGCTCCAGGGCATAATGTAATGAAGAGGTCTGTATAGACTGATAGACCGCTACAGAGGGACTTTGCCAACCATTAGAGTAAATGAACAGGGCACCGTATTGCCAACCAAAACAGGACAACCAGTTTCGTTACTTGTGTATTTGCACGGCGCGCCCAGTACACTCTTAGCGTACTGGGCTATTCTGCGAAGAAAAATCGAATTGCATGGAATTTGTGGTGCGGTGCGATTTCCTTAGTTAATTTTTAGCTTACCCTTGCCCGCGCATTGCATCGCATGCAATTTGCGGTGCAATTTTTCATTTTCTAAGCACCCATGCGACGAGATATGATCCTAGTTCATTTTAAAAGCACCCATGCGATGTTATTCGAAGCGATTTTGCACACCCCCACTATCCACGTCACCCCGAAGCTAATTGGGCGCTGTGAAACTACACAAGTACCCCAGTTTCTTCTTGCAAAATGGCTAATCGTTATGCAGTTTCCATAGAAACAAACCAAGCATCCAAGCTCATGGTCCACCAAATTACTTACCCTCAGGAGACGTTCCCATCAGGGATTTCCCCTGTAGACCTGTTGGCCAGTCCGACCATGACAGTTGCCCGTAGCAAGTCTTGTTGGACTGGTCCTGCACCCCGACAGGTCATTTAACTCCATACAACAAACATAACATTCTCCAGTGTAGATCCCGTACAGGTCATAAATGCATACCCTCCAACATGACCCATTCCATTAGGTACAAAATTGTCTGTTCCTGGACTTCCTTACCAGTGGCAGTTACACAGGTGGGGCTCCAGCTCAGTCCAAAATTCAAAGAGGGGAGTCAAATCAACAGTCAGTGAGTCCAGGACAGTGATGTTTGGGGTGGCAGTAGGTCTGGCTCCCCTTTTTGAACATTGGACTGTGCTGCAGCCTCACATCTGCCACTGGCAGGGAAGTCCAGCAACAGACCATTTTGTACCTAATGGAATGGGTCATGTTGGAGGGTATGTAAATGTGATCGAACATAAGGACTTAATCACATAACGCAGTATGATACAAAAACCTAGATTTTATTAAACAAAAAGGAGCTTATACAAATATATATTATCCAGTTCTACCGTGAAGTGCTGGAGGTTTCCCAATCCATATTATTCCCCTATTAAACACACACAAACAGCAATTGTGTTACTGTAGAAGCTCCACCAAGACAAATGACAGTTGGATTGTTGGCTAAATAAACTAGATGACCTAGAGCAACAGGTGAAGCGAAGCTACTGTCAACGGAACATTCTAGTATAATCTAGAAATTCTAATCGGATGAAGATTGAGGACAGAGATGCAGACCGCCATCGCCAAAGACTTAATACCGCACCAGTATAGGGTCACCAAGAAATGGCGGCTGTCAGAACAGTTCTTAGCCGGGCTATAAAAAAAAAAACCTAAATACTTTCTCCCGGGCCGTTTCCACGACGCACGATTCTCCCGGGAAGGAGGAGCAGGAATGTTTTGGATAAGACAGGTCTAATGCAAATATTATACCGGAAGAGACCCACTGAAACGCGTCGCTGTGTAACGGCTGCACCTGAGGAGAGAGAGAAGATGGTAGTTAAACAATATAATGGCAATCACTAATGATCTGTCGGAGCAGCGGCTAGGAGCTTGTAGAGGCATTTTGCCGGGCGGTGGGGCGGGATGCGGCTGTTTAATATTTTGAAATCACTGGCCGGACACTGATTGGCTGAGATAATTCTCTCAGCCAATCATTTCAAAATATTTAGCAGCCACATCCTGCCAAATTGCCACTGCAAGCTCCCAGCCGCAGCTCGGACGGACCCCGCCACTACGGGCTGCCCGCCCCCCAAATGTCGGCAGGTTTCATGGAACATAGATCGTACGCTCCAATGAAATGGGGATGGATGTGAAAGAGTAAATATTCTTTGTAATGTGCTGCATGGTATGTAGGTACTATATGATTAATAAATAGGTTACGCTGTATATCTTTACCCTATATGTAGGAGCAATTCTTTGTAATTGAATTTACATTTTCTGCTGCTACTTTTATATGTAGAGTAATAGAACAGAAAGGCATATAAATGGGAAATATACATATACACATAATGACTTCTTTCTTCCCAAACACCGCAAAGAGAAAAACGGGATCTGCAATGTGGTCCGGAAAATTGAAGCAGCCAAACTTACTGGTTCTGTATCAGGCATCAGTGGTCAACATCTGCATCCTCAAACTGCCCGGTCACCGCGGGTACAGCTTCCACGTCCATGCCATCTGGAAAACATATTGGGAAACTCTTAAGTATACTAAGATGGGCGTTCTATTGAAGATGGCTCATGACAACCAAATTCTCTCTCTCATCTTTTTAGCAGGTGCTAAATAAGTAAGTAGGATCCGGTTGGTTGCTATGGGCAACATTCGACCTTCAATAGCATTCCTATCTTAGTAAATGTACCCTTTAGTCTGTATCTGTACAAGTCTAAATGCCGATTGTACCCAAAGCATTGGTGCAACTATTCTAAAGTATTTAAGTGATGGACACCACATCACAGAGAAAATACATTTTACTTGGAACTGTGGAATGATTACTAATATAGGATAAACACCAGGCAACCTCAGTGGCTAGCTCAGCTACAGCAAAAGGATATCTACGTTATTAGACCAGGGGAGGGATTACCAGCTGACCCCACAGCTTGCTGGATAGACTAATAAGCAAACAGAAAAGGCATCTGCTCCACAAAGGTGTATTCAAATTCGGAGGTCTATTAAAGGACAGTGGGTCCCCCATCTAGACTGGGAAAAGTGCGTAAAAAGGACTAAGACCCTTAATCTGGTTCACTCGCAAAGGCAAATTCCTTCTCAAATGGACAAAACCATGTTCGCTGCAGGGGGGCAGATATAACATGTGCAGAGAGAATTAGATTTGGGTGGGGTGTTACTTCAAAGTGAGATCTTTATGGCAGTGTAAAAATAAAGCAGTCAGTATTTTCCCTGCACAGAAACAAAATAACTCACCCAAATCTAATTCTTCTCTCTGCACAAATTATATCTGCCCACCTGCAGTGCACATGGTTTTGTCCATTTGAGAAGGAATTTGCCTTTGCGAGTGAACCAGAATAAGGGCCTTATTGTGTAAACTGCAGGAATATCCATTCATTGCCAGCAGGGGACAGCAGAGAATTTGAGACCTTTAAAATATAAACATAATGAGTTTGATAGTTTAGACTTATTTGTCATTGCGTGCCGAACTATATTCCTAGCCTTACATGCAATTGTCGGTGGTCTGGATCGGTTATAATTAGGTACGTTTAAATTGGACCCATTCCTTTGAGGATTAATGACCACAGTGTGGTCTTCTTAGAAAGTATTATTTACAGTGCACACATACCTCGGCAGCGCTGTACAGAGAGTATTTGAACATTCACATCAGTCCCTGCCCCAGTAGAGCTTGCACTATATTCCCTACCACATGTACACGCGCGCGCGTACACACGGTTAATTTTGTTAGGAACCAATTAATCTACCAGTATATTTTGGGATTGTGGGAGAAAACCGTAGTACCCAGAGGAAACCCACGCAAGCACAGGGAGATTATAGAAACTCCGCACAGTTAGGGCCATAACCTTGGTGCAGTGAGGCAGTAATGCTAACCATTACACATCCGTGCTGCACACAGAACTTCATGCCTGGCACATAGCAAATATTAGTAGAATGGGTGGAATAGTACTTTGCGTTACGCTCTCACAGCCATAAGATCTATCCAAGCAGAGTTTGTATGTTCTTCCCATGCCTGTGTGGGTTACCTCTGGGTACTCCGGTTTCCTCCCATAATTCAAGATTATGCTGGTAAATTAACTTGGTTATGATAATTGAATTAACATTTTTTTTTATTAAGCTAATGTATGTGTTCATGTGATAGGAAACCGATCATAAGCCGCTATGTAGCAGGAATTCATGGGAATGAAAGGGGGATTAACCCCTTGAGTGGTATGCCTGGAAATTTTCCGGGCTCAGCTGCGCTGCAAAAGCATACCATGAATATAGAATAGGCGCGCGCCAGTGGTGTCCAGGTGTGCACCACTAGAGCCCAGTCACATCCTTTCAGTCCCCCCCCCCCCCCCCCATCACCTTTTCTCCGGCGATCGGTGTGCCAGAGCTCCCCTGCCCTGACCCGCCCGCCGTCACTTTTTTTTACAGGGAAGTTGGCAGCAGGCTCACGTATGGTCGGGGGGACTTGGAAGCGTTCAGGCACCCCAGCCGCCGCGAACATCCCCCAGCCTGCCACCGACGTCACTGCTGAATGTGACAGCCAGGCGGCTAAGGCAGCGGCTGCAGGGAAGCTCCGGCGTACTAACGCCAGAGGTGAGGGGGCTTCCAACTTCATGTGGTGGGTTTTGCTGAGGCTGCCCTGGTAGGTTTGTCCTGCCCCAGCAAAACCCACCGCCCAAGGGGTTAATTTACCAAGGTAAAAAAGAAACCGGGCGCTGGTATGAGGTGCCTCCAATTTGAATATGGTTAGCAGCTGCCAATACGTGGTTATAGTGGACCACTAAGACTATGTACAACTACAGAAATTAAGCAGCACTGTATATAGTGATTTTAACACATATGAAGGGATTGCCTGTTAATAATACATTTATTAACACAATATTAGTACAATAGACACAATATATAAAAAAACATAAAAAAAAAATATACATAGATATAAGAATTAATAACCCTTTTCTGGTCAGTAGGGGGATTTACTTGTAATGGTTTGTCTTCCTTTTAGATAAACAGGTTGTGGCAGTTGGCTTTTGGCATGTGTAAAGTCTCACCACTTTGGATAAGGGATTATTTCCGGGTTTGGGTCCGTAGTCCTCACTATTCTGAGGGGGTGCAAATGCTGTAGGCAGGGCCGCTGGAGGAATTGCAATGTTAAAAACGAGGGAGATTCTGTAAGTAAAATCTCCCTTGTTTTTACTCGTTTTTAACATTGTTTAAAAGTGATCACCTTATGTTTGTCTTCTGTTCACACTAAAATGTTTAAAGATCATGTTTTCAATGTACACTCATTAATTACTGGGATTGCCTGAGTAGTTGTGGGTAGTTACCAATTAAGTAAGGGTATAAAAACCCCAAACAACCCGATAGCAGCATCACCTTGAAAAAGCTGACACTCAGCGAAACGCGTCGGAGGGACACTACTACACCCTTATCTTGTACAAAAGGAACTTTGGCATTGATCCTATTTGGCCTCCTCTTCCATGAGAAAAAAACATCTATTGGTGACCAGCAAACAAATCCGTCTTACCCTGCTAAAGGACACCACCTGTTGGGAAGCTCCACAAGGTCCTTGCAATTCCTCCAGCGGCCCTGCCTACAGCATTTGCACCCCCGCAGAATAGTGAGGACTACGGACCCAAACCCGGAAATAATCCCTTATCCAAAGTGGTGAGACTTTATATATGCCAAAGCCAACTGCCACAACCTGTTTATCTAAAAGGAGGACAAACCATTACAAGTAAATCCCCCTACTGACCAGAAAAGCGTTATTAATTCTTATATCTATGTATATTTTTTATTATATGTTTTTAATATATTGTGTCTATTGTACTAATATTGTGTTAATAATAAATGTATTAACAGGCAATCCCTTCATACAGGTGTTAAACTCACTATATACAGCGCTGCTTAATTTCTGTTATTCATGGGAATGACCCAAAAAATAAAAAAATTCCTGTGTCCTGTCTCCGTGTGAAAGGGTCTTTGTGAAATTCCCGGGTGTTATGCCCTGGGAAATACACACAGGTTTTTTGCAGAGTTTTTCCTGGGTAATACACGGGTGTATGGCAGTGTGAACAGGTTAGACCCGGGTATCTCTCAAAAAATGCAAAAAAGCAAGTTCATTGCATTGCTCAAAGCTGCTTTTTAAACAGCCAATCAAAGCTGCTCTTAGATACCACACACTTGATGGCAGGCCTAACAGGGGAAGCAGAGTGAACGGGGCAGACACGGGAATTTCCCAGGTCTAAGGTGCAGTATGAATGGGGTCTGTAGATCTGAGACGCTCTATGCCCCGCCAAAAACATGGCAACAAAAACCCGGGATTTTGCAGGGGCGGCAATGAGAACGCAGCATAAGTTAAAACGTGTCAGTGTCATATAATAGGAATAATAATTACCTTCATATTCCAGAGCGGAGTCCTCAGTCCGTACTCCGGCCATTGTGTGCTGACTAGCAATAGAGTTAGCCAACATGCCCTCTAACCTCTCCAGAGTGGCCTGCCCTTCGGAGGTGAGCCGGGACAAGCCCTCCTCATACGTGTAGAAGCTAGGGATGTCTCCTTGCCCTCGTTCTGGAAGAAACGGTGTAAAATGCTTCTATTAGTTACAATGTCCGACCATAACGAAACACGCCCATTAATGTCTGCAGTGACAGAGCAGAGATCGGTGTAACCCAACGTCATAGAATAAAAGGCTTTCTGGGAGCATTTAGTTTTTTTAATGTTCATTTATTGCAGGCAAGCCACGTCAGATGGATTAAAACGGCTTAGTAAAAAAAAAAAAAAAAAAAGCTATTTTTAGTATGGAGCGAAAAAAAATAAAAAAAAAAGCCAGTTATAAGGGAATCCCCCTGGTATAATTCTCCATTGTTGTTGCTTGTGGTATTCAGTTGAGGGCGCTAAACTAATGCAGTAAAATTCAACACACAGATCTATAGGAAGGGTGAGCCAGATCAGAGAGGTGCTAAGTCTGCCTCGCATCAAGCTAAGAATCCACAGACTCCTCCACTAACAACCCAATAGGACAGAAAACCACAACAAACATTCTCAATCTGAAAGGGTGAAACATTCAATAAACTGTAAAATGCCTCCTGGTTTAAGCTCCTTCGGGTTTATTGAAATTCAAAACCTTCGGTCCTATTGAGAGGTCTCTAAATGCACTTTGTACATTTTAATGTGCTTAGTCTTTCTACATGTATTTTGATGTAAATATAAATAAGTAGTAAAAAATGGTTTTATTAGAACATGTTAAAATTACAGCCTCATAGCTTTGGATTGTTATTACAAAACATTAAAACAAGGTTTCTGAGAGATTGAGACAAATATATATAGTGGCAGGGACAGCATCTTCACACATGACAGTAATGTGGGAGATCCAGTCCAGGTTTTAGAGAGGCAGCAGCAAGAAAATGGATGTGATCAGGGTTGGGCTGATTATCAGCACCTGTGGCTTCCTAATAAAAGTGTTTCCAGGGTAGAGGGTAAATGTTCCTGATGGTGGATTAGCTGCCCAGGTGATAGGATGGGTGTAGGGAACACTGGAGCATTCTGAAGAGAGAACTATGCTGTGATTACCTATATGCAGCAATGCTGTAACTATACTTGCCTATGCTGTGTACCTGGTGTGCTGTGACCTGCTCCAAAAATCCAGTGTCATGACTGTCGGGGCTGGCCTGACAGCCGTGACCCTGTCCCGTTCTCGGCCAGCAAGATTCAATGTCCCGCCTGCCGAACACTGAAAAGGGGGCGTTGCCGCGAAATAAGGCCGTCGATCGTCGACAATCCAAGGCCGTTCTCGGAAGAACGGGCCCGACTGCTTCTAAAATCGGGTCCGTTCTGCTGGGATCCCTGTTCAATGATTTCCCGGCGGGAATGGCTAATCCCCCAACCCCCCCCCCCCCCCCCCCCCAAGACTTCTTGATCCAGTGTATGTGATTCCTTAAGGATTCCATGGTTTTTAAATTAATAATACATTGTGGAAAAACTTTTCTAGCCCTGCAGGAAAGCAATTCCTAATCTTACTGATACAAACACCTTGATGAGCGATTAGTGTTACCACTGAGCCTGCTTTATGGCATGCAAGATACAGAACACCAACGATTAACCAGAGCTGGTCACACGTATCCTACATAATACTGGCCTAGCCAGACCATGAACCTGGGGACAGACAGCAGTTGTGAGGAGATCAGAGACTAACGTGGCACAAATCTGACTTGTGCTGGATCATCCCAGTAAGCCAATTGTGCAAACAGGATAAGGTGCATGACATCTGGAGGCTACAAGTCCTAGGAGACACAATACTGCAGTCAGGGCAGCCAGTATCACATAGCCCAATCATTACACATCATGCAGAGAAACCATGGTCATTACACATGGAAAACCGAAGCAAACCCAAAGGGACTAAATACCCAGAGTGATATACAACGAGTACAGGAAGGCAGTGTGCAAAAGTTGTGCAACAACACACATGTAGGCGAAATAACCGGTCGATCACCGGCAGTGTAAAATAAACGTACAAAAAACACACCAAGAGGAAAAGTTTATGACGTAACTAACCCACGCGCACTATAAGTGCTAATCGCAGACAAAGGTCTCCCAATAGGGTAAAAACATTGGTGACTAACAGAATAAAGGCTAAGATATTGGTTTCTTTTATGATCGATAAATAAAACCATTCACAGAGGAATGTGAACAAGTGATAGCGGTTTTACTACCCTTTATCCAGCAAATCTGACAAAAACACTGAAAGTAGTCTAAGCCAACATCTATTTTATCTATCTCTCTATCACTTCCCAGTTAAAAAACTCATTATGTATAGTTATGAGCAGAGGAGAGAAAGGATGGACATGATAGAAACGGTCACCTATCAAGGGTTTTACCAAGGTCCAGGAGGGAAATGAAGGGAAGAATTAGAACACGAGGACATGCAGTGACACTGGGAGATGGTTCAGGGGAAATCTGAGGAGAAATGACTTCACAGAAAGGGTAGTAGTCAAGTGGAATAGCCTCCCATCAGAGGTGGTAGAGGATAAGACAGTAGAACAATTTATGGTAAAAAAAAAAAAAAAGGGAGGTGGGGGCAGACTAGATCAACCGAATGGTAGAATTAGACGGCAGATGAGAAACAAAGTTCTAAATTTCAAATTTTAGCATGTTTTCCCAGTGCCAGTGGCTACAATATGCAAATTAAAGGGAAGACTCATCAACATTCTTACATGTTTGAACTACAAGAGGCAGCTGCTGGGAGAGAATAGAGTTCCTCTCTGTCATTCAGCCATCTATACAGATTTTGTGTGTTTGGGTTAACAGACTTACCCTGATAGACCTATAATGTTATTAGATAGTGTGGCAGATGTTCCCAAACACAGCCCTTAATAAAGCCCAACGGTCAACGTGTTAAGTTTATCCATGCTTGGCCACAGGTAACTTAATTAGTACCTGAGCGGATTTGATTTAACAATCTGTGCTGAGCCATGGACATACTTGGACTGTTGGGGTTTCTTGAGGGCTGCGTTTGGGAACCTCTGGAGCAGGGTGAAGCAGACAGTGAGGAGGAAACGTAACCCACCGTGTGCCTCCACATCATACTCCTCTCCTTCAAAGTCGTCATCAGAGTCTTCATCCTCGATGTCGGGGTGCAGGGCCTGGCACTCACACATTGCAGTGAACATATCTCCTACTGAAATGAAAAGCACTTTTTTCTTAAAATATACAGTTTTTTTTATTTTTTTTAGGAAATTGCAATAAAATCACAAAGAACAATCAGCAGCTATTTGACAAATGGTAGCAGTAGCTACATGGTGTAATTACTTAATTTTGGCATCTGGTAAATTTAGGAAAGTCCCACAGTAAAAGTAAAAGGAAGTATTGGGTCATGTATTGGGCCCTCCTACCACCAAGTCTGTCTGTTTTATCACTGTCTACTATTGTAAAGCGCAACGGAATCTGCTGCGCTATGTAAGAAACTGTAAATAATAAATATGGGATAGAAGATGGTAATTAAAGCATCTGGGAAATTACTTCCAAAGGTTGTTGAGTTTTGGGTACGACCACCATATATGGAGCCTACAGGAGGTGCACGTAGAATGACCTATAGGGAAATATATACACAAAACAGCAGCAAAAGAACAACCCTAACCATTACGATGATCTAGGGCAGCACAGACGTGTGATCATTAGCATTACTGCCTCAGCACACTGAGGTCATGGGTTCCATTCCCACCATGGCCCTAACTGTGGGGAGTTTGTATATTCTCCCCGTACTTGCGTGGGTTTCCTCCGGGTACTCCGGTTTCCTCCCACATTCCAAAAATATACAGGTAGGTAAGTTGGCTCCCAACAAAAATAAACCCTATAATGTCTGTGTGCGTGTACATGTGGTAGGGAATATAGATTGTAAGCTCAACTGGGGCAGGGACTGATGCGAATGGCCAAATATCTGTAAAGCACTGCAGAATGTGTGTGCTATATAAATAGCTGGTAATAAATAAGGGAAATTAATTATGAGTAACACTCCATATTGTCATTTTAACTATATCTGATAAACAAAATATTTCTATAAGTCTACACATCAATTTACAGCAGTCATTAGTATCTGCTGGGTACAGAAGTCCCATTAGAGACAAGCCCCCCCCATACGCTAGGACTGAACACGTAAGTCAGCACAAATGGCCGCAGCAGGAATCAGTTCTGTGCATCCGCGTGGGTGTTGCCCGATTAAACCAATATCTCAGTGCTATGATACAGGCCAGATTGTGCTAGAAGAATCAGAGCAGACAACGACACCCCAGGCAGAAAAGAGGAACTGCGCGGGTTATGAAAGATGCAGGGTGATAGAATGATGACTATATACCAGCCTGTCATATCTAGCCCCGTTGGCTTGTCTACAACTACTCCCATTGTCCAACTATTCCTTTTAAAAGCTGTCCTTCACAAGACATACAGAAATATTACACTATGAACCAATGCAATTGCGGATATTACACAATGCTTACATCCCACCCATTAAACATAATTATATATTGTAAAGACCAATAGGAAATATGCCAACACAATCCGGTTCTGGCAATATTTGAACGTACAATCTGATTTCTCTTCAGGAACAAAGCGGACTTCTGTGATTGGCTCCTCATCGTCGTCGTCGTCGTCATCATCATCATCATCGCTGCTCTCCTCTTCCCCATCCGCTTTCATCTTTGCTTCCTTTCCATCATTATCTAGAACAGTTGCAGTAAAGCATTAAGTGCATCATTCTCTTGAACAAGTAGCATCATATAATGGTAACCTAAATTCCACCGGGTAAATGACAATCCAAATAGCCCAAAAGCAGCACAACTGCTATTAATATAAAGGTGCAGACAATTACGTGGTGCGACAAAGATGTACATTTGTGGTTATTATTTCAACATTTGAAAGTGGAAGCGTTCTTTACAGAACAGTGGTAGATATAGCAGCCCGGGGCGCTGATTGTGATGTAGGAATAAAGAGTTCTGCACAGGACAAAGCATGTTGCAATGCAAAAGGGGCCAAATATGTACATTATATTTTTGCATGCTGGGAAAATACCGGCTGCTTTTGCATGTAGCCCACAAATTCTGGACAGTTTTATTCTAAACACAGGCGCCCCTCCCACATACAGCCCTCTCCGCCTGTCACACAGGCGCCCCTCCCACATACAGCCCTCTCCGCCTGTCACACAGGCGCCCCTCCCACATACAGCCCTCTCCGCCTGTCACACAGGCGCCCCTCCCACATACAGCCCTCTCCGCCTGTCACACAGGCGCCCCTCCCACATACAGCCCTCTCCGCCTGTCACACAGGCGCCCCTCCCACATACAGCCCTCTCCGCCTGTCACACAGGCGCCCCTCCCCCATACAGCCCTCTCCGCCTGTCACACAGGCGCCCCTCCCCCATACAACCCTTTCCGCCTGTCACACAGGCGCCCCTCACTCATACAACCCTCTCCGCCTGTCACACAGGCGCCCCTCACTCATACAACCCTCTCCGCCTGTCACACAGGCGCCCCTCCCACATACAGCCCTCTCCGCCTGTCACACAGGCGCCACTCCCACATACAGCCCTCTCCGCCTGTCAAACAAGCGCCCCTGGGATACAGTAAAAATCCCGGCGTTCAGAATCCCGACCGCCGAAATCCCAACACCCCTGGAGGGAGAATAAATTAGCGTGCCGAGCGCAGCGAGGCACCGGGCTCGCTGCGTGGCGAGTGCAGTGAGCCCGCAAGGGGGGGGGGGTGATCCACGCCTCCCCCTTGTCGGGATTCCGAACGCCAGGATTTCATACTGAATCCGCGCCCCTCCCACATACAGCCCTCTCCGCCTGTCACACAGGCACCCCTCCCACATACAGCCCTCTCCGCCTGTCACAGGTGCCCCTCCCCCATACAGCCCTCCCTCCCCTGCAATACAGCATGTGATTTGCTCTTACTAAAGGCTCAGTTACTTTCCCTTAATTTATTCTTAAACCAGAATCAGGTCCCCGGCCTCCTAATACAGAAAGAGCCCATAACGGATTTAATGTCTGAATATCAGGTATTAAGAACATTTTAATTTGATCAAGTTTGTCACCATAAAAGAAAAAAAACATTCTATTAAGGTTCCACCACTTTTCACCGCGATCCTTCATCCTGAGTGACAACGTTGCTGTGAGATCTGCAAAACATCCGCTAAAAACGTCCGCCTTGCTCAGTGACTGTTCTTTTAGTATAAATACAGCCGAGTCAGTTTAGTTAAATATTGCACCCAAAAAAAAAAACCAGTCGATGTGAGTGATGCTGGCATCTTTAGCGGGTACTTTGCACATCTCGCAGCAACGTTGGCACTCAAAAGGTTAAACATAACGCACAGCAGATTCTCCAAGTACAGTCTAGTCTGTAGAGCATTGGATCTAGGTTCGGACTGTCAGCTCTACTGACCAGCGGAACTAGAATGAGAAATTCTGTCCATGATCCAATAAGGTTAGAGTAGTACAGATGCTAGCAGCCAATCACAGGGGCTGATGCAGTTAGCTACGAGTCGCCTTGCCTCGCGAGTACGTGTGCGCATATCGTAGCAGCTTCGTAGAGGCTGGTAACATGCATTATAGCAGCTAGGCGAGTCTCATCCTACCTCCCAGCCTGGAGTTCACCATGACATAGAGATGCTCCTCAGGATATGCTGCGGTGTCTCGGGAAATAGCGTGCAGACTGATCGAGGGGTATTCCAAGGAAAAGCCGAGACCAGAACTATTAATCCAGGACAACTGGCTGAAAGACAAGAAATGATGCAGGCATGGAGGTGAGTAATATGGTACTGTATACAAGTGGAATGGAACAGTGTCACCCCTGTCAGGCCTACCAGCACAACATGTTAAGTCAGTAGGCCCATGTCAGCTCCAGGGTATCACTAGGCAGCCCAGGCTCATCCCCCATACCAGCTGCGCTCTCCCCATGTCAGCTCCCAGGTACAGTGCACTAATAGTCACTAGATAGCCAAATCTTATCCCGACACCAGCTGCACTCTCCCGTGTCAAGTCCCAGGTACAATGCAGTAATGGTCGCTAGGCTCCCAGGCTCATCCCCTGGCATCAGCTGCTCTCCCCCATATGTCAGCTCTCCCGGTACAGTGCAGTAATAGTCAATAGGCAGCCCAGGCTCATTCCCTGACACCAGCTGCGCTCCACCCATGTCAGGTCCTGGGTACCGTGCAGCTCAGACTCACCCCCCTGACACCAGCTGCGCTCCACCATACATCAGCTCTCCCGGTACAGCGCAGTAATGGTCACTATGCTTCCCAGGCTCCCCCCATATGTCAGATCTCCCGGGAACAGTGCAGTAACATACCTACCAACATGACCCTCTCCAGGAGGGACAGAATACTTTATTTCTGGACTTCCTCTTAAATTAGGATCACCATCACCTGTGGTGAAACACCTTTCTTATCAATTAACCTGTTTAAAGGGTCATGTTGGGAAGTATGCCGTTTCCCGGTATAATGGCCGCTACCTGTCGCTGATGTAGAGGGTGCCTGTGCCCAGCCGCTGGCCGCTCATCACCGCCTCAGTTCCTGGCTGCAGCCGCCGGACCCCGTGCCCGGGGGGAGAGATGGAAGAGAGCAGCCTGTCAGCCATCATTGTGCGAGGTGGAGGTGGAGACTGTGACAGACAGCCGCGCCACCACGTGACACACACAACGTGCCGAAGGAGGCTCCGCCCACACGCTTACCGGAAGTGACGACGGAGGGCGGAAGACGGCCTAGTGCCTGGCGCAATTTCCCGCGCAGCCATGGAAACCATGGCAACCGCCTTCACTGCAGAGATAATAAACTGGGCATATAATAAATGGGGATGGCATCGGCGCGTCTACCATCGATATCGATGTTAGCATAACATGCAACAGATGTTTATCGATGGATATTGAATTACCGATGGTCATCCCTATTTCTGACAGAAATCTAGAGGTATAGGTGACCATCGGCGTGTAAACCATCGATGGACACTGTTGATGCCCACTCCGTGTGTTATGCCATCAATAGAATAAACTATGTGATATACAACAATCGATAGTTGTAGCTATCGATGGTCATCCATTTTCTTTGACTGACTGGCCCATGAGCCAAACAGAAGGTGGGGGTGGGGCTATGCTCCGTGTTTCAGCACCTTGAAAAAAAAATAAACATTGTTTCTGCTGTGCCATCGATGTAGGGAAAGCATCTGGTTCTCCTCCATCAATGGCAAAAAAAAAAAAATATCCGACATCGGCCATAAATCATCAATGAGTTTGAATCATCGATGGCAATCCCTAATCGATGGTAAGTTCCTTGATCGATGGGTGATGGTCACCACTAGCCTAGCTAGAGGAAGGAATTAGGGAAGGTCTGAGGTGGTTCTAGTAGCTGAGATTGTCTGGTGACTATGGTCTGTTGTGGCTTGCTGGGACTTGTAGTTCCACCACAGCTGACACCATAAACTCTCAGGGCATGAGTCCCAGGATTGGCTTCCATAATAAAAAACTCCACGGTTGCCATGCATATTTACTCACCTGTGTGGGTGCAGCCGGGCTGATGATACCGTGAGACAGATGGGTGGTTGGGCGGTCTGTTGACGGGAGCCGGGTGGGCGGGGTCTTTCTCCGGGAGCCGGTGCGAGAGAACGGTGCGGGTAACCAGCGTGCCCAGGATCAAGGCGTCTCAGGCGGACTGCGCAGAGTGACCTCAGACCTCGTCACACTGCACAGAGTCGCACTGCCGGGTACGGAAGAAGGGTGCTCAGACACTGCCTGGCATTAGTCTGCGCATACGTAGTCTAATGCCGAAATCCTGGGATTGGAAACTTCAATCCCGGGATTGAAATCCCGGCATTTTAGGGGCCAGATCCTGCCGATCCCGGGATTGGCCACCCTAACAGAAACAATGTCTTGTGCAGAAAGAACACAGTGGACTTCTTTTGTCTTCCGAGATAAGGTGCTATCAGAGAGTTGCTTTTCTGTCGACTACTTACCGCTAAAGATACCTTTATGGGTTTCAATTCACCATCTCCTATGTAAGATATACGTAAGCACCGAATATTCACTTATCCTCAAAAGATACCTTTATTGCCTACTATCCACAATTTTTCTGTTAGCAATATGTAACCATCACCTGCAAGTGCTCTCTTTGGTGGCATAAATCTATAGGGAGAGACATCTGTCTTCCCTATTGTATGTCACCTATAGGGGTATCTTTATAAAAATCCTTATGGGATTCCCATTTCACCATTGCGGACTCCTTGTTCTTAAATTCCTTTTTGGGGGCCACGTTCCATGAAGACATTCCATTGTTTGGACAAGGATAAGATTTCTTCTCTGAAGACAAAAGAAGATGTCCACTGTGTTGTTTCTGCGCAAGACATCGTTTCTGTACTATATCTATTCTGTTTTGGTATTTTTGTCACCGGTGAATGTAGCACTGTTTTAGTACAGTGATGACCTGCAGCATAGGTAGCGCCATATACTTAATCACCTTTTTGTTTACTAGCCTTTTAAAGGAAAATTGCATAGTATATTTCAGTTGGGTTGCTTGGAGAGGACTTTAGAAGAATCATTTTCATCTAAATGTTTTGACTTGGGAAAGCTATATTGTTACTCGGTCAGCAGATTTCCAAATAATGCTAGATCCACACTATAAAGCCCCATACACACTGGGCGATAGGGTCTTCTGAGCGATATTGTTCTCAGTATCGTCTAGTGTGGACACTCAATATCGTTAACGATGATTGATATTTTCCAAACATGCAGGTCAATTTAGCTAAGCGACATTTTCTTCTACGATCCCCATGGCAGCCATAACACTGGGTTATCCCCGCCTCCTTCTAGTCTAGACAGGATGTTTTTTTTTCCAAGGACAGCCTACTTCGGGTATACTACCCCTCCTTTCACCCTCATGTGTGTCTTTCCCCCCCATTGTTTATTTTCAATGTATTTGTTAGGATGGGGGTGCTGCCCTGAACAACTAAAGAGTACAGATACATATGACAAGAGAAAGGAGTTCTCTTTGATAGGTGCACAAATGAGTTGTTGAAACTTCACGTTTTAATACATTTTATTTTTTTCCCATTTGAATATTTGGAAAAGAGGGAAGCAGTGAAATATACAAGAAAAGGAAAACATATACCATATATCCAAATCTTCAAGCGTTCCCTGAAAACTCACCTCTTCAGGCAATCCTATCATATTTAAGTACCACACGCATAACCCTCTGAGGTACTTATGTATTATATAGCTTCCCTTCTGGACCTACAAGCTATGCTATTACTGGTGCTTGTCCTTGTGTTTCCCTTCTATGTCCCTATAGATTGTAAGCTTGCAGCAGGGCCCTCCTTCCTCCAAGTCTGTCTGTTACTCAGTTTGTTTTATCACTGTCTACAATTGTAAAGCGCAACGGAATCTGCTGCGCTATATAAGAAACTAAATAAATAATTATACACATACATATTGCTTGTAAAGTAAAGGGGCATACACGCAGGGACATTTTCAGTCCATCTGACTAGATTGCTTAGTAATGGTGCACTGATCACTCCTGGTGTATGGCCTGCAGTGATGGTGATCCAACGCCTCGCTATCGCCCGCAGGAAAGACCGTACTTGCACCATCTATCCCGCTAGATCGCAGGGTTTTGCCTATAAACAATAGACAAAGCCACACTCAACATGATCGAGGGCGTACCACGATGCGTGGTCACCCCATATGTGGGGGCTTCAGTGATGAAATTACTAACAAGGTAGAATTGATTGAATTTTATTATCAGTGCTTTGGCTGTTCAGGTTTGATTCTCTAAATAATTGTGTCAGTTCTATTAGAGACAAATTCTAATTTTGGTATGATTTTGTTTCTACCAAGGAGGGAGATTGTATTGTCTCCAATTTATCATGTGCTGAGACATCGGAGATCATAAGAACTGTAGCGAATAATGCACTTATTATTCTAACCTCAGGTTGCTAACATGTAATATTGGTTGTGGTTCCACACTGGATCTTTTCCAGATAATCTTGGTGGCATTTAATACTTTACACCCCAAACACACCAGAGGATATAGTAAAGGATATCGCTCAGAAAGGGTTTTCTGAGTGTTATCTTCTTATGTGTACACTCAACATCGATAATGATGCACGCTCCTGCGCATTGTTGATGAACTGATGTCTGCTCAACTTGCCGGTATATTTGGCTGTATTGCTAAACGATCCGGATGTTCAGCAGGTCCCGGTGCTGGCACCAAGCAATATCATGTATCGATATTGTTCAGTGTGTACAATCAATATGGGCCATGCACAACCGATATTATTGGCTTGTCTGCCAATTCCTTATATTATAGGATAAATTATTGGTGATGGGGAGACAGGGTTCAAGTTGCTGTATAAGATAGTAAGGTATTAGTAATCAATCTACTCAAAATATGACCTAAAGTGGGTCATTTAGGTGTTATTGTGAGTAGATTGCTTTTAAGAAAGCCAAAAAATGGGCAAAAATGGTCATTCCCAAATGAATACAGAATAGTAGGAGACCAGATTGTTATTGGGGGAACCTGCTAAAATGCAGAACACAGTACTTATGTATTATCTGGACTCCCATTTTAAATGCACCCCATTTTTTCATACCCCTACTATCCAACTACGCATGGAGTTGATTTTATATAGTGTGGCGAGTGCAGCGAGCCACCGTGCCCGAAGCGTGGCGAGCGCAGCGAGCCCCCGCGAGGGGACGCGGTCTCATAAGAAAAACGGAAGTCCAAATATTACATAAGTACCCAGAGCACTTTTAGAAATACTGCAGCTCCTTCAGTCTTTAAACTCTGATGCTTTAATAAAGTTTTGGTACTGGTTTCCTAGCACGGCCACACCGATTCTAATCGGGGGCATCGCAGGTAAAAAAAATCTAATCGGTCGCATCGCATGCGTGCTAAAAAAATCGCATGCGATGGTCCCGACGCGATGTCCCCGATTTCCCATAGGGAACAATGTTAAATGCCTCAATTTACCCAAATGAACAGGGAACAATGTTAAATGGTCCAGAAACCCCCCAAAACACCCCAGAACAGTGAAATGGCCCCCCAAAATTAGTTAACGCCACCCCACGATCAACGTGAGCCCGCGAGGGGCGGCGGTACGCGTCCTCCGACCTTTTCATACCCCCACTATCCACGTCGGCGTGGAGTTGAGAATAGAATAGTGTGGCGAGCGCAGCGAGCCACCGAGCCCCGCGAGGGGACGCGGATACCTTCACAGTTATACGCGTCCCCTCGCGGGCTTCACAGGTGTCCGTGGCGACGCGGACACCTGTGAAGCCCGCGAGGGGACGCGTTTACCTGTGAAGGTATCCGCGTCCGCTCGCCACGCTTCGGGCTCGGTGGCTCGCTGCGCTCGCCACACTATTCTATTCTCAACTCCACGCTGACGTGGATAGTGGGGGTATGAAAAGGTCGGAGGACGCGTACCGCTGCGCTCGCCACGCTTCGGGTTCACGTTGATCGTGGGGTGGCGTTAACTAATTTTGGGGGGCCATTTCACTGTTCAGGGGTGGTTTGGGGGGTTTCTGGACCATTTAACATTGTTCCCTGTTGATTTGGGTAAATTGAGCCATTTAACATTGTTCCCTATGGGAAATCGGGGGCATCGCGTCGGGACCATTTAATGCTTATTTAGCCGCATGCGACGCGTCTGACGCGATTTTTTAACTTTTCAATGCATTTCAATGGGAAATCGGGTCCATCGCATACCACTATTAAGGGCACAAGATCAATGCGATTGTGGCCGTGCTAGGAAACAAGTACCAAAGTTTTAAAAAAAAAACCCTGTATCTTTATTTTAACTGGCTCATTAGTCAATTTGTGCCAGGGCACAGTGAGAAAAGCTTACCAGCGACACTAGGATGAAGGCCGTGAAGTATAGCCTCAGTGATGTTTGCATTTCAGAGCAGGGCTGGTTAAATCAGTCCTCGAAATCTAACAGCCCATGTTTACCAGACCACCTAGCGGGTGCACAGGTGCAGTCATTACTAACTGCCACATTTTCAAATATGTGCTGTGATCATTTCTAACACACATTCTACCGTTCCACTGGTGGTCTGGAAAACATATGTTGGTAGATATCAAAGACCAGTTTGGCCAGTCCCATTCCAGGGTGTAGGTGGCATTATGGCAGAAGACACACTAAGATGTGAGACTTCCTATCTAGGGTTGCCAATCCCTGGAACCCGGGATTTGGCCCTAAAAAGTCCGGGATTAGACTGCTCAGTCTGACGCCGGGCAGCGGCCAGACTATTCCCAACCCCAGCGTGCAGCCTGACTAAGAGGCCACGCTGTGCAGTCCACACCGCCCACTCTGCTGCCATCTCCTGTTCCTGTGTGCGCACACTCTGTTGCTGCCCCCTGCCCTTCTCCTGCTGCTGAGGAGGTGCACGCACCCACTGCTGTTTGCTCCACTCCCAGCCACCCGCCAATGTAACTAAATGTGTGGGTCGGCCAGTGTGGGGGTGGGTATGGGGACACGCCTGCTAACTAGGGATGAGCATTTTTCAATCCCGGGATTGGCATCCCTATTCCTATCCTTCCGACTTTTTTTTTTCTTTGTATATTTTGTCCACTGCCACATTGCCTTGAAAACTGCTACACAAGGTCTTCTTTACACCAGTCGCTCTAGGGGACAGAGTTCTATTGAATAAGATCAGAGTTCTATCGAAGATGGGATGCTGTCCATTGCAACCCATCAGATTCTACTATTGATTTAGCGCCTTCTAGAACAGGCATGTCGAAACTACGGCCCTCCAGCGGTTGTGAAACAGTTTTGCCATTAGGGAATACTAAAACTAGGGCAAGGCATGCTGGGATGTGTAGCTTCACAACAGCTGGAGGGCCACAGTTTGGACATGCCTGTTCCAGAAGATAATCAATATAATCTTGTTGGTTGCTACTGGCAACATCCCATCTTAGTACATTTATCCCCTCAGAGAGAGAAGTAGAATCCATTCTAATTACCGGTTGGCGTGATAAAACTTCCATTTCAACATGTTTGATGTAGCAATTTTATTAGCATGCAGGTGCCAACTGCGGTCTGACCATCGTTCCAATATATACTGTACCATAGAATATGCCAGACATATGGAATATATAAACTGCATACAAATTGGGAAATTTCATATTCCTTTTAAAGTAGGACAATATACTCTGGAAAAAATTAATAAACCTCATATGTTAATTCTCCCCGCTAACATCAGCCATTGCGATAAAATATTCTTTAGACAAAAAAATAATAATACTTTTATGAACAAAAAAACGCACTCCGGCGAGATTATAGCGTCTATTCTGATCATTCTTTCCATTTTATTATTTGTAGGAGGGGAGCTTTGGGTTGTTGCAATGCATAGGAATCATCATGATAATTAGATGGGAGGATTGCAGAGTAACTGGACATATAAAAAAGTTTTAGCCCGAATGTACAAAAAACGGTCATGATACAATATACACTGAAGTCATACACAAGAGGAAGAAACTATTTCACAAAACACGAGTACTTGTCAATGACCCAAGTCTTGTGGCACTTGCAGGAAACACTATGAATTCAAGATGAATAATTCAAATGAATACTGTTACAGGTTGACCTGATGGAGCGGAATACCAAACAGTGATGTGTTTAGCCTGTACTAAATCTTCCAGCACGAGTAAAGGTGTAGAGGAACCCGGAATAATTTGTTTAGAACCCCGCTGGTGTAATAAATGTAGAGAGATTAATACATAGGCTACATAAAGAGAAGGCAATGCTAGTCTGTCTGCTATTACTAAAGCCAGGGACGGACTGGGGCCCGCTCAACGCAGCTCGCAAAGAGAGTCATGGGGGAGTGACCTCATGGCCCGCCACAGCATGCCAGCCAATTAGAGCACTGGTAGACTTACTGAGCCAGAAGCGCTGGGAGGAGCCAATCCAGCCATGACTACTACTAGGAGGCAATGCACAATTAAGTTAATTAATGCTGCAGCAGAGCATTTGGGTAAAACCAGGCATGTCCAAACGATGGCCCTCCAGCTGTTGTGAAACTACAGATCCCATCATGCCTTGCCACAGTTTTGCTAATAGGGAATGCTAAAACTATTGCAAAGCATGCTGGGATGTGTAGTTTCACAACAGCTGGGGGGGGGGGGGTGCAGCATAGTTTGGACATGCCTGGGTTAAACCAAATTACTTATTTTTCCTTTCACATGTAAAAATTTTAGCTTAGTTGTAAATATGAATCAGTACAGCGGAACCATGAAAGGACTGAAGACAATCTAACAGGCTGCTGCAAAATCATTTTACATTTGATTTAATATCACTAATGGGGAAACAATAATCAAATTTTCAATAATTTTATACAGCATACCCACATGAATATGTCACTGGTGTCAGTATATATTATTTATTTAAAGGGCCAAGTAGACCTCGCCTCTATGAATTGAAGAACCACCACTGACCAATAGAGGCTACTCGACCGACCAAATTACTCCTTTGTGTGCTAAAAGAGGTCATATCAGAAAGTGAAAGCTATTTTTTGCAGGGACACTGGCCTGTTTCAAACTTGCTAGCTATGGAGAGAGGGAGCTGCGAAGACAGATTGGAGGTAGGAACAGATAGGGACTGGGGTGGGGTGGAGATTTTGCGGGCTAAAAACTGTCACAGCTCAAAGTGAAACGGTCACAATTTCAAAGTGAAAGTATATTGCAGAAGCCGTCATTTTGAAGTTCTTGTAACTAGTACAGAATATTTTCCATGACATGGTTTGGCACAGATAACCAAGGCAAACTGCCTCCCCTCTAATCCCGCAATGTCCTCCTCCGGAGCAGAAGAAAGAATGAAAACAATACAACACAGGGACTGTGGTCTGATGTCATTTCAACATTGTTCTGTCCAGCAAGATAAGCAGCGCCTCCATATAAAACAGCACGGCCTAACCTGGGAATATTATCTATGTGCGGCCTATCTGCACTGATCTGGGTTTGATAGAAATGGAAGTAACATTCTCCTTTGTTGTTCATGTACAATGATACACATATCACACAGTTCTCCTGTTTGCATTGCAGATTGTATTGGGTGATTTGGGTGTTCACAAGATCATACAAAAACCACTTCATGTTTAGTTTACTGCAAAGTTTGGGAACAATTATTAGGTACAAGGGGACACACAAAGGATTCTGGGTAGGTCAGCATAAACGCCATTGTGCTTAATTCGTACCTTCTACACAGACGTGTCAATACGGACATTGGATTTCCCTTAAAAGGTCAACATTCTGCCATAATCCATTGGAACGCGAGAGCTGCCCGTTTGCCTAAATTCCCGTTTAGGTGGAGAGTGACAATACAGGACTTCCGTAATGTAGGCTGCAGATGATATAAAGTCTTTGCACCCAAGTTTCTTATTTGTGATGTTCTTCCCCCTCCTACATGGCCCAAAACTAGCCCCTACAGTTATATGGTGATGCCGGGCGGAACACAAAAACTTCGGATTGGGATTAAAATCACTGATCATTGATTACAGTTAAAACGGCTGCTAAAGTGGGGAGAGGTTCTAGAATAATAAAAAATACATCAGCTGTCCATGGTTAGAGAAATAAGAAAACCATTACTAGAAGACCCACTTCTTTCAGTTCACTCTCGTTAAACGCTCAGGACTAAAGATAATCATTAGAACTAAAAACGCACAATTAAAAGGCTTTACCAGCCACTAACTATTCCTAAAACTCTACATCTATTACCAAACATACAGATATTCAGTCATGATTCTACAAACTTCAATTTGAAGCACTTTCATTTCTGCCCAGATACTTGGGTTCATACAGCTACAAACGGACCGTGTAAGAGGGATCATTTATTACCAGGCTAAACAAGCCGATCACAGAGGAGGGTGGTGCAGAAACCCCTTGCACTCTCTCAAATGTCCACAGAATAGTGACCACCGACTCTTATTCCAACCGGTCTTCATCACTGACAATATATTAATGCTGATGGTTTTACAGATTTTCTCACAAACGTGCAAATGAATCCAGTGTGGCACCATTGAAACCAATGATAACACATTTTTAACATGGGTGGAGATTTAGCAAAGCCTGGAGATAAAGTATCAACCAATCAGATCCTAAAGCTGCGTACACACTATAAGACCAATAACTGAGTACCTCGGCACTCCAGCTGTTGTTGAACTACACATCCCAGCATGCCCTGCAACAGTTTTGCTATTTGGCTATTCTAAAACGGTTGCAGGGCATGCTGGAACATGTAGTTTCAAAAAAAGCTGGAGTGCCATGGTTCCTTATCACTGCACTAGACAATATGCTGTCCGATCCGGCAGATCGGACTGTCGTATAGTCTAGTGCCTTGATGGCCAACATTGACACTCCAGTTGTTGTTGAACTACACATCCCAGTATGCTCTGCTTCAGTTTTGCTATTTGGCCATGCTAAATCTGACGCAGAGCATGCTGGGATGTGTAGTTCAACAACAGCTGGAGTGTCAAGGTTAGCCATCAAAGGTGCACTCGCCGATGTTATAACGGAAATAAAGTACCAGCCAGACAGCCCCTAATTGTAATTTTCCATATGTTGCACTTAACGCTAGTTAACTGGGGGAATAATGCATGTTTATATGCATTACCAGCGCACCTAACATGCACTAAGGACAGCATGTCGAGTAATGCTCGGCTGTCCCCTTCCATCCCCCCAGCAATTAGCGGTGATGGCGATGCATGGCCAGCCTCCTAGGCATACAGCAACCGTTTGCAGCTCCCCAGCCTACTCGCCAGCCCAGGGTTCGCGTTTTCCTCTTCCCATTGCAGGGACAACGCTAGCCCTGCCACTGGCTCCAGCCTGCGCTCGATATCTCGTGATAATAGCGAGAAAGCCAGGCAGGCAGGCAGAGCCAGCATGGCAGGCTGAACAGATGCGCTGTCTCCAGGAGGGGATATCGCTGGAGGTGGGGGATTTGTGCTCCCCGCTTCGGCTGACAAGATGTGTCCGCATCCTTTCCTGCTTCACCTCGTTCATGAGGCAAAGCAGGAAGTATTACAGCGGCACGATAGGCACCCCTATGATACATCTACCCCACAGCCTGTAGAGGCTGATTGGCTGGTGCTTTATCTTCCTTCCCAAGGCTTGGTACATCTGTGCCTGTGTTTAAAAAATGGCCGCTAATCTCTCTCATAGTTTTGATAAATCTCCACCCATGTGAGGAAGCTAATACTGTTTCTTTCCTGACGCTATTTATTAAGTGACGCACTCACGAACGGCCAGCACTAAATAACAGTGAGTAGTCAGCGAGCGTTCACCCTCCAAAATACAGGTACTAGTAAACCCTCCCACAACCGAAGGCAGGCTAAACCCTCATACTACGACCGACATACCAATATAAAAAGGACACTCCGTGTAACACAACACACTCGTCTTCCCGATCTTTACACGCGCAAGGATAAAACAAAAAGAAAAACCAAGAGAGGCTTTTTTTTTTTTTTCTGGATCAAGTTTAGAAATGACAGCAGCAAGTTGCGACATAATGTGTTATAGGGGCCTTCTGACACAGAAGTGGTTAAATATACATCTTGTGGTCACTGTGAAATCTAGACTACGTATACAAAAAAAAAAAATAATAAAAAAATAAAACGGGGCAACCAACCATATAGCTAAGACTCACAAAGCAACAGTAAAGTAGTTGGTAATTTTTATTTATAACTGACTGTGTATCGCACCTAAGTACTGATTCTTTAAATAGAATATATATCTCATATGAAAAAAAGCTAAAAGCATCAAGTGCTTACGCCCCTTTTTTTTACTCTCCCTCCCCCTTTTTGTCCCCCATGTTTGGATTCTGCTCCCTAAAGTAAAAATAATTGTGTATTGACTGGGGCTATTTGGAATGCATGACGCTCTCCCCCACCCGATTCACAAATTTCCAGAGGAACTTTCATTCTAAAAAGGTGGTTTCAGTCAGTGAAATTACGCATGACCACAAATGCAATGAGAGAAAATTATAAAAAAAAAAAAAAAAATAATAATAATGTACAGAAATGATCTTTTGAGAGTTCAAAAACTGGTCACTTTACAGAAAGACTGCATGACTGGTCAAACGTTCGCTTCTATATAAAAAAGGTAAAATCTGTAGTGACGAGGACTTTCCAGGAGGGAAAAAACTGCTCTGTATAACTGGCCCGCTGGTATGAGCTACTGTGGAATAAATTAGCACAAAAATGGAAGAGGTGGAGCCTTATAACTGTTCACTGTTACAGACATAATCCACAAGGTCAGTCACTCGCAGCAGCTCATCCTCGTCTTCCTCCGGCGCTGCCGCTTCCTGGCCGCCACCTGTCCCATTGGAAGCCTGGCTGACTGCGGCTGAAGCGTCTTTAGAAGTCTGACTTTTTTCGCTTGGTTTCCCAATTAAAGTTTCAATCGTTTTTTCTGGGCTTTGCCCGTTCGTGGAAGGCAATTCCACCAAGCTGTAGTCCAATGGGCTGTCTTTTGTAACAGTTTCAAAGTCTTCGTCATCACTCTCTATCCGATAACAAGGCTTTTTAGTGCTCTCTGGGATGGTGCTGGACACAGGGGGCTTATCCTCTGGGGGAGTCTTTTTGTCGCTGGATACCTTGGCCTCCTCCCTCTTCTCTTCCTCCTCCTCCTCATCATCCGTCTCGATGCGATTCAGCCGCTTCCGGACGGGTTTCTCCTTCTCCTCTTCCTCAGAGGGGTCATCATCTGAACTTCTGATCCGCTTCCTCAGCAAGGTCTTCCTTGCGTTGCGAGGATTTTTGGCATTGGAGGCTCGGGAAGAGTCGCTCTCTGAAAAGGTAAATTGGTAATTACAATGAAGTCTTATAAAGGATTTATACCCCATTACCACTAGCAAAAATAACCCGGGATTTTGCATGGGGACACGCAAAATCAGTTTTTTTTTCCCGACTGCTCTGACAATCCAACCTGGGTTAAACCCGGGATGCTCCAGGGTCCAGGAACAGTGGAAACCGGTAACCCAGCTCGATGCAGTACAGTTCACTGCAATGTAAAAGCCGCCGTTGGGAGATTCTCTTATCTCCCCAGTGGCGCCCCATTCCCCACCTTCCGATGACGTCACGCGCCCGGCATAATACCCGGTCGTGATGCTAGTGGGACAAGCAGTACTGGATGGCAGAAATGTAGGTAAAATAATCCTATCCCCATCCACTGGGAGTGAGAAGGGTGAAGGTCTTGATCAGGGCTATAATAATGGGGAAGGTTGTGGCAGTAAACCAGGTGGGTCAGGTGAGGGCTGATTGCTAGAAGCGCAGTAGAATATGCAGCAATGTCTTAATATTGAAGAGCACAGAGAGGCTGATTAAGAATATAGGACAGTCTTTATTTCTCCTCTCCTTCGCCGTGACCGTTCCAGAAGGAAAGTTCCATGTCCAACCCAGACTTTATACCGGTTCTCCTCTCCAACGTGAGGATTCGGACGCTGGACTATCGCTGGATCTGTAACGCATGCTCAGTCATTCCATAATCGCCCAGCCTGCAAAACCTGCAGCCCAGCGATCAGGTCTGTATGACCCCACGTGTTTTAAATGCTTTAGGTTTATGAATTTTAAACGCTAATAATTGATATAAAAAAAAAAAAATGGATCGACTGTACTCATATTTGCAATCCCATTAAAGAACGCATATCTTGCGGATGATAAAAAAAAGAACTAAGACTGGAACGCACCATTACTTTCAGAGCTGGAGAATCTACGTTTAAGTACTCGTCTCATCTCCTTCCCCCGTCCCCGGCGAGCTCCTTTCTGCGAGCCGTCACTCTCAGAATCCTCCTTGTAGTTGACCTGTCGCTTCGGATTTCTCCGTGACCTCCTCCTCCTGGCGTCCAGGTAATCGTCGCTGTAATCACTACTCTGTTCTGTCTCTGCAGGGACATAAAATGCCAGATGGCACAGCTACAATCACACAGGCTAACTACAGGCTTTGTGAGACACATCGCTCAGAAGGGGTCTTTTAAGAGGTCTAGTGTGAGCTCAATGTTGGTAACGATGCAGCCGCGGACCCCGTGAAGTCACTGAACAATATCGGTGATTGATAGTATTCGGTGACAGTAATTAAATGAGCACATTCACTAAGGGGATATCACTTGCATGAAAGAAAATGAGTATTGGGAACTAATCGATTTCAATGTACAGCTTTGCAAAGGAATTATGATCATTTAATTATTTTGATCTATTTTCTTTTGTCATTTTCTTATTTTTTTTCCCGGAATTTTTAATTGATCCACCTCTCCTATAACTGAAAAAAATATTTTGAATGTGTCCGTTTATATCCCAATTTGTTTTTATTCATGAACTAGGGAGTATTAATGGTCAAATGAAATAGAATAACTTCTCTATTGCTGTTGGACAGCCGTTGTGGGTTGTCAGGGATTCTGGCTTATGACAGTTCGGTAGTGACCTCATCCTGGACATTTACATCGTGGGAGAACAAATATAGGATGAGCTTATGTATATTTTCAACCACATCAACTATGTACATTATTTATTAATTGTTGTGTGCATCTATGCCAGTGATGGCTAACCTTAACACTCCAGCTGTTGTGAACTACACATCCCAGCATGCCCTGCTACAGTTTTACTATTTGGCCACGCTAAAACTGATGCAGGGCATGCTGGGATGTGTAGATCAACAGCTGGAGTGTCAAGGTTAGCCATCACTGATCTATGCATACCAGCCTTAAAATTAGCGCATAATTAGTGTTTGAAGAATACTGATTGGACACCATATAAATATGCAAATTGCAAGCGTATAGATATTCTGCAGCTTGAATTATTCATACAAAATAAGCGCCTAAATAGACGTTGCCAGCGACGGCGCCATTACCTTCCCTCGCTGTCGCTCCCGACATCGGCAAGGTTGTATATACTATCCGATGCCAGCTCCACCGCAGGGTCCGGGCGCTAACGATCTCGCCGGGTACACACATTGTGCAGAGTATACACCCAGCACTAGTTTAGATAAGCTCAAGAATCTCACCAGTTGCTTGCTCATCCTCTTCGGATTCGTCATCTTCATCATCATCGTCGTCGTCGTCAGAGTACTTCCTCCTCACTGACCGCCTCTTCAGTCGCCTACTCTTCCTCATTGGCCGCTTGTAGTGCCTCCGCGGCCGGCGAGCGCCGAAGTCACTGTCGATAGACTGCTGGTCGTCGCTTTCATCTGGGTTTTCTTCCGACACAACAAATTCATCCTGAGAGCTGGGGTGAGGGAAGAGCGCAGGTTACCGGAGGACGAAAGAACAAAGAGGTCATGTGTTCTGTACCGTAATAAGACCACAGCAATGCGTTCGTAGATCACTGACCCTTCACTTATCTGGAACTCGTCTTCACTCTCCTCTTCATCCGCATTGCTGTCACTGTCCAGGTCGTTTAATCGCCTCCGTTTTTTGCGCCGCGTGACGGCCCTTTGAGGCCGTTTAACCTCTGGTGGTTTCTCACTTTCCAAGATGGTGGATATGTCTTTGCCGCGGTGACCAGTGATGTTCGCCATATCCTTTCCATGGCCGCCACCTTCAAACAAAGAATAAAAACTAAAGCAAATGTTTGACAACGATAGAAAAAAAAAAAGGTACGTACAATTCAATGTATGCTTCACCATTGAAAGCAAATGGTACATAGCTAAATATGTAGTAAGCTCTGCGCCAAAATAATAGCGCTGTGACATTTACTAAGCCTATATTTAGTGTCGCTATTACTTAATAGTTGTAAGTGGAAGGTTTTTATTGTTTTTTTTGCTTCTCTTCGATCAGAACACTCAGCACATCTCCTCATGCTGGTGAATACTTACTACTCTGGAGTCCCAAACCAGCAGCACTGTACCAGAGGGCAGTGGGCACGCTCATCTGTGGCAACAGCCTTGCACAAAATCACAGGGAAAATGGCGGGTCCACCCTGACACTATGCCCAGAACGAAAAATGCTCCATTTTCCTGCCTCTAAGGGCCTTATTCTGCTTGGTGCGGTCCGTTCCGAATTCTTTAGGGGGGCGCTTTTTAGCTATCTGCGCATGCGTAGGCAACGCAATGCACATGTGCAACGTAGTGTCTGCGCACTCGTTCTCACCAATACTGTCTAGAAATGTGCACCGAACTCCCTCGGGAAATATGGGCATAACATGGGCGTACACAAGGGCGCGGTTTCCAAGTAGGCAAAACTGGGCGTAAATCTGGGCGTGCACGAACAGTGGTAGGCGTGCATTAGGACCGGACACCGAGTGCAAGCGAACTAAGCAAGTTTCAGTTCTCGGAGAGCACTGGTTCATGCGCTAGGCATTCGGATCGCCCAATTAGTACGCCCGCACCTTAAACACTCTCAGCTGACCACAATACAATCCACTCCTCTACTCATTACTGATTAATTACACTCTTTTTACAGGTTCAATTGGAAGCATTGCTGGCTAAATGGCCCATTACAAAATACTAGAATATATGCTGCAAACACGACTGGATTGTTGCTATCTGACCCTCATTTACACTGCAAGCAATGGACAGAACTCTGTTAACCAAATCTAAATGCAGCTTCCCGTCAGTTCGGACTCAGTAAGACCGTGCAGAATCTTTGTGTTCCCACCGCACACGCACGTTTGGATGCAGTCCGAAGACACTCCCCTCTTCTTAGCAAGTCCGTCCGAAGGGATGCGGACGACCTGTGGGCGTGCGAGGCGTTCGGTCATTTCCAAAAGAAGTCGGAACTGACCGCAATAACCAGAATAAGGCCCTATGTGCAGTGCTGCCGCCAACGCACATGCTCACTGGACTCTGGTACTGCGCGGTAACAATATAGGTCCACATATACAGGGTTGGCATGGTGAAAAGGTAGAAACGCATTTTTAAGGAGTTGATTTTTCAAATTTTATCAATCCATTGTGAACGGTAAAGTGTCTCGAAACCAGAAGCATGGGGAGTTATGCAGTACACTAATTGGGGGTCCACAAGTTCCGATGTCAACATCAACACCAAAAAGGTAAAATGTGTCAACCTACTGAACCACACCTGTGCATCGCTAGGTTCTCCTAGTGCTCAGACCACCAGCAAAACACAACATAGAATAAAACAACTGAAGTAAAAGATAAACTCTGTGACTAATTCAGAAATAAACTCTCAACCTGAGGTGTATAAAAATTTAAACATAATTAAAAACATTAAAAAAAAAACCTCACCACCACCACCACCCACGCCATCTGCATCTCTGATGTCATCCTCTATGGCTTCATCTATCGCCTCATCAAATTCATCGAACCTACAAAAACAGTGGTTAGAATATCCAGAATTTCAGCAATTGAAGTACAGCACATGAGCAGCGGATCCCACATTACAGACGAGCACTGCAATGGGGACACCGTTTTTTTAAGATCCTGCTCTGTTTTACTTTGTCCTCTCTCTAGCAGCCAGAGGAAGGTTCTAGTATCCTACGGTATATGCTAGCGTGCCCGCTACTAACATGGCTGTACCCGCATGACTGTGCCCACCTGTAGCTGATGAATTTTCTGGCTCTCGTCGACCGCCTTTCCAGTGGCTTGGGTTTTTTCTTCTTCTTTTCCTCCTTCTCTTTTACTTCTGGCACTTCCTCGGTTTCCTGCAACAATGAACGGTCCGTTACAAAGACGCCAGCGTACAATATTGGCCCTGTGGTAAGACCAGGATTAGTGAAGACGTACTTGTGTAGGAATAATGTTCTCAATACTGATTCCAACGTAAACCAACCGTTCTTTCCTGAGGATGGAGAAAGCGCAATTAGGTAAATCTGCCGGGCGGATGCAGTTCCAGCGAACAAGAGCAATCTACAGATGGCCATAAACTAGAACGACCTGCATACAACCCGATAGTATGTGCTCTAAAAGAACGTTACCTTCTCTCTGCCCGCTCTTTCTTCTTCAGAACGACGTCTAGATTCTGTAACTGCTCCTCAAGCTTCTCGCACAGTAATTTCTGTTGATAAAGAAAAATCAAACAGATCAGCCAGTATTGTTGCCTGTCGCTGACAGTTGATGCACCAGTTTTTACATCGTCAAGCAATCAGACACAACCGCTGCACTGAACGGACTCAACCAGGATTCGCAGCGATAAAACAGACTAACTGGATGCAGGTATGAACCTCGTGTGATCGATTCAAACAATATGACCACTTCAAAGGGGGTTTTTCCCAAAAGAAATTGATAAAAGTCAAGTGCCATTAAGTCTTCTAGGTATACACTCCCTTCTAGCCACGACTCTACAATAATACATATAACCCGATTCTTACATGTTGGCAAGGAGGACAGAACCACTCTCCATCGGGAATGATCATCAGGGGCGGCCGGAGGCAGGCTGTATGATATCCGCTATCACACGAGTCACACAGCAAAATCTGCAATTACCAAACACAATATTGAAGAAAGAAAACAAGCATCTGTTTTGGGGCCTTTAACACTTTGCCTATACATACAGTGTTAATATGAAAAATGCACACTACAATATTTCGCCAAATAATATACATCATATTTGCACGGAATCCAAAAAGTGCAATGCTTTTACTAGCTGCATTTGGCATAAACACAAATCATTCTTAACAATAAACCCCTCAGTCTGTGGCTTCCTGCTGCCTCCATTCCCCTCCTCACGTCACGTCACTGCCTCATGCAGCAATGTCCTCACTAAGACATCCCTTATCTCCTGATATATTCTGTGCTGCTGAGGACCCTGCTCCTCCCACTTTATAACTCTCAGTCTGTGGCTTCCTGCTGCCTCCATTCCCCTCCTCACATCATGTCACTGCCCCATGCAGCAATGTCCTCACCAAGACATCCCTTATCTCCTGATATACTCTGTGCTGCTGAGGACCCTGCTCCTCCCACTATATAACTCTCAGTCTGTGGCTTCCTGAATTCCCCTCCTCACATTCTATCACTTCCCGTCACATACAGCCCTGTCCTTACTGACACATCACTCATCTCCTTATATACTCTGTGCTGCTGGGGCACCCTGCTCCTCCCACTACATAACTCAGCCTGTAGCTTCCAGCTGCCCCCATTCCCCTCCTCACATCATGTCACTCCCCGTCACATGCAGCCCTGTCCTTACTGACACATCACTCAGCTCCTTATATACTCTGTGCTGCTGAGGACCCTGCTCCTCCCACTATATAACTCTCAGTCTGTGGCTTCCTGATGCCTGAATTCCTCTCCTCACATCCTATCACTTCCCCTGTCACATACAGCCCAGCCCTCAATGACATCACTTAAGTCCCGATTTAATCTGTGCCCTCAAAACTCCCCTGGATTAGCAGAACCTGTATACATATACCAGGCCTGCAAGGATGTTTTGCGGTTATATGGTCACATAACACCTTAGTGACTTAAATACAATAGCGCACATTCCCCGTATATAGCTGTGTGATTTATAAAGACACAGGATTTGATTAACCCTTCGAGTGCCAAGTGAATTTGCCAAGCCAACATTTTCATCCATCATAACGACCTGTAATGTTACATTATATGGGAAATGTAATTTTATTATCTACATTTTTTTTTTTCAACAAATGTGAGCGACGCTGGCATCTTTAGCAGATATTTTGCACATCTCTCAGAGCTGTTGGCACTCAAAGGGTTAAAAGATAAACCGGTTCCTTGTGCATATTACGCCAACCGGTTTTGAATTCTTAAGTTTATATCATAGACCAGTGGTTCTCAAACTCGGTCCCCCACACAGTTCACGTGAGGTGCGCTCATTACTCACTGACACATTTTAAAAAGATCACAGGTGGAGCTAATTATTTCACTTGATACTGTGAGGAGACCTGCAAAACATGCACTGTGTGGGGTCCCGAGGACCGAGTTTGAGAACCTGTGCCATAGACCAAGTAGAATTATACAGCAGAGTGTGTTCCGGCCTGTAAAACAAGCTATTATCTATGGTAAACCTTATTTGCTGCCCATTTGCAAACAGCAAGGGGTAAATTTACTAAGATGGGAGTTCTATTGAAGATGGGACGTTGCCAATAGAAACCAATCAGATCCTATTTATTATCTTCTACAAAGCGCTAAACAAATATGTAGAATGATTGGTTGCTATGGGCAATGTCCCACCTTTAATCGAGTTCCCATCTTAGTGGATTTCCCCTGAGGTGCCTGTAGAGGAGGTGAGTAGGAAGCCTGTGATATGGTGGTGTGATGGATGAGTGACAGGACTGACCAGCTCGGGGTGGTTGGGAAGGCTACACTTCTTGCAGGGTTCATCGTCTTCCCCAGGTACACCGTCCTCCTTTTCTTCATTTTCAGAACCCTCCTCTGAATCCTCCTCGCTATCGGACTCCTCCGTTTCCTCCTCACTAGAGGATTTGCGCCTGCGGCGTGACCGGAAGTTGGTCCAGCGTGCCCTTCTCCTCTGCCGGGGTTTCTGCAAAGGTCATAAAGAAGCACTTTATATATGGGCATGCCACGTAATGTTAGTAGCTGTGCCATCACTGGTGGCAGTCAATAATCCACGTTTCCAGGGCTAGGTTTTCCGATACTTCTGGTAACATTCTATTGAACATAAATACTTAAGATAAACCTTTATAGAAAATTTGGACAAGTCGAAATAAATAAGTTCTAGGTAAATCCGCAATGCAAAGGTTTGTGTACATCCAACTACCCAACAACCTGCAGCAATGACTTGGTTATGCTGTATTTTATGATGTATAACAACACTGGGTCATAACATTAAGCAACTTAAATCTATAACATCAATTTTCCTACAATATTACTGCCGCATTGTGACAGGAGCTTCATATCACTGCACCACACTGTTGTGGTCTCAGTGCCTTCAACTATATAACCCTGTCTTTGGCTTCCTGCTGCCCCCATTCCCCTCCTCACATCATGTCACTGCCCCTGTCACATGCAGCCCTGTCCTCACTGACACATCACTCCTCTCCTGATATACTCTGTGCTGCTGGGGACCCTGCTCCTCCCACTATATAAAACTCTCTGGGGAAAATTAAATAAGATGAGATGTTAACCCCTTCCTGACAGAGCTAGTTTTTGCGTTCCTGACAGAGCCATTTTTTTCAAATCTGACATGTCTCACTTAAGTGGGGATAACTTTTTTTTGCTTTTACTTATCCCAGTGATTTTGAGATTGTTTTTTCGTGACACATTGTACTTCAAGTTAGTGGTAAATTTTCGTCGATACGGTCTGTGTTTTTTTGTGAAAAATACCAAAATATCGTGAAAAAATGGAAAATTTAGCGATTTGCAAAATGTTAAATTTTCTGCTTGTGAGACAAATAATCTTACCACTCAAAATAGTGAATAACTAACATAGACCATATGTCTACTTTATGTTGACATCATTATTTCAACTTCCTTTTAATTTTTTTGGACACTAGGAGGCTTACAATATGAATAGCAAATTCTCAATTTTTCAAGAAAATTTCAAACACTGATTTTTTTAGGGACCAGTTCAGTTCTGATGTGACTTTGAGGGACTTGTATGTGAGACACCCCCATAAATGATGCCATTTCAAAAACTGCACCCCTCACAGTATTCAAAACAGCATTTTGGAAGTTTGTTAACCCTTTAGGTGTTTCACAGGAATTAAAACAAAGTGTAGGTGAAATTTCAAAATTTCTTTTTTTTTGCAGATTTGCAATTTTAATACATTTTTCTAAGGAACACAGTACATTTTACTAGAGAAATGTGACTAAAAATTGATTCCCCCAATTCTTTTGTTTTCATAAATATCCTATATGTGGCCCTAGTGTGCACGGTGACCAAACCACAGGCTTCATAATAGAAGGAGCACCTACTTGATTTTGGAGCCTCCTTTTTATGAGATTATTTTTTAGGCACCATGTAGGTTTCTAGGCACCATAACATGCTAAAAGTTAGGAACCCCCCCACAAGTGACCCCATTTTGCAAACTACACCCCTCAGGGAATTCATCTAGGGGTATAGTGTACATTTCAAACCCGCAGGGGTTTCACCAATTGTGGTACAACTGGGCAGTGAAAATGAAAAATTATTTTTTTTACACAAAAATGCAGTTCTGGCTCCAAATTTGTCATTTTCAGAAGGTATGAAGGAGACAAAGCACCCCAAAATCTGTGCCCCAATTTCTCCCGAGTACGGCAATGCCTCACATGTGACCAAAAAATACCAGTTGGGTGCATGGCAGGACTCAAAAGGGAAGGAGTGATTTTTGGATTTTGCAGCTCAGATTCTGGTGGAATTTTGGTGGGTGCTATGTCGCATTAGCAAGACCCCCCAAGCACCAATACAGTGGAACCCCCCCACAAGTCACCCCATTTTGAAAACTACACCCCTCAGGGAATTCATCTAGGGGTATAGTGTACATTTCAAACCCCCAGGGGTTTCACCAATTTTGATACAAGTGGGCAGTGAAAATGAAAAATTACATTTTTTTACACAAAAATGCAGTTCTGGCTCAAAATTTTTCATTTTCAGAAGGTATGAAGGAGAAAAAGCACCCCAAAATCTGTGCCCCAATTTCTCCCGAGTACGGCAATGCCTCACATGTGACCAAAAAATACCAGTTGGGTGCATGGCAGGACTCAGAAGGGAAGGAGTGATTTTTGGATTTTGCAGCACAGATTCTGGTGGAATGAATGGTGGGTGCTATGTTGCACCAATACAGTGGAACCCCCCCACAAGTCACCCCATTTTGCAAACTACACCCCTCAGGGAATTCATCTAGGGGTATAGTGTACATTTCAAACCCCCAGGGGTTTCACCAATTTTGATACAAGTGGGCAGTGAAAATGAAAAATTACATTTTTTTACACAAAAATGCAGTTCTGGCTCACAATTTTTCATTTTCAGAAGGTATGAAGGAGAAAAAGCACCCCAAAATATGTGCCCCAATTTCTTCCGAGTACGGCAATGCCTCACATGTGACCAAAAAATACCAGTTGGGTGCATGGCAGGACTCAGAACGGAAGGAGTGATTTTTGGATTTTGCGGCTCAGATTCTGGTGGAATTTTGGTGGGTGCTATGTCGCATTAGCAAGACCCCCCAAGCACCAATACAGTGGAACCCCCCCACAAGTCACCCCATTTTGCAAACTACACCCCTCAGGGAATTCATCTAGGGGTATAGTGTACATTTAAAACCCCCAGGGGTTTCACCAATTTTGATACAAGTGGGCAGTGAACATGAAAAATTACATTTTTTACACAAAAATGCAGTTCTGGCTCAAAATTTTTCATTTTCAGAAGATATGAAGGAGAAAAAGCACCCCAAAATCTGTGCCCCAATTTCTCCCGAGTACGGCAATGCCTCACATGTGACCAAAAAATACCAGTTGGGTGCATGGCAGGACTCAAAAGGGAAGGAGTGATTTTTGGATTTTGCAGCTCAGATTCTGGTGGAATTTTGGTGGGTGCTATGTCGCATTAGCAAGACCCCCCAAGCACCAATACAGTGGAACCCCCCCACAAGTCACCCCATTTTGCAAACTACACCCCTCAGGGAATTCATCTAGGGGTATAGTGTACATTTCAAACCCCCAGGGGTTTCACCAATTTTGATACAAGTGGGCAGTGAAAATGAAAAATTACATTTTTTTACACAAAAATGCAGTTCTGGCTCAAAATTTTTCATTTTCAGAAGGTATGAAGGAGAAAAAGCACCCCAAAATCTGTGCCCCAATTTCTCCCGAGTACGGCAATGCCTCACATGTGACCAAAAAATACCAGTTGGGTGCATGGCAGGACTCAGAACGGAAGGAGTGATTTTTGGATTTTGCGGCTCAGATTCTGGTGGAATTTTGGTGGGTGCTATGTCGCATTAGCAAGACCCCCCAAGCACCAATACAGTGGAACCCCCCCACAAGTCACCCCATTTTGCAAACTACACCCCTCAGGGAATTCATCTAGGGGTATAGTGTACATTTAAAACCCCCAGGGGTTTCACCAATTTTGATACAAGTGGGCAGTGAACATGAAAAATTACATTTTTTACACAAAAATGCAGTTCTGGCTCAAAATTTTTCATTTTCAGAAGATATGAAGGAGAAAAAGCACCCCAAAATCTGTGCCCCAATTTCTCCCGAGTACGGCAATGCCTCACATGTGACCAAAAAATACCAGTTGGGTGCATGGCAGGACTCAAAAGGGAAGGAGTGATTTTTGGATTTTGCAGCTCAGATTCTGGTGGAATTTTGGTGGGTGCTATGTCGCATTAGCAAGACCCCCCAAGCACCAATACAGTGGAACCCCCCCACAAGTCACCCCATTTTGCAAACTACACCCCTCAGGGAATTCATCTAGGGGTATAGTGTACATTTAAAACCCCCAGGGGTTTCACCAATTTTGATACAAGTGGGCAGTGAAAAAGAAAAATTACATTTTTTACACAAAAATGCAGTTCTGGCTCAAAATTTTTCATTTTCAGAAGGTATGAAGGAGAAAAAGCACCCCAAAATCTGTGCCCCAATTTCTCCCGAGTACGGCAATGCCTCACATGTGACCAAAAAATACCAGTTGGGTGCATGGCAGGACTCAGAAGGGAAGGAGTGATTTTTGGATTTTGCAGCACAGATTCTGGTGGAATGAATGGTGGGTGCTATGTTGCACCAATACAGTGGAACCCCCCCACAAGTCACCCCATTTTGCAAACTACACCCCTCAGGGAATTCATCTAGGGGTATAGTGTACATTTCAAACCCCCAGGGGTTTCACCAATTTTGATACAAGTGGGCAGTGAAAATGAAAAATTACATTTTTTTACACAAAAATGCAGTTCTGGCTCAAAATATTTCATTTTCAGAAGGTATGAAGGAGAAAAAGCACCCCAAAATCTGTGCCCCAATTTCTCCCGAGTACGGCAATGCCTCATGTGTGACCAAAAAGTGGCAGGACTCAGAAGGGAAGGAGTGATATTTGGAGTTTGCAGCACAAATTCTGGTGGAATGATGGTGGGTGCTATGTCGCATTAGCAAGACCCCCCAAGCACCAATACAGTGGACCCCCCCCACAAGTGACCCCATTTTGCAAACTACACCCCTCAGGGAATTCATCTAGGGGTATAGTGTACATTTCAAACCCCCAGGGGTTTCACCAATTTTGATAAAACTGGGCAGTGAACATGAAAAATTACATTTTTTTACACAAAAATGCAGTTCTGGCTCAAAATTTTTCATTTTCACAAGGAATGAAGGAGAAAAAGCACCCCAAAATCTGTGCCCCAATATCTCCCGAGTACGGCAATGCCTCACATGTGACCAAAAAATACCAGTTGGGTGCATGGCAGGACTCAGAAGGGAAGGAGTGATTTTTGGATTTTGCGGCTCAGATTCTGGTGGAATGAATGGTGGGTGCTATGTGGCATTAGCAAGACCCCCGAAGCACGGTGAAATGATGAACCTAATATTCCATAGATGTGTGGTATATTTTAAAACACTCCTTTATACATAGGCCGGGTTTGTCGGGGCAAGTGTCACACTGGAAAATAGTTTGCTTTCTTATTCCCTTTTTATAGCAAACTTTGCACCTTTTTTGTGTCCTGCCCTTTTTTCCAGTGGAGGGGATTTCATCAGGAAAATGCTGCCCTGGTACAATACGGGGGCCAGTACTAGAAGTACTGGGGCCCTCTGCCTGCTGGTTCCCAAATATTAGGCCCTTTATGACTTCCTCTTGAAAGTGCATAAATGTCCCCCTCTGGCCGGTAGAACGGAATAGCACGTAAGCGTTATACAGTGCCATCTGGATGATATACACGGCCACCTTCTTGTACCAGATTTTTGTTTTCCGCAGGGCACTGTACGGCTTCAGTACCTGATCTGAAAGATCCACTCCGCCCATGTACCTATTGTAATCCAGGATACAATTAGGTTTGGAGGTGTGGGTACTGGTACCTCGTACAGGGACGGAGGTGGTACTGTCTCCGTGAATTGTTGTCAGTATAAGGACATCCCTCTTGTCCTTATATTTGACCAACAACATATTTTCGGTGCATATTCCCCTGCTTTCACCCCTTCTCATTACTTGGGCAATGTGCGTTTTTGGGAGGCCTCTTTGGTTCTTGCGCACAGTACCGCAAGCTGCTGTACCTCTTGAACCAAGGGCCTTAAACAGGGGGATGCTGGTGTAAAAGTTATCCACATAGAGGTGATAACCTTTATCCAGGAAGGGGTGCACTAAATCCCAGACAATTTTCCCACTAACACCTACGAGGGAGGGGGGGCATTCTGGCGGTTGAATTCTTGAATCCTTCCCTTCATAAACCCTAAACCTGTGGGTGTACCCTGAGGTGCTTTCACACAGCTTATACATTTTTATGCCATACCTTGCCCTCTTACTGGGAAGGTACTGGCGGAATTTAACCCTTCCTTTAAAATGTATAAGGGACTCGTCGATACAAATAAATTTTTCAGGGATGTACACCTCTTCAAATTTGGCACTGAAATGATCAATGACCGGCCTGACTTTGAATAGCCGGTCAAAGGTGGGATCATCTCTGGGTGGGCACTGTGCATTATCGGTGTAATGTATAAATTTAAGAATTGTCTCAAATCGAGTCCGGGGCATGGCCATACGGTAAAATGGAGTACTGTACAGAACATCTGTACTCCAATATTGCCTAATTTCTGGCTTTTTTACTATGCCCATATGAAACACCAGACCCCAAAACGTCATCATCTCTACTGCATCTACAGGGGTCCACCTAGCAAATGATGACGTGGGGTTTTGAGCAATAAACTGCTGGGCATATAAATTAGTTTGGTCCACCATTAAATTTATAAAATCATCAGAGAAAAATAATTTGAAAAAGTCAATTTCTCTGAGACCTGTGGAATCAAATTGGATTCCTGGCATGGCCAAAAACTCAGGAACCTGGGGCTCAAAATTGTCTGGTGGTGGGGTCCATACTAGATCAATTATTGGGGGGGGAATCTCAGCTGATCTACGGGGGCGTCTTTGAGGGGGTCCCTCATCAGCAGAGGAGGAAGAGGAGCTTAAGGCAAATCCTTCAAATTCCCCGCTTGCATCACTGCCTGTGTCAGAGTCAGAAGCAAGCATGGCATATGCCTCCTCCACTGAATACATTCTCCTGGATGATTGGGAGGACATTTGGGAGGACATTTGGGAGGACATTTGGGATGCCATTTTTATTTTTGTGTTACCGGTAGTGAAATGTTTCAACACGTGTATAGTGTAGGGGGGGGCACAAACTTTATTTCAATCCGGGGGGTATGTAGTGTGTAGTGTGTATGTGGTGCAGAAAAAAAAAAAAATGCTTTATACCAATAAAAAAAAAAAAAATGAAGGGGTTAAAAAAAAAAAAAATTGAAGGGGTTAAAAAAAAAAAAAAGGAAGGGGTTAAAAAAAAAAAAGGTCCTGCGCCAAAAATTGAGCACAGATGTTGGTCAGTAACGTCTGTCACTGAACAGCGCTCAAAGGCAACAGGAATTTGATCAAAAAAAAAATAAAAATAGATCAACCCTGTGCCGAAAAAGATGATCAGTGATGTACGTCACTGATCAGCGCACAGCGGCCACAGGACACCCACAAAATCACAGTGTGTGTAAAAAAAAAAATTAAAAAAATACCCCACAGCACACACACAAAAAAAAAGGTGATCAGTGATGCGACACTGATTACCAGTGAGGTGCAGCAGGTGCACAACCTTTGGTGCAACTGACAGGTATATATAAAAAAAAAAAAAACCTCTGTACCCCCAAAAAAGTTGCTGATCACCTCAGATATAGTGATCAGCACAAAAGGCGGGGACAGCAGACACAAAATTTAGCACTCTCTATCACTATCTCTCTCTATCTCTCACTATCTAACACTATCTAACACTCTATGACACTGCAGCAGCAGCACTCACAGGTATATCTATATATAAAAAAAAACCTGCGCCCCCAAAAAGTTACTGATCAGTTAATTTATACTGATCAGCACAAAAGGAGGGGGCAGCAGTCAGTTATATAAAAAATATATAGCACAATCTGTCACTATCTCTCTCTATCTCTCTCTCTCTATCTCTCTATAACTATCACACTGCAGCAGCACAAAATATAGCACTCTGTCAGTAGGCCTCTCTCTCTATCTCTCTCTCTCTATCTCTCTCTCTCTATCTATAACTATATCACACTGCAGCAGCACAAAATATAGCACTCTCTGACACTATCTCTCTCTCTATCTCTCTCTATCTCTCTCTTTCTATCTCTCTCTATCTCTCTCTCTCTATCTATCTCTATCTATCTCTCTATCTATCTAGCTAATACTAATACAGTGCAGCAGCACAATATCACAGTATGGCACAATTAAAGCACAGGATCCAGGATCCAGGAAGCAATCAGCAATCAGCAGCGATCAGGTAAGTATTGCAGCAAGTATTTCTGGTCAGTATGGCGGCAGGGGGGTACGGTGACCGCACTGCACGCTTTCCAGACCGGAATGGCGTCTGCAGTGCAGTCACCGTTAGTTTAAATCTCCCTCCTTGGCTGTGATTGGTCCGTCGGTCCGACGGACCAATCACGGCCTTTGGGGGCGGGCGGGGTGAGGTGGGGTGACACCAGTGTCACCCTTACACCCCGCGGTGATTGGTGCTGTACTTTACAGCACCAATCACCTCTGATCCCGTGTCACCGGCGAACGTTATTCGCCGGTGACACAGGAAAACGCTGTGAATGGCTGTTCACACTGAACAGCCAATCACAGCGATCGCCGACGGGGGGGCGGCATCGCAGCCCCCCCGGGGCATGCACGGACATGTCTGCTGTCAGGGACAGCAGACATGTTGAAACTGTCACCGCGTCTATAGACGCGGTGACAGTTTAAATCCATGACGTACATTTACGCCATGTGTCGGGAAGTGCTTCCCGACCATGACGTAAATGTACGTCAAATGTCGGGAAGGGGTTAAAAGGAGAACGGGTGGACTGCGCTAACTTTACAGATGGAAATCTAATACTAGATTTCCATCTGTAAAGTTAGCGCAATCCACCCGTTTTCCTTTTTTGCATTTCATTGTTGGGGAGCGACGCCCCCTTTTTGTTTGTACTGCAGCTTTTTTTTGCAACCCAGCTCTAGATTCTGCGCCCCTTCCTGATTCTTTTGTTACCAGTTCTTTCCCGCTAAAATTAGATGTTGCCCGTAGCAACCAGATGTGGTTGCTATGGGCAACATCCCATCTTTAATAGAACTCATGTTAGTAAATTTACCCCTTGGTCTGTAGCTTCCTGCTGCCCCCATTCCTCTCCTCCTAACATGTCACTGGCCCTGTCACATGTCCTGTCCTCACACAGCTCTCATCTCCTTATTTACTCGGTGCTGCTGGGGGTTGATGCAAAGTACTGCTTTCAGCAGAATCCCCCTCATCATGACCGAATTCAGCGCACACAGTACTATTCTGAAGTTGAACTCCTGGGTAAAGTGTCAGGGTAATGTACCTTCTTTATTTTCTGGCTTGGATCCCTTTCAGCTTTTCTCTCCTTTTCCACTTTTGGTGGTTCAGGTAGCTCCTCTTCATCGCTCTCCTTTTTCTCTGGCTTCTGCGGTTTGACTTCCGTTACTCTGGCAGAAGGTCGGGAGATCCGAGGAGACCGCCTCAGCCTCATCCCGATGTTTTCCTCAGTCTCTGCATCATCAGTCTCCTCCACAGCGATGTTCTCCACAGGCAATTCTGTCCTCCTCCTCTTGTTGGAGATCCTGATGGTCAGCTTAAGACCATCCTTCTGTCTTTCGGAGGTCATTTCTTTGCTCTCGGGGCCACTGTTCTCGTCTTCTGGCACAGACTTTAACTTGTGTTTATTTCTTGAAACCAGAGACGGTTTTTCCGAGGTCTTCTCCTGTTCCGTCGATGCAGTCCCATCCACTTTGTCATTCTTCGCACCTTTGGATTCTGATGGCTCTGAGGCGTTGCCTTCCTTCGCAGAGGCCTTTTCCTTACGTTTGCTCCTCAGAGTAACGGATTTCTTTGCTAACACTGCAGTATCGTCAGGAACTTTTTTATTTTCTTCAACTTTATCGTTAGGCACCTCGGGTTCCTCTCTTACTTCATTGTCTTCTTTATTTTTACTGGGTTTGTCAGGCTTCAGCGTTGAATTCTTCAGGGAAGTCCTTTTTGACATCGGAAATCTCCTTCGAGCAGTTGCGTTTCCTTTTCTTTTTCCAGCTTCTGTCTTTGATTCAGACTCCTCTTTCCGGCTATCTGTACCTGGCTCGTCATCCTTACAGTGTCTCTCTGAGATGGATTCCTCTGGTTTTCCAGATCCTTCCTTCACGCTGCTGAGATCTGTAGGAGATACCTTGACCGTTTTATCAGGAACCTCAGGCTTCTCCACAGACTCTTGACCCGCATCTCCCTTGACATGACTTTTTTCTTTATCGCACTCCGAAACCGATTCTTCCTTTTTCCCTTCTACTCCTTTGGCTTCTGCACCGCTTTTCTCCAAGCCAGCTTCACAATGAACTAGCTTGATGGAAGTTTTCTGAGAGGACTCTTCAAGCGGTGGGATGATCGGGGCACTGCTTAAACTCGCCAGACTTTTTTTGCCGTTCTCTTTAACTTCTTGTAAACTTTTGATGACGCTGGGATTTCGCTCATTTATTTTGCGACTTTCATCCTTCGTTGAGCCAATCACAGATTCCCTTGTTGGAATGGAACTATTCTCTGTGTGATCCTGAATCTTGTGTGTTTTGTCGCTGTTTAAATCACCATTCACCAGCTGCTTCCCATCGGCAGCTGTACAAGGCCCCACAGAAGTCTTTGTACCGTCGTCGTCTTGTTTTCCTTCCTCTTTCTGTAGCAGCTCTTTTGTGGGAGTCTTGGACTTGCACAGCGATGTTTTAACTTGGCTGTCAAAATCCTCGGTCAGCTTGAGCTCCCGTTTTTTCAATGGGATCTTAGCCTGCTGGTCGTTCTTCATCTTCCCCGTGTCCTCTACGGATTTTTCTACATGTTCTTCAGTGCGTTTGACAATGACAGAGATCTCTGAGCGTTCAGGCTCCTGGGGTGGTGGAGCCTTGTCGGAGTTCCCTTTCGGTTCCTTTAAGTCTTTTGGCTCCGTCTTTTCCTCTTTATTCTCCACTATAACTGGCTTCACGTTTTCCTTGAAGGAGTCCTTTTCTTCTTTGGCAGTTTGCGTCTCTTCCTTCACATCTGAGACGGGTTCCGTTTTTATTTCACTGGCCGTTTTCAAAGGCTTCTCGCCATCGGTTTTAATGCTGCCGCCGTTTTCGGCCGGGCAAGGGCTTGTGGGCTTTTCCACTGCATCGGTCTTCTCTTTTATGTCCGCTGCGTTAGCGCCGTCTACGGGCTTCTCTACAAACAGAAGGAGAACAATGTCAAAGTCAAATCACAATACACCGCAGGGCTAATTAATACACCGCAGGGCTGACCACTACTGACCGAGAGCAGGTTATACTTTGCTCTTCGTAGCAGAACTGCTAGTGTGGGGGATTTAAAAAAAATTCCTCATCAACTCGCTATTAATAATATATAGTTTAAGTGTTCAAGCATTCAGCATAGCAGAAGATGTAAACACACAAGTCAGAATACGCCGCCTTAGACATCCATTACCATCTAGCGAGACTATTAAAGGCAAAGGATACAAATTGCATTCAAAGGGGGTGACCAATCGTTTTACAAGCAAGTGCAGAAGTGCAGTAGCCATCTCAATTCATTAGTAGTAAAACATAGCCATGTGGGTTGCACTAGTGCAGGGGTCCTCAAACTATTTTGCTCTGGGACCCCATCGGAAAATAAAAATAATTACAGGACCCCATCAAGTTACTGCAGAAGGTCATCACATCACATGTGTGGTCAGCATATAGCACATATATGGCAGCATTGAGGAGTCTAAACAAACAGACAATTAAACAGATGTTTCAGACTCCTTCAATCACTGACTGAGATTAGAAAAGTCATTAGCCTGATGGTCAGCAACATGGAGTCGTGACCCCATGTTGAGAAGTTCAGGATCCACAGTTTGAGAACCCCTGCACTAGTGTATACAACCGTGGAACATGAGCGCTTTATGTACCTCGTGCACATAAATTTGAACGTATATGGGCCAGGTGGGTGAAGTCCAATTACGCATCTTCACACCTGGATACATCACATTCTATACTTGTGTGGTGGATTTTATTATAACTTTCCTTCTGGTTGTTTTGCTTTAATAGCTACGCGGTTTAGTTTCAAATTTGTTCTTTCTATATGTTTACATAATGGAATTTTTTTTAAAGGATTCACGAGCAATGCAATATGTAGTTATAGTACAACAGTTTATTAACCCTTTCAGTGCCGAGTGAATTTGTCAAAATTGGTGTGAAAATCGCCAAGGAAACATTTTTATTTATCAGTGACCTTACCTTATATAGGAATTATAATCTTTTTTTTTTTTTATACAACATTTTTATTTGATTTTATATAACTATTTAACAATAAAACTTATATTTATTAAGCGATATGCTCGGGATACGTTTCCTAAATCGACTGAAGATTGACATACATTAGGTCAACCACTAAAGGTAGAAAGGGCTTAGGTCAACGCATAAATAGGTTGAAAGGGTCGGAAGGTCGACAAGCATTAACCTTTTGCTGTCCAATTTTTTTTTTTCCAATTCAAATAGTCTGGTTTAATTGAACCGTTTCTTTTTCTTTATTCAAAAATGGTATACACTGAATATTGAACAATGTTAAAGGTTGTTATTGTAAAGCGGCTCATCATTGGAACTGCTACTAGCGCTAGGGCTGCTGAGCCTGACTAGATCTTGGACTTGAAAGGGTTAAGTTGGCAATGGTAAGGTCAACAGTCAGGTACGGATCATTGGGTAGAGAGCAGGATGGTCGACAAGCATTAGGTCAAAACCATTAGGTCGACATGCATTAAAGGTCAACATGACTGTAGATCGACATGGGGGTTTTCACATTGGTTTTGTCCCAAACTTCTACGCAGTCGTTATGGACACTGGAACGTAGCACTGCTGCGCTCGGCACACTTTTATTCTCCCACCACCCCCTAGTGCAGGGCTGGGCAACACCGGCCCTCCAGATGTTAATGAACTACACATCCCAGGATGCTTTGCATTAGTTTTGCTAAGTGGCCATGCTGAAACTGATGCAAGGCATTCTGGGATGTGTAGTTCATAAACATCTGGAGGGCCGGTGTTGCCCAGCCCTGCCCTAGTGGATGGTAGGGCATGAATTACCGCCTGTCCGCACGTCAGCTCAAAAAAATGTGAAAAACCCCATGCGACCTTTTGACTGCTGCATGTCGTCCCAGTGACCATATCCCCAACAGTCAGTCAAAAGGCCGACAGGAGTTTTTCACTCCCCCCCCCCCCCAAAACAGGTGGTATTTCATAGCCTACCATCCACTAGGGCATGGAGGGAGAATATAATAGTGCGCCCGAAGCATGGCGAGCTCAGCGAGGGAACGTTGTACACGGATATGGTGTCCATGTCGACTTACAACAAAATTCAGGACAAAAAAAAACGTGAAAAATTCATGTCGACCTTTTGACAGTCAACCTCCCCATTGTTGACCTAATCCCCCCCCCCCCCCCCGGTCATTTGAATATGCAGTCAAATTTTGATGATCATAGACCGCATGTTCTGGGCCGGGTGACATCACTGAAGATACGTTTTCCAGGTCTCCACACAGAATCACAAGTGACAAATGTGTCTGAATAATGAGTGCACCTGTGCTCCTGCCGGGTGACCTGGAAAACGTGCAGTGTTGGGGGTCCTTGAGGACCAGGGTTGGGAACCACTGTGACAGATCGTTTGAGTGATACCGTTGAATGAATCGTGTATGGGGGGACTGCGCTTAGCTCTTGCTTCAGGCATCTCACAGGACCACACTGAACCCACAACCCCTGTTACATACTTACATCAACAGCTCGGGTTTTAAGCATATCTGTGGCTCAGCACAGAAGGTTAAATCATATTAACTGGGGTACAGAAGTTATCGGTTGTCCAGCATGGATGTAATTAAAACTAGAAGCCTTAGGGGGCCTTGCGGAGCGCGTTTGGGAGCCTCTGGCTTCAACAGCAAAAAACAAACATAAAACTAACAAATGAATGCTACCATAGGCAGCAATGTGAAGACAACTCACTCCCAATTGGGGCTATCGCCAACAGATTTCAAGGGAGGGGGTATCAAGCATCAGAATGGAGAAGTAGAATTGTTAACGCAGCTTCCTATTTAAGTTCTGGGGTACGGAGACCAAAAGGACAGGTAAAGACCTACCTTCGTTTTCTTCTTTTTTGATGTCTTCGTTCTCCAGATTGGGACTCTCTTGAGATGAACTTTCCTGCGGCTCGGATTTCTTCAGTAACGCCGGGTCTATTTGTGCTTTTAGCAATTCCAGGGTTTCTGCCAGCTCGTTCCTGGTCCTACAACGGGAAAAGCCAAGTGAACAGGTAATTAAGCCTAATGAAAATCACAGCACAACAAGGAGATTTATAGAGGCAATTAAAGCATCAATGCTGTACGCGCATAAACCGAGGACAAAGTTGAATGAAACCGGGAACGCGCATCCAGATAGGAGCGGACACTGGCATAGGTGACGGGGAAATTAGCTATTAACCCCTTCCTGTAACTGCTTCCGTTCATGACCAGGGATTGTCAACCTGCTAGAGAAATATGGACTTGACAATTGGATTTTACAGTTACGTACGTAAATACCATTATTTGTTGTGGAATTCTTAAGCCCCGTACACAACCTCGCAATAGCGGCAGTGCCGCGAAACGAAAGATATGCTCTTAAAACACTGAAGGATACTGTTCCGTGCCGTCACCGGGACCCCTGCCAATCATGCAGTCGGTGACAATATTGTCAGATTTCACTGCATGTTCAGATGACAGGTGTTATTGTAAAGGCTCCAAGACACTTTGCGATATGGGCCCGATTTCACCTGAATCCGGCAGATCGGGTCTGGAAATAGGTGGAAATCAGCCCAAATTGCATGCGAATGACATTCAATCCGATGCGCACTGAGTCGGAGGTCGGACGTGCTGCACTTCTGACCTCGAAGTTGGACTCTTCTCATGGCAGCAGGGAACGGGATCGCGTGCGACACATCACATGCAACAGGACCGCATGCAATGTATCCTAAATGTATGCTCAAGGGTGATCAGATGCGACTTCTCCCCTCAGAGAGGTCGCATAGTGTATGGGGGCCTTTAATGGCAGACGGGAGCGCAAATTGTTAACCAGATTGCTATTGTGCATATCGTTAGTGAAAATCGCATGTTGTGTACCCAGCTTCATTCTTCCCGAGTATCTCATTGTGTATATAAAAAACTTACACTACAGACTAAAATAGATGACTAATATTGGTGTTTGCACCATTTTATATCACTTCACTATTTTGATAATTGAAGCAGAACACACGCATTCAGGGCAGGGAAACGCACAGTTACACCACCTAGGTCCTTGGTGGCTAACCTTAACACTTCAGCTGTTGTTGAACTACACATCCCAGCATGCTCTGCATCAGATTTAGCATGGCCAATAGTAAAACTGAAGCAGAGCATGCTGGGATGTGTAGATCAACAGCTGGAGTGTCAAGGTTAGCCATCAAGGACCTAGAACGTATTCCCTTTAATGCTTTCAAATGCTTGACCACTTCCGTACAACTACATAAAAGTTGTGTTCTCTCCTTGAACCAGACCTATCAGTTCAAATGAAGGCCGCAGCTGCAGCTCACAGTGCTAAAGGACTTACTCCATTCAGTTTAGATCCTATAGTATACAGCATCTGTACCTCTGGAACATCCTTCCTTCATCTATCTGTTTCGAGTCCCACATGGCTCGGTACCATGCCCTCTGCATTACTCCCTGAGCACCTCTGCTCTGGCAGCATCAAAATCTGCTGCTCACTCTCTGCTATTGTCCAACATTAAATGACCCAGCGCTACCTAATAAAAAGCTAAATCCCCAGACTGCACAGCAGCTGGAAACAAGAACCTGGCTCCATCAGGCACTAAATCCACATTAACCATGCTAGGCATGCTGGGGTATAGAGACTGGCTCCACCTATCCTCTAGAATCCTAATCTAACGGCTTCTCATCACCTACAAAGCCTCCAGAAACGCTGTCCTTTCACAATACTGCCTCACAGAACCTCATCTCTGATCACCGCCATACCTTACTAGTACGCTCTCCAGCACCTTCTTATGAACACTGACCTGACTATGCACTTCCATGTGGAGCCATCTTGGTCATCCTGCTCCTCAATGTACATGCGGATGTTGTGATCCTGATCCAGTTGATACCAGTACATGAGGCCGTCCTTATCCCGCCCTACTGGCTGTAAACGCATGGCGTCAGCATCCTCTTCATTGATGGCGTTTTTAAACTTCAGATTGTCATCAAACTGACACTCACACAAATGCTGGAAGGAGAAGAGATTTAAGTATGGCGCCTCCAGCCTTCCCCCAGGGAGGTACAGCAAGCGTCCCAGGCTCCAAACACAGATTATTCCATCTCAGACTAGATAGATTAAGTCAGCATGAACATCTAATTCCACACCACCAAACGCTGCAGTTTATCCACTTTACCTAAATGTCCACCATACAAACCGTTACTGGATGTAACAGAGGACAACCATGTATCAAGGCATATGAGGACCTCTCCTTATCTTGAAGGTGGACATTATTTATTGATGGAAATAACTTTACCACTGTATACTATGTCACTCTACATGACAGCATGCTAGTCTCACACTCACAGCGGACTCAGGGCTAATAGGGAAAATCACTATTCATGAGTAAACAGCCAATCGAGACACTCATTCTGTGTATCAATATAAAATGAAGACAAATCATTTAATGTATTCTCCGTTCTGTGGTCAACATCAGCCAAACCTATGTGAATGAGGGTTCAAACTGTAACAAGAGTTACCTATCACTTACATAGAATGGTCCCATAGCTTTTAGGCTGTGTCTACACATTGCCTCTTAGCAGGATGCAGTTGAACAGGATCCAGCTTCTTGTACCTACACATGGGGCGGTATTCAATGAGCCTGATTCGCCATGTTTTTATGGCGAATTTGTGCTGTTTGGCGAATTTCTGACTAAAACGGTGAATCACCCTATTCAATGACCACATGGCGAATACATGTCAAGGTTTTTTTCACCATGATTCACCGAGTAGCAATCGCTATCTTTTTATGGTGAAGTGGAATGTGAACTTTTAAAATAAAGTGTTTTGTTTTTTACATTTGGTGTCAAAAAATCAGGAATTTTATTCTGAGGAGGGGCATGCTATTTTTATTCATGTGCTGTAAGCACATGAATATATATTTAATTTAAAAAAATATATATATATTTTTTTTTTACACAGCATCCAGCAGGGGGCGCCGGAGCCGAGCCGCTCATTACATATTCATATATTCACTGCACCCGATCGTTACGATCGTGTGTAGTGAATATACGCTCCCCTGCTGGCACCCCCGGGGGGCAGCATGTGCTGCCTGGCACCCGGGGAGCCCACCTACCCCCCACAAAGTTCTGGGGCAGGCAGAGAGACTACCATCTCTCTGCCTGGCACCGTCCTCAGGCTCCCTGCGGCAATCGCCGCAGGAGCTCATATTCGCCAGTCAGGGGCAGCGAGCCCCTGACACGTTGAATACCGGAGCCCGCCGGCTCCGGAACGTGGCGAATGTGCAGCGAATCCTAAAAAGGGATCTCAGGTATACCGCCCATTGCGTCTTAGCAGGATGCAGTTGAACAGGATCCAGCTTCTTAGATAGAATCCCTTTATTCGGCGTCTTAGCAGGATGCAGTTGAACAGGATCCAGCTTCTGGTGCCTACACATTGCGTCTCAGCAGGATGCAGTTGAACAGGATCCTGTTTAGCAGGATGCAGCTTCTTGTGTCTACACATTGCGTTTTAGCAAAAGGATATATATACACAAGCATGCTGCATCCTGCTAAAACGCAATGTGTAGTCACAGCCTAAAAGCTTTGGGCTGTGTAGACGCAACTTCATGTGTGTTATAAGTGGAACTCAAAATACAGCACCTTCTTCCTAGTATCTATATTGCTGCAGTTAGGAAAAGAGGGTATCTGATATCCACAGCGCACAAACAATCTCAGCCCAGGGTAATAACAAAAGAAAGCTTTCACCACAAATAGCTTTAAAAATACATAGCAAGAAACAAATTTAGGTATACCCACTGGCGAGACAGGAAACAACTTGCACTGGCGACAAGATGGGCAAAACTTAATATCTGAAACAACTCAGAGCACAAAAGACCATAGTGCAATAATGTAAATGAAATCCTATTGCTTTAATTTTCACAGGCCACTCACATGTGTGTTGTTAAAAAGAGCATGTAACATCTCATCACCATCAAACGGACCGGACACCGGGGACCACCTTATCTGAGGGACCACTGCTGATCCGTGTTCAACTGACCCATCTGGGTGATATGCTTTTAATCATTTTTAAATTGTGAGTGTATTAATAAATTGTACAAATCTTAGGAACAACAGGATTGCACTATTGCATTTTTCATTGAGCCCATCTAGGTCCCGAGCAGCTGCATCACATCGCTACCAGAGACCTGTTACATGCTCTTTTTAACAACACACATAAGTGGCCTGTGAAAATTAAAGCAATAGGATTTCATTTACATTATTGCACTATGGTCTTCTTTTGTGCTCTGAGTTGTTTCAGATATTAAGTTTTGACCATCTTGTCACCAGTGCAAGTCGTTTCCTGTCTCGCCAGTGGGTATACCTAAATTTGTTTCTTGCTATATATTGCTGCAGTGGCTAAACTGTGGCAAGTATGTGGCTTTTGGATGTAGTATCTTCCACATGGTCCACTATCAGCTTCTACCCAGCTCCAGACACAGATACTGGGGAAAATATCCCAACACACGTTGACAGACGTTCCAGTAATATTGCACCAAGGCCAGCTTTCACAGCGCATACATTACCTTCAGCAATCCCACTTTACACTCCACGCTCATCTCCTGGTACCCCTTCTTTTCCATCTCCCAGGCCCACGTGCTGTTGTAGTCCTGACAAATCTATACATACAGACACCAAACGGTCAGTCCTAGTCCTGATGAAGTTTGGAAATGCACAAAAACATTTTCATATACAGATTTAAGTAGAACTATTGGATATGGTGAACTTTGTATTGTGCCATAAGTTATGGTACTTAGTAGATACACCTCCACTATACAATGATTACATGGTCAGTATAATTACTATCACTGAAATACCCAAACTTACGTACAAAATTCCCCTCACTGCACTTGAACCGGAACCAAAGAGAATGGAGTTGGGGTGAGACCCCAAAAGCTAAATCCCATTACAAACATTTTCCTATCACCCTTAGTGTATACAATTCAGGATTACAAAACTGCGTCCCATACCTCACCCATTGGCTGGCAGCGATGTGAAGCAGCTAAAGGAGAAATAATAAAGCAACAGGACATAAATCCGGACACTGGTGTCAGAGGTGCTGTCTCCATATTGCACATGATGGCATACTGTGGTAATGTTCTATACACACAGAACGTAACACTGAGGCGGGGGCCATAGAGATGAGAGTCCAGGTTCCTCATACCATTGGTAGACCAGACATCACTGCTAGTAATGAATGGCACATGCTTACAATCTTTAGTAAGTAAGTTCTTACAGGCAGGGCCCTCCTCCCTCGTACTATCCATAACTGGATGACTCCAACAGCATTTACACGCCCAGAAATTGGGTACAGGGTCACAGAGTACTGCATAGACACCTTCAGGTAACTCACCACGGCATGCACCTGCTGGATTCAGTTGTCCAGCCTTTGCCCCCGCTTAGTTGTTAATGTAATACTTGGTGTGTGGTGCGTATGCTCTGATACACCTATTGTATAGTCCCTTACGCTACACAATGCTGCAGGTGTTACTTCTAATGCTTCATGCAAGGTAAGTGTCCCCCACAACTAGGCATCTCACACTGAGCACACTCAGTCACACACATCGTACCTTGACTAAGTATTTTTCCCATCTGTCAAATGTGACGGACTTCCCGATTTTTCTCATCAGCTTCAGGTGGAGCTCAACCAGTGCCTTGGATACTGCAATGAGAACAGGATGATAAACATGGTTTCCTAGATACAGAAGCGCCCAAGACCCAGAGCCAAGCCGCTAACGTGCAGAAAATAGGACTGCTGGCTCCTAACTCTTTGAAGCTCTTTATACTGCTGCCAACTGATGCAAATCTGCCATCACAGATAGATTGGGTCAGCTGGCACCATTCTGCGGAGTGGTTGCAAGATGTGTCACTAGTAAGCATGCAATAGATTGTGGATGTGCTGAATACCAATTGGTTAGAACCTCCTTGGTACACGGTAGAGTAGGCTAGACCTCTCCAGTCAGCGTGCTGCCAGTAGCTGTGTAACACACCAGGCGCACACAACAATGTACTGAAATCACACGTCGCTAATACATTGTCTGTCGCCAGAAGTCTACAAACTGAACTACAGAGTGTAACATCCTTTACCACAATTAGAGGAGGATGTTTACAAGAATAAATGTATTATATAGATTTTTTTTATATTGCTGGAAGAAAAATTATGTCATAACTAGTGGTTCCAGAACTGTGCTCCTATGCACCCTAGGGTACTGCGGGGCCCTTGCCTTGCCTTGGCGGACCAGGACTAAATCATATTACTTATGGCCCCTGTGTTCGTGGCAACTAATCATACAGCGTGAAGACAATCGTAGTGTTCACTCTAGGCTAAAACAGGGCACATCTGTCTTTGTTGCTGCTCAATGGAGCACTCGGGGGAAGCACGGCACGCCCCCAAAAGAAACGCCGGCGGGCCCGCCCACATTCGTGACATCGGCGGACGGGCCTTCCCACATTGAGGATGACGGGTAGGTAGAGTTTACGTAATGTAATTTTTGTTAACAACTTTATCTATAGAAAACTTTTATCCTACTGGTGACCGGAAAAAAATTCTGATAATATAGGGTGACGCGATTCAAGAAAATCTTTGGAACCACTGATCTAGACAGTACTTTTAGATCAGTATGTGAGAACAAAGGCTCAGTCAGGCAGACCGACCTAACCTGATGCCAGTGGCCTCCACATTTACATACTCTCATACAGCTGCCCATCTGTTTGGCAGAGTCTGTCGGCTAGGTGGTCCCAGCATATATACCCTAAATGAAAGATTCAGTACTGATCCTACTGTAATATCGATATACAGGTGCAAACATGGAATGCCTGGGCCACTGATCACTGGTTACATTCAGAGGACTGTGTGAGCATTACACAACCACCGGATCAATTTCTCCACTGCGCTGCTTAATGAAGGGAGGCTCAACCAGGCCTTTGTTCATTGGTAATTCAAGAACAGGGAATGCATAGGGTCAGGATAAAGGAGCAGAGAGCTACCATAGAGCTCACGTGGCTCATTGGGACCATGCATAAGATTAATATTTCCAAGATCTTTGTAGAATCACCATTTCTAGATCTGTCACAGGGGTGTGCCACGGACTGTGGCACTACGCATCCCAGCATGCTCCTGCCACCATTTGAGCATTTCCTGCCAGCAAATCCGTGGCAGAATATTTTGCGTAGAATTCCGCACACTAGTACTAAAGTAATTTGCATAGGAAATACATGTCTGTCTATGGGACCCCTAGCTAGAAATGTACTACACAATTCTTACTACAGAATACATCCTGAATTGCCCTCACACTTTTCGAAAATCTAAATTTTTCCATGTGGGATAACAAGGGTATAGATTTATAAGCTTGCGAGCAGGGCCCTCCTACCTTTATGTCTGTAAATAATCAGTGTGTTGTATCACTGTTTCCAGTTGTAAAGTGCAACGGAATCTGCTGCTCTATATATAAGACACTGTTCATAAGGGTTATAAAAAATAAACCTCAGGGAGTCGACTGAACAATGATCAGGAGATATCCTGGTGATAGGTTGACAGGGAATAGTTCGACACATAGACTAAAGGTCAACATGGACAAAAGATTTTTGTGATTGTTTTTCTTAAACGCCTTGTTCTCACTTCACAATCTGAGTGGGCATAGAGGGAGAATACAATCATGCGCCGATCACAGCGAGGCCCGATGCCTGGCGAACGCAGTGCACACTAATATGGTGTCCGTGACGTCAAATGTCACAGACAACAAAAACCTTTTTCCCGTTCCCTGTCGACCTAATAATCCACACCCCCATCAGGAGGATTGGACATATATAACAATTTCTAGATGTAAACTAAGCGGCATGTCCAATAAAAAAAAACCTTCAGGTAATGAATGATCTGTGCTTACCAATTAGCAGGGTTTACCCCGTGCACCAGGCCCCAAGGGAGCACTTCTCACAGGCTGAGGAGCTGCCAGGACCGGATTGGACGCATCATGAAGGAAAACCTGCCCTTTCTGCATTTTATGTGGAGTGTACAGCAAGGGGGGGAATACTGTATTGCTCTGAGCGGGACACCCAGGGGTTAACTCCGCACCTAACCTGGGTTGCCTTTTATATCATTGCCACTTCTGGCGATGCTTGTAGTTTGCGGGTGATTACATTTAGCTTCCTTTATCTGCATGCCCTTTTCTCGGGAGCTGTGAAATATACCTTGCTGCATGCACTGGAGAACTCTACACCTCCATACTGCTTGGCAGAAGCCTTGGATTTCACTCCTCATGTGGCATTGCAGGACTATAACATGTCCAACCCACCCATCCCTGAGAGCTGTTGCTAAGCTTTCTCCAAGGACTCTCACACCAGCCTAAATTACCGGGTTGGGTCCGGGAACTACCCGGGACTAGAGCTGGTGTGAAAAGGTTCCAGGAACCAATTCCCAGGTTAATTTGCCGGCAATTCATCCCGGCTAGGTAGCAGGGTTACTGGCTGGTGTGAAAGGTGCAGGGACATGTCCCTGCTTCCAGTGTTGCCTCTGCTAGTGCTGATTTTCTAGCAGGGCAACTTCCTGTTGTGGTGGACACTCACAGACACGCCCAGAGGCAGCATACAGCCTGCAGGGAGACACTGAGCATGTTCTGTGGCACCACAGGCCCCAGAAGTGCATTTTAACCCCTGAAAGCCTGCAATGTGTGCCATGTCTTGGACAAATGAGAGAGCTATTAATCATTAGAGGGGAAGATGCTTCCATAAGCCTTTAATTAGTTTTATACAAGTAAACAGAGGTTGAAACACAACAAATGTTTTGTGTCTTAATTATTAATAATCAATAATCTAATGTGAGCCTAAAAATGGCCATTTTCAATGCTATTCTCATAGAAATACAGGGTCATCCCGGGTTCAGTGTGAAATGTGCCGACCTGGGTTGTCACTGCTTCAAAAGCATGTATGAATGGGTCCCAACCCGGGAATGTCCCTGCTTGTCCCTGGAATTTAATTCCCGAGTAGGCCTCTGCATTTCTGGTGTGAAAGGGGTAAAAGATACAGTTAATGGGCCCGGAAAGAACTAATGGGACCTACACATGGGGCGATTTCAGGGCATTTTTTAAGCGATCCAACGAAATTGATGAGTAAATGCCCGTACATTGCTGCGTGTTGGGACCATAGCGATAGGGATGTGCGGCACCGCCCGGTGATTAATATGCAGCATGCTGAATAAATCTAGTTCATTGTTCATCCTGAAGAGCCCTGGCAGATCGCTCAGCACACACCGCTGACACATTGCTGTGCAGAGGTGTGTGTGTGCCAAGCGAGCCTGCTGAGCGCTCAGCAAATGTCCGCGTGTGTAGGCCCCATATGTAAGATAATTGACTTTAGATATTTTATATTTTTTTAAAAACTGAAGCAGATTGCAATGAATAAAAATAAAAAAATCATTTTTGTCCCATGAGACATACAACCCCCCAACTAAATTGTTTCTGGGGTAATTGGTCGACAGTCACTAGGTTAACACCTAAGATTGGTAAGCTTAGTGTCGACATGTACACGGTCGACACAATTTTCCTTTTTTTTTTTTTTGGTGTCTACGTTGACAAATGTCGACATGGACATGGTATAAGTGTACCGCATCCCCTCACATGACTCGCCATGCTTCGGGCACACTATTTTCTCCCTCTATGCCCACTTGGATAGTAAAGTATGAACCAAGTGGGGTCTAAAAGAAAAAACAACAAAATGAAAAAGTGGTGACAACTTTTTGAGTGTAGGCCATGTACATGTTGAACCTTCAGCTTGTGTTGACCTCCTGTCATTGTTGACCTATGATATGTCGACCATTCTTAGGTGTCGACCTAGTCACTGTCTACCAATAGTGGTCGACCTAGTGATTGCCTGCCAGCTATTGTAAAACTACAGATCCCATCATGCCTTGCCACAGTTTTGCTATTCGGGAAGGCTAAAACTATTGCAAAGCATTCTGGGATGTGTAGTTTCCCAACAGCTGGCGGGCCACAGTTTGGACTTGCCTTCTCTATATCATGCTAGAACATACACCATTAGAGGTTCTGCCACTGGGAGAGTCATGACAGCAGGTTATTGTGGGCTCAGCCAATCACCATGAATCCTATGTTATAGATCAGGCGCACACAGCTCATTGGCATTGATTTATAGGAAGACATCTGAAAGGTATCACTGTGACATACCACAACAGCGTGACGAGTCATTGTCAGCTCCTACTGGTGACTATTCCCCCCCCCCCCCCCCCCCCCCCAAATAATCTGGTTACTGAATTTATCTGTAACTTACAAGTGTCCTGAAAGAGGGGAAATGAGACGGTGGGATATTTACCAACTGGTGGTTTGTCAAAATCTGATAGTTTCAAATTGGCAACTGGAATCAATGTTCAAATGAATCTAGCTCCCATCTAAAGTGCCCAGGAGTTAAGGTGCCCATACACAGAGCGATGATCGCACCCATTATGGGCTGGATCACAACGCATGTGTTTTGCATGTGACGCATGCGATGCGATCCACAGGCAGTACAAAAAGTATGTGCAGCACATTCCCGCATTGCACCGTGTATGGGCACCTTAATTCAATTTATTTGCGTGACCAGCCCTGATTCTGCACCATGGATTTCTGCTCACAACACAGTGTATGCTAGGGCTCTTGGGCTGACCGCGAGGCATGCCATAACGGCAGCTTACCCAGCACTTAGCACGGGAGATGCTTCTTAACGCAGCTAATCTCAGGCAATCAGACAAAAAAAAAAACCACCCATCACTGGAAGTAATTGAATAGCTCCCGGCCACATACCATAGGAGCTGAATTCCCAACCAATAACTAAATCGCCTCCTAAGAATCCAGTGTCCTCCTACGTATTTTGCTGCAATGTACGTATTCTCTCGCATATACTTCTAATGGATGTTGCCTAGTGCGCTGCTTCATTGCACAGTTTCAGCAATTATGGTAAATTAAACTCTCCAAATTACCCTAAGCCATGTTCCCTTCCATAAAGAATTCCAAGAGACTAATATTACATGTGCAATTCAATGCAATTGTCGCAATCTGGCAACTAGAACACACATTTAGCCCACTGACAAAAAAAATTCCAGCGAAACCCTCAGAGAATCAAGGTGAATCTTGTCGGCCATTGTAATCCGCAGATTGTGTACAGTTGGCTATCAGCGCAATGCCTGCGGCACATCACTTTGAATTGAATTTTAATTCAAATCCCCCTATAGTGGGCAATTCAGAGTGACGCACTGGTGCAATATTCTGGTACACACATTCTTTAACATTTCTTTACACAACTCTATGTAATGTGAGGAAAGCTAACGGCGTTACATCCATGCAGAGAGCCTTCGCGGACAGGTGAGTTACCGCCATTGTGCAAAACTATAGCTATTTGGGTGAAGAATAATGCATAACTGTATGACTGCAGGAACAGGTAAAAGTCATTTTTAGCTCATTTATGATATTTGATAAACAGGTCCGGTCATGTGACCACGCATAATAACTGCATTGACTTTAAGAAACCTTGTTTGAATTGAACCCTTTACATCCAATGCTACCATATAGAAAAGGGATGACAACAGAACCTCACTTCCTTAACAGCTTATGACAATTGCCTTATTTTAAATGGTAGCTGGAAAGTGACAATTTATTTTTTTCATTTACATTTTTCAATAAACCTTCCACAAAGAGTTGTCTTATGGGTGATACACATTGACCGATATATTGTGGGTTTGTCGGCAGGTGTATACCAGCGATGTGTTTAAACATCATTCACAGACCTATCACGTCTGCCCTGCAACACAGCTTAAAGGTCCATACATACTGGGCTATTATGCCCAGTGTGCATGGACAGCGATGACTAGGGATGGCAATCGATCATCAATGATTCGAAAACATTGATGGTTTATGACCGATGTTGAATAGTTTAGCCATCGATGGGGGAGAACCAGATGGTGTCCCACCATCGATGTCAAGCTTAAACAAATACTTTTGTTTTCCTGGGACATGGAGTATAGCTCCGCCCAGGACACCCGTGAAGCCACGCCCCCATATTCTGATTGGCCCACAGGCCAATCAGTCAGAGAAAAGTGATGACCATCTATATGTAAAAACATTGATAGTTATGATGAGTTAGATTGCATAGTTATGTACCATCGATGGTCAGTTGCACTCGATGGCAAAGGCAATGATGACCGCTATATGTCAGGCAGCTTCTACAACATATATGTCAGGTGTGTGCCCAGCCTTAACCTAATTATTCTGCTACAGGAACTACACAATGTTTAGTGTGTAACCAGCTTTAGCTGCTGGTTATTTATAAACAAATACAAAATCTATTTACTATTTAACAAAATAAATCACATTGTAGCAATATTGAAAACTTTGTTTCACTTCTTGTTATTTGTAGACTATAAAAAGCTTAAAAGCAGCAAAGGCCACCAAGCAGACCCTCGCTCACAGACTGGGTGGCCATAACAAAGCCACAGACAGTCACTTATCTAGGGATCATGCCAGGTTGGCATAGCCAATCAGTCTGTACATATTGCCTATAATGACTACCCATGGAGACCTCAGACCAGAAGCTAGAGAAAGGGGGCCAGCCAGCTACACGCAGCTGAGTTAGTAAAGAGGCGACGGGTCCACTACAATGCTGGAGTGCGGTGCTCAGGGAAACACGATCAATCAGAGTTGGGATAGAAGGATATGAAAAGGATTATGACGCATAGATCAGCCAGACAGAATGGTCGGTCAGGAGCACACAATCAAGGGATGAGAGGCACAAGTCATTCAGAGCTGAAAGGATTGATAAGATGGTGGGTGGCAAAGTCAGGAATAGAAGATTGTCCCTATATGAAGGGGTAAAATATAATTATGTCAGAGGGAAGCACAGTCAGAGAAAGGGGGGTATAGGGAATATGAAGTTGTCAGAGGGCGGCACAGTCAGGCATAGGGGGCTATAGGCAATATGAAGTTGTCAGAGGGAGTCACAGTCAGGCATATGGGCTATAAAGATGAAGTTGTCAGAGGGAGTCACAGTGAGGCATAGGGAAGACGAAGTTGTCAGAGGGAGAAACAGTCAGGCACAGGGGCTATAAAGATGAAGTTGTCAGAGGGAGTCACAGTCAGGCATAGGGGCTATAAAGATTAAGTTGTTAGAGGGAGTCACAGTCAGGCATAGGGAAGACAAAGTTGTCAGAGGGAGAAACAGTCAGGCACAGGGGCTATAGGGAAGATGAAGTTGTCAGAGGAAGTCAAAGTCAGGCATAGGGACTATAGGGAAGATGAAGTTGTCAGAGGGAGGCACAGTCAGGTAAAGGGAAGATGAAGTTGTCAGAGGGAGGCACAGTCAGGCATAGGGAAGATGAAGTTGTCAGAGGGAGGCACAGTCAGGGATAGGGGCTATAGGGAAGATGAAGTTGTCAGAAGGAGGCACAGTCAGGCATAGGGGATATAGGGGATATAGGGAAGATGAAGTTGTCAGAGGGAGGCACAGTCAGGCATAGGGAAGATGAAGTTGTCAGAGGGAGGCACAGTCAGGCATAGGGGCTATAGGGAAGATGAAGTTGTCAGAGGGAGGCACAGTCAGGTATAGGGAAGCAGTCAGGCATAGGGGATATAGGGAAGATGAAGTTGTCAGAGGGAGGCACAGTCAGATATAGTTAAGAGAATGTTGTCTGGGGGAGGCAATGTCAGATATAGAGAAGATGAAGTTGTCAGAGGGAGGCACAGTCAGGCATAGGGAAGATGAAGTTGTCAGAGGGAGGCACAGTCAGGCATAGGGGCTATAGGGAAGATGAAGTTGTCAGAGGGAGGCACAGTCAGGCATAGGGGCTATAGGGAAGATGAAGTTGTCAGAGGGAGGCACAGTCAGGTATAGGGAAGCAGTCAGGCATAGGGGATATAGGGAAGATGAAGTTGTCAGAGGGAGGCACAGTCAGATATAGTGAAGAGAATGTTGTCTGGGGGAGGCAATGTCAGATATAGAGAAGATAATGTTGTCTGGGGGAGGCACAGACAGGGATAGGGAAGATTAGGTTGTCAGAGAGAGGCACAGACAGGGATAGGGAAGATAAGGTTGTCTGAGGGAGGCACAGACAGGCATAGGGAAGATAAGGTTGTCTGAGGGAGGCACAGACAGGCATAGGGAAGATATGGTTGTCTGAGGGAGGCACAGACAGGCATAGGGAAGATAAGGTTGTCTGAGGGAGGCACAGACAGGCATAGGGAAGATATGGTTGTCTGAGGGAGGCACAGACAGGCATAGGGAAGATAAGGTTGTCTGAGGGAGGCACAGACAGGGATAGGGAAGATAAGGTTGTCTGAGGGAGGCACAGACAGGGATAGGGAAGATAAGGTTGTCTGATGGAGGCACAGACAGGGATAGGGAAGATAAGGTTGTCTGATGGAGGCACAGACAGGGATAGGGAAGATCAGGTTGTCTGAGGGAGGCACAGACAAGGATAGGGAAGATCAGGTTGTCTGAGGGAGGCACAGACAGGGATAGGGAAGATCAGGTTGTCTGAGGGAGGCACAGACAGGGATAGGGAAGATCAGGTTGTCTGAGGGAGGCACAGACAGGGATAGGGAAGATCAGGTTGTCTGAGGGAGGCACAGACAGGGATAGGGAAGATCAGGTTGTCTGAGGGAGGCACAGACAGGGATAGGGAAGATAAGGTTGTCTGAGGGAGGCACAGACAGGGATAGGGAAGATAAGGTTGTCAGGGGGAGGCAGTCATGGATAGGGCAGTAAAGGGAAAATTAAGTTGTTCGGGATCATGAGGACAGGAGAGGGGGGGGCAGTATGGCGGCCAGGTCTCCCCCTGTGTGTGACTACATCCCCCCCAGTCAGCATGTCTCCCTCTCCTCCTCCCCATAACAAGCCGCCCCGGCCCCGCTGCTCCTCCTCCTCCATCCTCCCCCTCACCTGCTCCGCTCTCCTCTAGCGCCTCTTCCAGCTCCGGGAACGTCAGCTCGGGCAGGTCCAGCGCAGCACCGTACCGCTCCAGGAAGGAGCACACCACGGCGAAGTCCGGCCATGTTCTAGCCGGACTGGGGGCCACCGCCGGGGCGACCACCGAGGGCGCCGGAGCCTCCGCTCCATCCTCCGCCATCTTGGAGCTCGAGGAGGGCGGGAGCTGCGCGTGGAGGGGGAGGAAAGGGGGGAGATGCGCGCGGCCCCCCCGGGCCTCCTCCAGAGCGAGCACGGTCAGTTGGAGGCGCGGCCTCGCGCAAGGGGGGTATCTGCTGGTCCCGGGAATAGGGTGGGGGGGGCAGAGAGAGCGTGATGCGGCCCCCACCAGGTGAGTTACACCTCCTCCTCCGCCTCCTGAGCAGAGCCCATATCCCACAATGCACCCGGAGAGGGACCGCTCTAGCCACCTCCCCTTCCTCTCCGAGGCCACGCCCCTCTAGCATCACCGCGCGCAGGAGGCGGGGCGCGCCGAGCACAACAAAGAGGCTCGCGTTACTTTTTTTTTTTTCTCCTCAATCAACTTTATTGTTTTTTCTGTCTGACAAATAACATGCGTTATTTATCCGCTTTTCGGTCGATGCGTCGTCACCCGCGAACGGCTTTCTCGGTGGGAGCCGGTCACGGCGACATCCCGCATGTGGGCTGCTGCCTCGTGTCGCCGCGGCCAGCCAGCCACTGTAGATCTATTTGAAGCGCGCTCCACTCCCGCCTCCCATCCGCTGTCAGGGAGGGGGCGGGTCCGAAGCCCTGCTAGCCAATAGGAGAGCATGAGACGGTGTATAAATACCAGTGTCAGCGCTGCGGTGACGTAGATGAGCGGTGGGTGGTGGAGGCTGATCTTAGGTGAGAGCGCTGGGGGAGGAGAGGGTGGTTGTTGGGGTATTTGTGCTTATTAGTTGGCAGGGAAGATGTCCTCAGATGGTCCCTGCCTGTGACTACAGTATGTGTCCATACAAATCTGGCCATGACATGGCGGCAGGGGAAATGCCCCAAAGCCTCTGTAGTACTTATGTCATGGGGGCCAGTAGGTCGCTTGTGGCTCCCACAGCTCTGTGTGCTGGGATTTGTAGTTCCACAATTGCTGGAGTGCCTCAGTAAATCATTGCTACAAGGCAGCCTCCAACTGTCACACCTTCTATTTATATGCCCTGTGTAATGTAATATACTGTGTCCCTGTAATGAGTAGTCCCCTAGCCTTAATACTATTAAAAGCCATGGCGAATAAAAAAAATCCATTACGTTTTGCCAACCCTTCAGGTTTAACGAATACCCATGCTTGAGCACCGTTGCATTGATTGGCTACTAAGTTAACATTAATTAACCCTTTGAGAGCCACCATCTCTGATATCTGCGAAAAATGCCAGCGTCGCTCACATTTGTTATATCCATTCAAATTAAAAACATTGCGTTAAAAAAGTGTTAGGCGATTTTCATACCTATTTTGACACTTTCACTTGGCGCTCAAAACGTTAAGCATCTGGGCCCATGTAAGGCCATCCTTAAAACCTGGAAGGCAATGATGAAGTTTAGGAAACCACATTAGAGACAATCTATAATGCTGTATTAGCTGGTCTTTTACATAAGGTGAAAGGTGGGGTGGATTTACCTGTTGCCCATCACTGCTGTACACAAAACACTACTGTGAATAGAAGTCATTTATAATCTCTGCTCCAAACACCGCTCCCTGGCCAAGTACACATTGTACACAGGCGACGCTGTGCGGCAGCAAGCAGTGATGTATTGTGCAGAGTTCCGCTTATAGGAATGTATCTGGCCATGACAATGTATGTGTATTGTATGTAGGCCACAAATTCCTCCGCGTGAACCTCGGTTCTGTCACCATACGATCTAGTTGCAAGATCACTTGTACAGGTATGTAATCGGCTGCAACAAAGGGGGGGGGGGGGGGGATATTTTGTGTAACTGATCATCTAACCGATGTAACTTGAGGATCCAAGCAGGATGGCCAGGAAATCTATGCCCCAAGGTACAGACCCTGTCCCCTCCACCCCACAAAATTGAGTTGACTTGCGTAGGCTGCAGCTTGGGGTCATTGCTTGTGATCACAAAGGACACATCCCGCGCAGCTGTCCTGCCATCATACGTGAACAAGTGGGTTTATGTACATCTCCCAATCAAACCATGAACACATTTGTTAATTTTACCCTTGTACTGTCAGGCAGCGCTGAAGAGTGAAGCTACAGTAGTCTCCTGGCTTCCTTGTTACCGATTGAAAATAAAGGTTTTGCTTGGATTTTAGTCTCTTATTCATCTGCCTTTGGCATAACCCTGGCCATACACCTGTGTGGGTTTTCTGAAGGGATAAGTCGTACGTAACAAAATAGACTGTGGGGGTTATTCCGGTTGACTCGTTTGGATATACATTCGCACGTATCCGAACGAATCGCACGCGCAGGGCCTATATCTGGACAATGTCATTATTGAATAGAGTTGGAATTCAGGCCAGGGGCATATTAACTAAATAAAATATACAAACATCAGTTGTATTTCACTCCAATAGGTATCTGGTATGCTGCAAAGTGCTTACCAATATCAAAGTGCTGCTGCAAATAGACATTAGACCATTAAGGTGCCCACACTTGGTAAGATTATGGCTGTTTCTGACTGGCTTGAGGACAACACGATGCGGATGCCCCCGGGTCGTTCAAGATCATGGTCACATCGTTCAATGTGTAGGCATGATGAAAAATTGGCATGTCCTGTTATTGGTATCTACACCTCTGTCCGCCTGTCACTGCTAGCAGGAGATTTGAAATAAATAGAGTGGCTGCTGATTGGCGGAGAGCTCTCTCATCCAATCAGCGGCATCCCTATTAATTTCAGATCTCCTGCCGCCCTCCCTCTCTCTCCATGCCACAGGGGTGCGGAGCAGCAGACCACCGACTACTCCTGATCATGGCCCCACTGAACCATTAGGTAAACCCTCTGATCATTTACCCAATCGTTCTGTGTGGTCATGATCAGAGGTGTCCTGGATTTCAAAGCAAATTGGATCCGATATCTATCAGTCTGTGGACACCTTTAGGCTGGGTACAGACCTATCGATATATCGGCTGATGAATCGGGCAGTGTTCTGCATACACGCTGCCCAATCAATTGTCTTGCATCACAACTGGCTGGGTATTTACATGCACACGCCCAGTTGTGATGTTAATCACTGCTGGATTGTGTAGTGGGTGGACCGGGAGGGTTGCGCACACACACACACACAATGATGCACCAATCGTAGTAGACTAAAGGGCCCCTTAAGGCCCCCATACACTAGCCAATTTTGGTCAGATTTCGGCCAGATCAGTCGGATCTGGCCGAAATCGGACCAAAATCGGCTAGTTTTGATGTCCCCTCAGATCCGATGCGCGGTCCCGTGCGCATCTGATCTGCGTCGGGTGGTCGGACCTGCTGCACGTCCAACCACCCGACTTGGGACCTAGTGGGGCGGCGCGGCGGTGGAGGGAGCAGGGGGGGCTGGGGACGCTCCGGGGGACACAGGCGGCATAGAGCCGGGCAGGGGGAGCCGGGAGCTGTCAGTACTGAATAAAAAAAAAAAGCCCATACAATGAATGGGCGGCCTGTGATTGGTTGAGCGCTCTCTCAGCCAGTCAGCAATTGGCTGAGAGAGCGCTCAGCCAATCAAAGGCTGCCCATTCATTGTATAGGCTTTTTTTTCTAGCACTGACAGCTCCCGGCTCCCTCTGCCCGGCTCTATGCCGCCTGTGTCCCCCGCAGCGTCCCCAGCCCCCCCTGCTCCCACCAGCAGCCCTGCTCTGTAGGCCCCCCCCCCGGGTTTTTTACATGTGATAAATCGAGACGATTTATCACATGTAAAAAATGGCACATCAAGTGCCATCTAATCAAGCTCCCCCGGGGAGCAGCCGGGGAAGCTCAGGTCGCCCTAGTGTATGGGGGCCTTTACACTTGTGAGATTTCATCCAATTTGAGTCAATTTATCTGACAAAATCTGATGTGCCGTCTGACAAAATCTTATGTGCCTGATGTGTAGGACACAATCCACAATCCTGTGCCATTGGGTATAACCAAGAGATTGGAAGAGATTGAACCTCCTGCACATAGGATAAATCTCGAGTCAATCAGGTTCAATTTGTTGAGACAATAAGTTGACAAGTGTAAGGGGGCCCTTAGACTCGCCACAGTAACCACAAGCACCTGCTGGTCGTAATTGTCACCCATTGATGATCCACCCCATGGCAACAGGACTGCATTTCTGTGAGCCCATAACTACTATACATTGTCCATGCTTACAGCCCTCAGCAGCATTTAGTCTGCCCATCTGAGGGCAAGGACTCCCAATTCTAAAATGGACAGGGACATCAAATAAATGTATGTTACAAAAGGGTGTGTTTTTGGGCATAGGCAGACAACCCCGGTCTTTGATATCTACCAACAGGTCATGTTTTCCATGCCAGCTGTGGATCTGTAGGGATGAATGCTGCACATGTTTGACAATGTGACAGTGAAATTCACATTGCAGTGGTCACTGGTGACCATCGTCTTGCGCAGGCCTGGCCAACCTGTGACTCGCCAGCTTTTGTTAAACTGCAAGTCCCAGCATGCTTTGCCACAGTTTTGATATTGGGTATGCTAAACCTGTGGCATGCTGGGATGTCTAGTTTCACAACAGCTGGAGAGCCAAGGCTTGGCCAGACCTGGTCTTGCGTGAGCAAACTACCCCTGGTGCTGAAGGGTTATGGTGCCAGTACTTATTTATTTATTATCAGTTTCTTATATAGCGCACACATAATCCACAGCGCTGTACAGAGAATATCTGAACATTCACATCAGTCCCTGCCCCAGTGGAGCTTACAATGTATATTCCCTACCACATGTACACGCGCACACAGACATTCTAGGGTTCATTTTGTTGGGGGCCAATTGACCTACCAGTATATATTTGGATTGTGGGAGGAAACCGGAGTACCCGGAGGAAACCCACGCAAGCACGGGGAGAATATACAAACTCCGCACAGTTAGAGCCATGGTGGGAATAGAGCCCATGACCTCAGCGCTGTGAGGCCGTAATGCTAACCATTACACTGTACGTGATGCACAATCCCCTTCTCCAGGGGCCTGGGATGTGAGCTCCCAGGATGGAATGTGACTGCGTGACAAAAGTAATGGATTATGGGGGGGGAAGCCACGGGTGTAGCATATCTAGACTTTCGTACGACATTTTGGCACTGTCCCACACGGTTAACTAGAATAATTGGATTCTAAGTCAGATGAATGGACAAGAACCTGGGTTGCAGGATGGAAAAAAGGAGTTTTAGTAGATGGAGTGCACTCTCTATACAGGGGAAATGTTACCATTGGAGTACCCCAGGGTTTCAATCTTTATTGGTGACTTTGCAAATGGCATTAAGGATAAAGTTGGCTTTTCTGTTGCACATAGCACCAAGTTATGCAACAGCGTAGACACACCAGGAGACATAAAACAAATGGTGGTTGTTCCAGGTAGACTAGAGGAATGGTCAAGAACGTGGTAGCTACAGTTTACAGCCAAAAAAAATCCAAAATCATGCACTTGGGTCTTCAATATCCAAAAGCTAAATGTAGTATTAATGGCACTATATTGGAAACTACTAAGTAGGAGAGACATCTAGGTGTCACTAATTCAGGTGTCATAAGGCAGGGAAGCAATATAAAACAATGAAGAAGGCAAGTCAGATGCTTGGTTGCATAGGGAGAGGTATCAGCAGTAGAAAGAAGTAATAATGTCACTGTATAGGTCATTGGTACGACCTCATCTAGAGTATTGTGTTCAGTTCTGGAGGCCATATCTCCAGAAGGATATAAATACATTAGAGACTGTACAAAGAAGGGCAACTGAAATAGTACATGGCCTACATCACAAAATGTAACAGGAAAGACTAAAAGATCTTAATATGTATACTTTAGAGCAGAGAAGGTGCTCCACTTATCAGGGAGTTTTACCAAACTACAGGAGGAAATCATTCTTGAAGGGAAGTATTAGAATACGAGGACATGCACTGACACTGAGGAGGGAGGTTCAGGTAAATTTGAGTAAGAATATTCTTACAAAGAACTATGCTATGGGCAACCAATCCGATCCTGTCTACTATCTTCTAGAGCAGGGGTGTCAAACTCAAATTCATCGGGGGCCGCATCAGCAATTTGGTCATCCTCAAAGGGCCGGTTGTATCTGTAGGACTATGTGTCCACTCTTTATTATCATAAATTATTGTCACTGCATTCACTTATTACTGTTTTTTGTAATAATGTAAGTAATAACTAGCAGGGAGATTGGCTGGGGGCCTGGGACAGGGCACAGTGACGTGACGTCAGATATCGCCCAGCAGGTGACCTGGGCCTCTGGGTTCGCAGGACTCTCGCTAGAGTTCTGGACTGGTGGTGACAGTGGGACAGATAATGATAATGACCCTGGACACAGGCAGCCGCACTGCAGATTTGTGGGCTCAGGCTGCGGCTGTGTGCTGCTGGCCTGGCTCTCTGCCTGCCCGGCCACGGACTCTGGACTGGACAACATGAGACAACACAACTGTGCCCACCCCACTGCCGAACTTACAGTAAATATACTGAACCAACTGATGCCACTGCTGCGCGGCGCGGCACCACAGGCAGGAGGCAGCTCACCGCCGGGCCGGCATCCAAGTCCGACAGGCAGCCGCAGCAGCATGCACGTTGCGGTGTCACTGGCACTGCTGTCAGGCAGGCGTGTGTCACACATGGCAGCGCCGTAGCCGCTGCCCGCAGGAGGAGTCGGGCACGTCACACAGTGACACTAACAAGTCTGTGTCCACTGTCCTGCCTCCCTCCTCCTCCCAGCGAGCGCCGCGGCGGAGTGACTGTCACCCGGCTTCCTCACGTTGTTAGGTATGTCTCTCAGTCTCGAGTCGTCATGTGAGTGTCACTGAATGTGATGTGACACTCACACTGTGATGGCTTCCCGCAGTAATGTAATCGGCGCCAGGCGGGGGTGGGTGGCGGCGGCTGCGCGGGCCACATGACGAGGTCTGGCGGGCCGGATTTGGCCCGCGGGCCTTGTGTTTGACACCCGGGTTCTAGAGGGTGCTAAATAAATAAGTAGATTCTGATTGTTTGCCCATAGCAACGTCACATGTGAAGTAGAATACACATCTTAGTAAATTTCCCCCTAAGGATTAAGTAGGATTTGAGGTAACAATATTGGTAAAAAGGCAGACTATATGGACCAAATGGTTCCTATCTGCCGTCACATTCTATGTTTCTGTCACCACAAACAGGAATTTCCCGAGTACACACTGGAAGTCACAATGCAAATCGCTGTGTGGTGGGGTATGGGAGCAAGGCAGGGCACTGAGGCTGGGTATAGGAGCAGGGAACTGTGCAGTGGGATATAAGAGTAGGGCACTGTTCTGTGGGATATAGGAGCAAGGCCAACTGGGGAAATGGAGTCTTTGAAGCAATTCACTTGTTCTGTGGGAACTTACTGGAGTTATTCAATTGTTTTGTCTAAAATCCAGGTTAGGGCATTTAGTGTTTTTTTGTACATTGCAAATTCGTACCTCAATAAGATGCCAGCTGGAATGTGGCCCACCCCTGGCTGCATATGCACTCAAACAGAACAGTATCTGCAATACTAGAAAATAAAGACAGCTATCCCTCTGAATATGCTGAAAAGTACCATAGTCTTAGTGCTGAGGGTGGCACAGTTATTGGTGGTGCTGGATCACTGGTCCCATTTCCCTATGTGTTTGGGATCACACAGCCGGTCACTTGGGTTCTAATTCTGTATACCACTTGTGTTTGCTACTGCAGGGAGTGCACAGGATGTCTTCTCCAGCAATCACCAGCGTCTCCTGGGGGAGTATGAGTGTCGGAGGACAGGTTTATAAAGATTGCAAGGTCTGGCCAGGAGGAAGCCGAACCTGGGACTGGAGAGAGACTGGAACCAATGTAAGATATTACAGTGAGAGCAGGTGGTGACCTAGAGAGGGACTGCAAACCTGACTGAGCCTGCCTTTCCCAGCATGCACTTGGATCTGCGCTCTTCAGGCCTGTGGTTGCTGAGCATTGGAAAGCCATAGAGGCAAATGTCCTGAAATTTGCAAATACTGCCAGGCCCTAAATTCTCAGTACTCCCAAACATTATACCAGTCTGCATTCAGTGAGCTCTCAGTAGCGTAACAATGGCACTGCAGCCCAAGCGGTGGCTTGGGGGAGCCGGCACTGTGGGGGTGCATGGCCTCTGCAGAATTCCAATGGTTCTGGCCGTCCATATGAAAAATATCCCTCCAAAATGGCCGCCGCCTTGGAGGAGACAGATACTAGAGGTCCTACTGGACAGATGGATAGATACTAGAGGTCCTACTGGGTAGCATATATTGCTACACGTTACTGCAGTCTAACCTGGTCCTTCGGTCAGATTTTATGAGGTAAATGTAATAAAACTTCTAAAAACGAAGAGGTGATGTTGCCCATAGCAATCAATCAGATACTGTCTATCAGTTCTCTATTACATCCTAGAAAATGAAAGACAGAATCTGGTTGCCATGGGCAACATCCCCACTTTCATTTTAAGATGCGTTAGTAAATTTACCCCTAACTCTCGCCTTTATATAAGACTGACTCGCCCATCTCCTCCTGGTCCCTGTGTACCCGATCGTACTGGAGTCCTGTCTCCTTGGATGTAGCCAACCTGCGGCCCTCCAGCTGTTATGAAACTACACATCCCAGCATGCCTTGCCACAGTTTTAGCATTCCCTAATAGCAAAACTGTGGCAAAGCATGCTGGGACTTGTAGTTTTGCAACAGCTGGAGGGCCCGCAGGTTGGACAGGCTTGGTCTAGATGGATCTGTGTTTTGCCAGCCCTGATTTTTAACATACGTTTGCCATCTAGCTGTGGGAGACCCTATTGCCTCAGGAACTGGCACATTACAAGGGGGAGGCCCTATTTTTACAGTTTGTCTTTTCTCTCTGGAAAAAGGTGCCACTCTGGCCTATGCCACTCCGACCATGGCAGAGATCTGTGCTTCAGCTGCCACCCTGCCATGACACCTAGGCCCAGGGCCTTGTCTGCAGTCTGGCCTCTGTATCCCATTCTGCACACTGGCAGGTTTGCTGGCTGCCGGCATCGTGTGTGTGGTCAGGAGAGTTATTGCTGCTGTTCCGGCCCCGCAGGTCTGTTTTCCTGCCAGGGATGGAGGGAGGGGGCAGATAAGCCCCACGGGGTTCTCTAACAAGCTGTGTGCTCTCTGCAGAGCCGGACTTGTGGCCTATTTATCACATCCTCCCTGCTGTACTACTGTGGTCATTAGCTTTCTGCTTCCACGCTGTAACGCTTCTTGTTCCATCTTCAGATGTCACACTGGCGCAATACTGTCAGCAGCCCCGAAACAAATTAACCGCTGGCTGTTCCACAGTGCTGAACCAATTTACAGGCCTGGAGGAAGGTTCTGCAGTACCACCCCCTCTCTCAGCCACAACATTTCTGGGTATAGTCTATTTCATATGGCCAGTCTACCCCCCCCCCCCCCCCCCCCCGTCCGTCCGTCACTGCGCTCTAGTGTCTCTGAGCAGTTTGTCCCCCTGACACTCCCCGGGGTCAATGCGCTTCAGTGTTTCTGGGTAGCCTGTCACACTGTGCTCCTGTGTCACTGGGCAGCCTCTCCCCCTGATAGCCGCCGGGGTCACTGGGCAGCCTGTCCCCCTAAACGGTGAGGGTCACTTGTTTTCGGCGATCCCCCCCCCCCATTTAACCCCCTTGCCGGCCGCATTGAATACAGCCCATAAGGACCGCTATGGGGTCCCGTGCCAGCTAGTACAGGGACTACGGTACTTGTGTATTATCACGGCGCCCTCATTTCCATCGCAGGGCATTGTACAACCACAAAATTGCGTGAATGCCATATGAACGCATGCGTTGAGACACGATTATACCCGATTTTTAATTGTACAGGCACCCAGACCCGATTTTACATTGTACACCCACCCTGATGGGTAATGACAATGTTAAATGCCCCCCCATTGTTAACGCCACCCCACTCTCAACACCAACCCGAAGCGCGGCGAGCGCAGCGGTACACGTCCTCCAACCTTTTCATACCCCCACTATCCACGTCGGCGTGGAGTTGATCTTATATAGTGTGGCGAGCGCAGCGAGCCATTGAGCCCGAAGCGTGGCGAGCGCATGCGTAATATTTGTGAAGTAATCCGCGTGCGCTCGCCACGCTTCGGGCTCGGTGGCTCGCTGCGCTTGCCACACTAAATAAAATCAACTCCACGCCAACGTGGATAGTGGGGGTATGAAAAGGTCGGAGGACGCGTACCGGCGCGCTGCGCTCACCACGCTTCGGGTTGGTGTTAACAATGGGGGGGGCATTTAACATTGTCATTACCCATCAGGGTGGGGATACAATTAAAAATCGGGTCTGGGTGGGCATTTAACATTGAAATCGCGTTGCATCGCATGCCATTATAATGGCATGCGATGCGATATTAAAATTGTACACTCATCCCGGCAAAAGCCTCAAATCGGGTCCATCGCATACCTTAATTAGTGGTATGCGATGCGACGGGCGCCGTGATAATACACAAGTACCGGGACTACTATTTACCCTTCTGTAAAAATACAATACACATAATAACCACGCTGATCTCGCTCTGCAAAAGGAATTGTTTATTTGATATAAAATGCGATATGTGCAGGTCACCTCACGAGAGCCGGTTCTTCCACCACCCTTGTCTCTATTTACCAGCACTGTCCTGGTGTCCAACCAGCAGACCTGGAGGAGATTGTGAAGAAGGATGTGAGGACTCTGGTGATTGGCTGTGGCATGTCTGAGGCACTGCAGGTGAGATTTTCTCTATGGTCTCAGGCTAATATTGCCCTGGGGGTCTCCTGTTGAGGCAATAGCCACTAGGGTAGAGGGAGAATACTGCTGGGTTCCTCATCTGTAACACATGTGAAGGATACGAGCTGGCTTCATTCTGTGCTTCTCATCCCTCTCTATATATCATCAGCTACAGTTCTTTCTGTTGCTGAGGCTTCCTGGATATCCAGGATGCCCATTTACACCTAACCCCGGCCCAGTCTCTGGAGATTTTAGTGGATGGAAGGGAGTGTCAATTTCAGGGTAATAAGCTGGGGTGGGAGTTGGGAGTCCACCCTGCTAAGCACTCCCAGGCTGAGGTCCATTACAAGTTTTATTATCGACTTCTGTCTCTGCTTTCTGACGTCTCTCCAATTTTATCATATTTAACGTATTCCACTGTACACACTTTTTGTAACAATGGTGATTATTTCATGTTAATAGTTTTTATTAAAATATTATATGTGAATAAGCACGGCACTGGAGGTCCTTTGTTAATGGTTTGATGCCCGGCTCACCTCTTATACCCAGTGCTAAAGTCTGTGTCCCCCATAGATTCAAAGATTCTTTTCAAATGCGGCCTGTAATGTAATGTGACAGGCTGATGGGATAAAGCTGGGGCTTTAGCTCTCGCCAAGGCTTAGTGCAGGGATGGGGAACCTTTGACCCTCCAGTGGTTGTTGAACTACACATCCCAGCATGCCCTGCAAGTTTTAGCATGGCCAAATAGCAAAACTCTATCAGTAGTTCAACAGCTGGAGGGCCAACGACTCCCAATGCCTGGTTTAGCACATCTCCCCCCTATATCACAATATAATCCACATTGATCACTGTTTAATATCAGTGGTCCATAAACGTCCACTCATCTGTTGTATTATTGTTACTGCAAACCTTTCACCAAACACAGCGAGTGTCAGCTCCTCTGTTGCGGGCGCAGCTGATTCGGGAATGGCTTGGGTAGATGACCTCCGCTAGATAATGCGGAGTCATAGTTTTATTTGTCTTTATTGTATATGTACTTCTTTTAATTCCTACACCTAGGTCCCAGCTTCCACGTTGGAGTATGTCCAGTCCCACGCCATTGACGTGCGGGTCCTCCGGACGGAGAAGGCGGTGGCGGAGTACAACAGTCTGGCAGCACAAGGAGTCAGAGTGGGAGGAGTTTTCCATTCCACCTGCTAAACTCCGGCAGCGGTTAACCTCAACGAGCAGCGACCCCGGACGGTCAGCCGTGTTAAAGGGAATGGACGTCTCCTCTAGTCCTAACAAATTACGTGTTTACGCATAGATGAAGAAAGCAGGATTTGTGCCTATTGCTACAATTATTATTATTTAGGAGTAATCTGATGCTGATTATAAGTAATCAAAACTGTAAATAATATTGACCCAGCCCTATCTCAGAGGCGGTGATATTCCTCCGTGCTGCGGAGCCTTATATTAGCTGGCTGACAGAGGCTGGTAACGTGGCCTTAGCAGTGGGAGAATCGGGGAGTTGTCTCCACATTTTGCCAAATTCAGTCTGGTGAAATCATCTAGTGATTCTGGCTGTTGGGATAGGCACAGCCGGGTCAGTTATAGTGGGATGTGCTTCTGTGGGAGGGTTTGCATTAAAAACTTTACACGTCTGTTACTCAGATGCCAGAACAGCTGATTTATGCATATAACCACACCCTTGTGGCTCAGTGACTTGCCCCCATACAGTGGCCGGTATATATATATATACACTATAAAAGTCAGTGGCACTGCGAGATGGGTACTTGTTTCCTAGAACGGCCACAATCGCGGCCATCGTTTACCTTTAAGTTAAGGTACACGATGGCCGCGATGGACCCGATTTCCTTTGAAATCAGGTCCATTTTGCCGGCAAAGGGAAAATCGCGGGCATCGCGTCGGTCGCGACCATTAACATTGGCCCTGACGCGATGCCCGCGATTTTGCCATAGGCTTCAATGTTAAAATATTTTTTAACATTGAAATCGGGAGCATCGCGTCGGTCTTGTGCCACCGAGCCCGAAGCGTGGCGAGCCCCGCGTATACCTGTGAAGTTATACTCGTCCCCTCGCGGGGCTCGCCACACTATATATTCTCAACTCCACGCCGACGTGGATAGTAGGGGAATGAAAAGGTCGCTGCGCTCGCCACTTTTCGGGTTCACGTCAATCGTGGGGTGGGGTTTACGCTGTAAAATTGGGGGTCTAGGGAATATTTTACATTGAATCAAATGTAAAATCGGGTCCCAGGGACCCTATTCACATTTGATTCAATAAAAAAATCGGGTCATTGCATCGCATGCGACCAAATCGCATGCGATCGACGCGATTTTTCCGACACGACCACCCCGATGGAAATCGGGGTGGTCGGGCTAGGAAACAAGTACCGCGAGATGTCTACCCCTGTACAAGGCAGTACTGCTTTTGTGGTGCCTTAGTAAACAAAAACAAAAAAGCTATATTTGGTTTGTATCATGAATGTATATAAGTCAAGGGAAGACACAAATGCACTAAATTACATGGAAAATGTGGCCTAATCCAGGTGCAATGCAGCCGCTCTTATTCCAGAAATGACTCTGTGCAGCACAGTTGTAGTTGGATGTAGTGAATAAACATAATGGTAAATGGTGTTAGTAAGAGACTAGCTGTGTGTATTATTGCAGTGGAACAATCCTGTGTCTAGCTGAGGAGTGTATGTCACTAATTCCTACAACTCAGTGTTGCAGCAGGAATGGGGCATTAAATATATAACACCTGTGTAATCATTGATTTGGCCATCAGATCCACATTGATCTGTGGCACATGTCACTGATTAAATCATGCATGGCTGCCAGAGAAGAGGTGGCAGGTAGACCCTCTCCTCCTAAGCCGGGCACTAGTTCCTGGCCTGTCATGGGCTGATTCCCTGCGGTGCCCGGGAAGCTGTGCCGTCATGATGAGTGTGAAGAGGCCTTTTCTGTTCCCGATTCGGAGACAACCAGAGCGGGAGGTGTTTGCCTTGGCCCTGGTGACAACAATCCTAGTTTCAGCCTCGTTTAACCTCCCCTCTCGCTCTCTTAACGTAACACTGTCCCCTAGTGCCTAAACTGCTCTGTGCACAGTCATTGTTTCTCATATTGTCTTATTGAACATGCTGACAGCGTTTTAACTACATGTTAATTATACAACATTTATATTTGGTGTTTCCTGAATCAGTGGAGCCTGTGTCCGAGTTCTATGCCAAGCAGGCTGATTGGTACTGATGCCTTGTGACATCCATGAACTGCAAGCGAATAGGAAAGAGTAGGGGACATTCACCATGGCCTGGATGAGTGATTGAGCAGTTCGCTTAGAGAGAAGGCTAGCCTATCTAGCTCGATGGAGGACTCCAACAGTTCTGGGGTGTATATGCTGCATGTGACTATAATAAACCCTATACTACAATTCATCCAGTTCTTCATGCCAATCCTCCAGTTCAGTAATCCTTTAATTACACAATGGGCGGTATTCAATGAGGCTGATTCGGCAGATTTTTATGGCGATTTTGTGCTGTAAGGCGAATTTTTGACTAAAACGGTGAATCACCCTATTCAATGACCAGATGGCGAATACATTCCAAGGTTTTTTTCGCCATGATTCAACGAGTAGCAATCGCTAACTTTTTATGGTGAAGTGGAATGTGAGCTTTTAAAATAAAGTGTTTTGTTTTTTACATTTGGTGTCAAAAAATCAGGAATTTTATTCTGAGGAGGGGCATGCTATTTTTATTCATGTGCTGTAAGCGCATGAATATATATTTAATTTTAAAAAATATATATATATATTATTTTTTTTTACATAGACCAGCCAGCAGGGGGCCGGGAGCCGAGCCGCTCATTAGATATTCATATATTCACTGCACCCGATCATTACATATGCATGATCGGGCGTAGTGAATATACACGGTCCCCTGCTGGCACCCCCGGGGGGCAGCCTGTGCTGCCTGGCACCCGGGGAGCCCACCTCCCCCCCACAAACGTTCTGGGGCAGGCAGGGAGACTTCCATCTCCCTGACTGCCGCCGTCCTCAGGCTCCCTGCGGCGTTCGCCGCAGGAGTTAAAATTCGCCGGTCAGGGGCAGCGAGCTCCTGACTCGTTGAATACTGGAGCTGGCGAGGCTCCGGAACGCGGCGAGCAGTGGCGAATGTGCAGCGAATCCTAAACAGGATTCGCTGCACATCGCCAAAATGCTCATTGAATACTGCCCAATGTGTCATGTGATCCCCTTGGTACCAGGACCTCTGCACATGAAAAGGGAACATTTCTAGAGCTGCCTCATGGCAAACCACTTCCAGCCATTCAGAAATAACTTGACTACCTGTACATTTTGTATTTTTTATTATGGATAGTATGGATAATGGTAAGCACGTAATTAATAAAAAAAAAATACTTTATGAAACAGTGCTACAAAAGGATGAATCGTCCTGCATGAAGCCTCCGGCGCCCACAGCTGGGCAGGCAAAGAGGAAACCAGTTATCTATATACATATAACACCAATAGCCTGCAGTCCCCATCTGCAACAGAATAGGCCGTGCGGGGACACAGGACTGCGGACAGACCAGATAGAAAGACGTTTTTACTGGAAAGTCGTAAAATCGATATTACATTAGAAATTCAAATAAATTATCAACCATAATCAGCGCTGAGTGTTCTTCCATCACTGTACAGATCAGAACATGACTTTAGGCATTGCTGTATTTACACTTACCCTCAGTCTCTACATTCCCTAGCCACAATAAATGCCGCCATTTTGTGAGTAGGCCTTGCAGCCTGTGAAATCACTACTACCTCACTCATGTCATAAGGAGAATGCTTAACCCTTTTCAGTGCCAATGTTACCGTGAGAGAACCTCAAAAGTTTATGTAACTACAGGAATGGTTCTTAATGATTAGGAGGAATTGGGTGAAACGCGTTGACAGCGGCCTCTTGGCTCCTTCTGAACGTCCGCCGGCCTGGGAGCCTTTCTAGTTTCCGGAAGCATTGCTGCAGACTATCTACCCAGGCGTCCTGTAGACGAGAACCCCTGGTGTGTAGGTGATGGGTAAGTCTCTGTCCGTTCCCAGGTTACCCCACTCCTCGCTCACCATGTCCTATAGGTCACCGCCTGGCAGGTTTGGGCATCAGGAAGACTTTAACGGGTTTGCTGAAGGGAATAGTGCCCTCTATGCTACTCTCTGTGACGGGCAAAGCCTCCATGCTCTCGCCCCAGGAGGGTTTGGATGATGGGTTTAATATTTTGCTTCTGCTGGAGCTGTAGGCGAGGAGGAGACTGACTTCAATATGGCAGGGGTCTGTGAGGGGGGACAGGAGACACAGGACATATCAGCTCCAGCCGATGCGGAACGTACACAACACATAGAATCACCTCGATCTATTCATGTTACCCAGCTGCACAGAACATTAGCTACTTACCTCTGGTCATCAGGGGTAGGACGGGGTTAGGCTGGTAAAATGCCCAACACAATGCCAACAGACCATACCCTACAAATTATATATACATAGTATCATACCCTCTCCAGTGATTATATCTGCATGGAGACCCCTCCATTGGTTATACCTGTACAGTGTAATCTCCATTGGTTATTTCTGCACTGTGCCTCTCTCTAATGATCATACCTATATTATGTTTCCCCCCCATTCATTATACCAGCACTGTGCCTATCTCTAATGATCATACCTATATTATGCTCCTCCCCCCCCCATTCATTATACCAGCATTGTGCCTCTAATGATCCTACCTATATTATGCTCCCCCCCATTCATTATATCAGCACTGTGCCTATCTCTAATGATCATACCTATATTATGCTCCCCCCCCCCAATCATTATACCAGCACTCTGCCTCCCTCTAATCCGTGTTCTACCTATACTGCCCTCCATATATGTAATAATAAGCTCCTATAGGCTCTAGCCTACATACATCACATCCTTACATCATGCCCTCCACCGATTACCTGTCCATGCTGTATGTGAGATGTAAACCTGCGTGATCAGACGGTGTCTCCCGGGACCAGGATTACGGAAGTCCGCTGGTTTAGGGTGGATAATCTGGACCTGCCCATCGGGATACACAACCTGGATAACAATGGAGAAAAACGCCATCCGATGAGCAATTTAGGAAACCTCAATCTCTATAAATACCTTCCAGACAGACTGACGTCCCATACACAGGCCTCCTCATATATACAGCCTGCACCCACGATTCATTACTAGCCTCTCCAGAGTCCCGCATCAGCACTTCTGCTTCAATGCCATGACAACCAATCAGCACGGAAGTAACATCTATAATTTGCATTATATAAAATAATACAGAGAATCTGATTGGTGGCCATGGGCCACTTTTCCCTTATCATTGCATCATACATCTAACCCACAGTGTGCACACAGACACCATCCTTTCTTATGCCTCCCCTGATATATAGTGTACCCCTTGCTTCCTAGTACTGGCAACCATTTATTGGGCTTACAGTGTAATTCATACCAATGCAATCTATTCATTAGGAACAGTGACATCTCGAAGGCACATCGGTTAAATAAAAGAACAAACAAAACTTTATTGTTCTCAACACAGATAATGTAGGTTCCCATGAGCAAACTAAAAAGGTACATACCTGAACCTTGACAGTGTTCTGTGGATCCTGAACACTCTCCAACGTGGCGTCGACATCCAAAGCTACAATCAAACCGGATGTGAACCGGATGGGGTTATCGGACTCCTCAGCCGGCTCAATGATGTGCGCAGAGGCTCGGTGGATCTGCAGAGCGAGAGCTGAAATATCACATCCCCCATACATACATACATACATATACAAATACTCAGGAATATAAGCAACAGGTGGCAATGTGCCGCATAAACGCTGCAACATCATTATTAGGGTGTTACCTGCTCTGGGAGGGTCAGACGGAGGAAGCTGCTCTGCCGTAGGGTGGTCTGAAGGATTTTCACCATTTCTAAGGGTTTGGAGTTCACGAGACGGGGCATAAGATCCAACAGCTTGTCCACAAAGCTGTCCTGCATATGGGGGAGCTCAGAGATGAAACACCTGGAGGGGGTTGGACACAAGACGGAACGCTGATCATTTAAATGAGCACAGCAATATACAGTACAGTGACAAAGTCCATCAGATCTGTATAATGTAATAGCATACCAATGCTTATTTATATGTATATTACATGCACCTTGGTGACTCCTCGCATAAACAGGAAGACTAAGAAAGTTTTGCCATAAAATGTGGCCGGCGAATGTAAGGGCGACCATAGACTACTGCGAGAGGTCCCAGCAGTGTATGTCCATCTGATCCCACTTGAGCTGCCTAGGACTGTCTCGGCAGCAGGACAGCGCGTGATACGTCATGTGTAGTCCTTCAGCGACCCCGTTCCCCGATACAGGGAGGAGGTCAGGGTCGGAGATCAGATGTGCAGGAATTTCCGACCTCCGACTCTGATACACATAGGACCACGTATCGGATTGGATGGCATGTCAATGCGATTTGGGCCGACTTCACCCGATTTCTCGGCCCGATCCATCAGAATCAGGTGAAAATCGGCCAAAATCGCATGTGTATGGGGGCCTTAAGATGCATCCAGGAGAGCTTCCCAAGGACACCTTACTCCAGCAGGCAACAGGAATAGATGTGCTTGGATACAGTAACAGCTCAGTACGTAAGGCATATGCTGATACGGTACACAGCCAGATCCATAGGTAATGTTTTATTACGGTCAGCCAATCAGCTGTGGCAGCCAGTCATCACCCGGTCGCAACTTCCACCTGCAGATGATCTGTCTGAGATTGGACAACCAAGAGCTGCACATACACACGTAATGGCAGAATCAGTTAGTGCGTGGCAGGTTCTCTCTGATGGCTGAGGGTAGAACAGGGGAACAATCGCCAGTTATCCATCACATATAATACTAACAGCCGGACAGGAGGGCACTCACCTCTGGAAGAAATCCACCTCCTGCAGAAACTGCTCGCACAGGCTGAACAGCGGCTCCAAGCTGCACAAATAACAGGTACAGCAGGGGATGAGCAGAGAAATACAACAGGAACTTTAACGTTTCCAATACAATGTATTTTATTTCTTTAATCAGAGCGGCCACCTGCACGCAGGATTCATGGGGCAGACGCCTGGCAGACCACTAGCAAACTGGTCATCTGGCTATTGGGCCATTCCTCCTGGCCGCCTCCATAGTGCATAGGTGACCGATCTGGTGTCATGTAAATGGGTATGGGTCATAGTGTTGACAAAATTAAGGTCACCAGTCACTAGGTCGACATGCATAAGTTTTTTTTTTGTGTCTGTGTTGACATATGTCGACGTGGACACCGTATAAGTGTACCGCTGCACTCGGCACACTATTATATTCTCACTCTATGCCCACTTGGATAGTAAAGTATGAAAAAACACACCTTTAAAAAAAAAAAAAAAAAACATGAAAAACTCGTGTTGACCTAATGGTGGTCATTAGGTCAACACGAGTTTTTCATGTTTTTTTTTTTTTTTTTTTTTTTTTTAAAGGTGTGTTTTTTCATACTTTACTTTACTATCCCCATGTAATCATTAATCTCATTACCTTGACTTCACAATCTGATACCAGGACAATTGCCAGTCCCGCTTATAATGCTGAGGACAATTGCCAGTCCCGCTTATAAGGCATATCATGCCTCGAAAATAGCCCCCCCCCCCCCCCTTCCTCTGGGAACCGCTCCCGGTGGAATCTCACCCTTTAGTGGTCCGAGCGGTTATCAGGAGCTGCAGAGCATTGGCCTGTAATCTCATGTGATGTATAATGGCCACTTGTCTGTTCTCCAGGCCGCTGTACATGAACTCCATCTTGTATGTATCTTCCAGGATCTGGAGTAAAAGCAGAGAGTTGATAAACCGAAACATTCAACCCATTATCTGAATATGAGGACACCGCATTACACACCTGTTTCACGGCTGCAGCGGTCAGAGAGTTCTGCTTCACATACAGAGGGGCCGCCAGACTCCATAACTTCTCATTCAGTGCCTGAAAACCACACAGATACACATATCAACCACAGAGTGATGGGATCGCCAGCTCAGGCTAAGAGCGTGTCAAGTGAGGGAGGGGGTTCAACTGAACAGTATGGGAGGATGGTGAAACGCATGTTTCCCGCAGGCTAGAGAACATGGCTTGCAGCAAATAACCAGGGCGGCTTGCAATCCTGTATCAGACTGCATGGAGTAGGCTGGCGAAACGCGTGTTTACCGCAGGCTCGAGAACATGGCTTGCAGCAAATAACCAGTGCGGCTTGGAATACTGTCTCAGACTGCATGGAGTAGGCTAGCGAAACGCGTGTTTACTGCAGGCTCGAGAACAAGGCTTGCAACAAGTAACCGGGGAGGCTTGCAATCCTGTCTCAGACAGCATGGAGTCCCCTTAACCCCTCCCTAAATTAGCATATACATGCCCAATAGTGGCTGGGAAATGTAATTTGCCTGTCTTTTTATCATGTTTGGCCAAGAGCAGTAGAAAGATCGCACATAAACCAGGAACATAGTCGTAAAAGACCCGACAGCTGATCGATGTGAAGCACAAAGCTGTGGTTTTTGGTTGTTACTGTACTTTCTAACATGAAGGAAGTATAGTCCACCGGGCATACTTACACCCCAGAATAAGGTCTATAACTATTATGGTGTACATTGACTCAAAGGCCCCAGCTAGATGGTCCGGGGGTATACCTTCAGTGAAGTAGAACAGTTACTTGCTTCCCGTTGCCGTCTTATTACCGAATATTACAGACCCTACGTACAGCAGTAGTTGTTGGAAAACAAAATGTAAGTGTCACGATCCATCACCTGATTGGATCCCAAAAATGATAACGTCTCCTATTGTGTGTTATAAATGTTATTTCTTGGGAACTTACTGTGACCCAAAGAGGGCTGTGGGGGGGGGTGGCTGTTGGGGGGACTACCTCCCATTTCCCTCTGAAGATTGTAAGTACTGTGGACATAACGGAGAGATTACCACACTGTGTGCCTGGAACCTAGCCTGTGTTATGAGTCATAAATTATAAAAACACTTAATGGCCAGAGAACCACCATGACTGACCACAGGGGTCATGAGAAGGAGAATGGGATTTCTCCCTGAACTACTCTCCCCTCTCATGTACAGAATCAATTACTTAGGAGTGAGGGGAAATTCATTAAAGTGTCCAGCATTGAGCTGGTTAAAACTCCGGAAGATGGGAGATGAGGTAGTGAGGTATATCTACCCTTCTCCCTCCAGGATCTATGCCCATTATTTGGGGGAATCAGCTATTCATGCTGAAGATGCACCATACTTTTAATTTGAGAAACCCCCCCCACAGCAGACTGCTATACTTGTGTGTGAGTTAGGCTTCTGAATTTTTATCTTCTTTTATTTTCATTTGAGATTGTACTACTCTGCGTGTATTCTTGAAATATACTTAATCATCTTTGTAACTAAAGCTCTGAATTAAATAAATGACATGTCAGTTCTGATTCTGTGCTCTTATGAATCAACGCCTAGTGCTACTTACGCCAACCTGTTTTTCTATGTTGTATTGTGTGTTCAGGTGCGAACTAAAGTGCACCTTGCGCAGCAGAAGTGCTATACCAAGCTTTTGCTGGTGGCAGAGTACCCTATATTTATAACCCCGTCTCCAGATTCACGTATCTGGAGAAGCGACCGGTAGGTCCGTGACAGTAAAGAATAAAAGAAAACAAGGGTTTTGTAAGATGTAAGATGGAACGCCTTGTCATTATATGCACACGGGTGGAGAGAGACACCAACCTTGACGAGGAGCAAGTGACACCGCAGGTAGGTGGCGGAGAAATGCGCCATGCCAGCCAGCTCAGACTGCAGCTCCCCAATTCTCAGCAGGTCCCTGGAGAACATATACATGACATTATCCAGAGTCAGCGCATTCTGCCTCATTACCAAATAGTTCTCTCAGTAGAGGGGCAATAGCGTCAATTATTTTAGAAATATTTTAATGGTCCCCTTGTGCTTCCTACAAATAAAGTGGGCAACCCATGAAATATCCCACCGTTACTCCAGGCATGGTCAAACTGTGGCCCTCCAGCTGTTGTGAAACTATACATCCCAGCATGCCTTGCCATAGTTGTAGCATTCCCTAATAGCAAAACTGTGGCAAGGCATGATGGGACTTGTAGTTTCACAACAGCTGGAGGGTCATAGTTTGGCTGTGCCTGCTCTATCCCAAATGGAAAGAAGTTATAAATCAGCCCCTCGTGTCATATGGGCAGCAGGGCCACTTACAGCATCAAATAATACAATTCCAAGAATGCCATTTCCTTTTAGGAATAATTACTTTCCACTATATACAGCTACACTGTGGGGTCCATTTACTAAGGGAGTTCTATTGAAGATATGATGTTGTCTATAGCAATCTGACTGGTTGCCCATAGCAACACCCCATCTTCAATAGAACAATAGAGTCTGCAGCACGGGACCATTATCAGCCTCCAGTCCCCCACCCCCCAAAGCCCCAGTGAGACAGAAGCTCTGATTACCGGATGGTGAACTCCAGAAGTTCCTGTGTCCCCTGGGTGCCCAGGTTCTGCAAACTATGGATCCTCTCCAAACTGTTCTGCAGGAACTGCTGGGATGGATCCTCATGAGGAGACTCGCGTTCCAGATCCGGAATCCACGACCACTTCACACCTGGCAGCTACAGGGAAGAAGGGCAGGTCAGGGACATGCAGACATCAAATCAGACCCTCGGGAGTGGTTGACACCAGAAGTTGTTAAACTCAACCCTCGCGTTTTTCCAACAGGTCATGTTCTGAGGATTTTGGTCTGTGGACGGAGGTGGGACCATTACTGATCCAGCAATAGACACGATTAGAGACATCCACAAAACACGACCTGTTGGTGGTACTTGGGGACTGGGGAGTTGAGAACCGCTGGGTTAGGATGACCATACATCTTGCTTGGGCAGCCCTTTGGCCAGAGGTGGGCCACTTGTGGGTTTGCAGCTGTTGTGGAACTACCAACCCCAACAGGTCTTGCCAATTTAAAATGCTCAAATACACAAATTCTACCATTAGAGGGCACTGTGGCTTCTTGCCACATATAAGATTATGATCCAATGGGGAGAGCATTTCCCTGAGATTGCTTACCCAACATTTCTAATTAGTGATCAGGGGTCCCGAAGGGCACTTAATCACCATTTACCTCTGAGCTAGATTGCCTCCAAGCTTAAAGGCTTTTACATGGCATTCTAACACTGTAGAGCACTGCTCTTACCCAGGGCCGGTGCAAGGCACCGGAGCGCCCCAGGCGAGTCGGGGTGGGGGCGCCCCGGTGCCGGGGGGTATCTGTTGTGCCGTCTGGGAAGCGGGCAGGGGGGTCCATGCTTGCGTCTGACAGGAGCCTGTAGTGGTGTCCTTGCCGTGCGGGTACCTGCGGCGCTGTGTATAAAGCTGGCGGCAGCGGGGGGTCCCTGCAGTGAATAAGAAATAACTAGCGATATGCGGCAGCGCGGGAAGCGCTTCTGTTTTGAAAAACACTGGCCGCACGCTGATTGGCTGAATCTCAGCCAATCAGCGTGCGGCCAGTGTTTTCAAACCCGGCAGCGCTTCCCGCGCCGCCGCATAGCCCGGCGGATAGTGCTAGCTATTTCTTATTCACTGCAGGGACCCCCACCGCCGCCAGCTTTATACACAGCGCCGCAGGTACCCGTGCGGCAAGGACACCACTGCAGGCTCCTGTCAGACGCAAGCATGGACCCCCCTGCCCAGACGGCGCAACAGGTACCAACTTTGCACAGGGGGCGAGGGGCGAACTGCCACCCTCCAGTGGCTGGTGCCCTAGGCAAATGCCTAGACCTGCCTAGTGGTGGCACCGGCCCTGCTCTTACCCCCTATAATCAGTGCGTGAGCAGAGACCTTCTCTACAGACTTACACTCAGAGCTGGAACCAGGTGCGAGAGGCTGTCCCGCAGATAGGCATAGTGGCGGAACGTGTGATCGGAGAACAGGGCGGGCATGGTTGGGCAGGTCTTTGCTGCATTGAAAATCAGAACCAAAACTGCTATATCTGGTATACAGAGTTAAGGTCGCGTCTTTACAAAAACAGAAAAAAAAACAAAAAAACACACAGCCAGCGCTGGGCAATACGGCCTGTGACATCGCTGAACTACAACACGATCTTCTGGAATCGGCTGGACCCCTGGCACTTGCCAAGACCTCTTTGCAGAACACAGAGAGAGCCCGGCTGGACACATATTGAAAGGATACACGCTGGATCATCCATGTTTGGCTCTGGTGTATCGAAGAACGGGTGGGTGCTCAGGAGCTCAGGAACCAGGGACAGCACCAAGGTGGGGTGCCTGCAACCCAGGAACTTCAAACATCTGCCGGGTGAGACACGTTATTGTGAGACGGAGCGGAAAGGCCGAGAACAGTCATCTAACCTCTTATGTAGGACACAACTACAACAGGGCCTGCTGGAAGTAATCTAGGGGCTACAACAGGAGAATGAAAGGGATCCTGATAAATGTGTTCACGCTTCCCCTCACTTGCCCCTAAATTGCACATTTTAGTGAAATTTAGATAAATGTGCACCACATTAGGTTGAATGTGCGATACTTACTTCCAGATGGACTCCCGGTCCGTGGGGTACTTGGAGAGGTTCTTGAGAAGCTCCACCAGGGCGAGGTGGATGCATTCTTTAGTGGATACGTTTGTGCAGCAGATCAATTCGTGTAAGGCTTCCCGAATGTCCCGGGAAGAGTCCTACAAAGGAAAGAGACTGAGCGTTAGTGAGATCCGGGGACTCTGCATTCTGGCGCCCCTGACTGCTGAGCACAGAGATAGGAGGGGGGGGTGTAAAGTATAAACCTGTAAGCCTCTCTGCACTGAGCACTAACAGCCTGATACTCGTTGGCTCGGGCGAATTAAGCCCCGTCGCAATGTTGGGGGTCTGTGCATGCGCACACATGTTCTTCGCGCATGTGCAGACCCCCTGTGCAAACGACTTCAGTGGGGGAGGGAGGGTGTGGACATCGGCCCAGACCAGGGAAATGAGCATTTTATGAGCTTCCCCGTGAAACCGCCGGGCGTTCACCTGGGAATGCAGGCAGGCCGATGTGTGCTCAGGGCGGGCGGATGACATCACATGACAGCACCTGGCCCTGTCTTCGGTGGACTCCAAAGGAAATAAGGGTCAGTCTAGACTGACTTATTTCTCAAGGGAAGAGAAATCATTCGATGGTTGGCGACCATTGGTTGCTAGAGGCAACATCTCCAGTTCTAAAAACCCACACTTAAGTAAATATACCCCTTACTGCCCAAGTTTTAAAGGGCATCCATGCTTGAGCACAGATCGATAAACACAATTGACTGAGGTATTAATTAAGCCACCTATGGTCAAGCATGGACAAGAATGTAGCAACCCTACAATTCTAAAAGAAAGCTCAGAAGCCGAGAGAAACCTCGGTGCCCTCGCTCACCTCCAGCACAGCCAGGATGGTGTCCAGCTGATCCTCCCGCAGGGTTATATTGTCCGAGATCTTGCGCATGGTGTGGATAGACTGCAGCCGCACCTCTTCTATCTCGTCATTGAACATGTCCACCAGGAAGTCCAGACATTTCTCCGCAAAGGGCCGGGAGGAGCGCGCCAGCTGGCACAGCGATTCCACCGCTGCGATCCTCACCTCTGGAGGGACAGGAGAAAAGCGATATTAAAGGGAGCAAGGCTCCAGTGGCTTCCCCACAGCCAGAGGACATAGGAGCAGCCAGACATGGACAATACTTTCATAGGTCTTTTCTGTTCACTCAGTATTTTTATTACAAGGTTTTAGAAATAAACAAAAAGTTCAATTAGCGGGAAACAATTTACAAAACATTGTATCATTGTAAAAATAAAAAGACTTTAGTATGCTAGATAAATTATACACATTGCACGTATAGTGTAGCGGTCAATGCTAGAATGTGAAGATTTGAGGTTGGAAGTCCTAGCCCCAGTAGACGCAGATATTTATTTGTATTTTTAAATAAATATTTTTTTCTTTAATCAATAGAGACAATGCAGACATCGGAATTATAGATTATTGACATCTTTATATTTGCAATAGTTATAGATTTGCTCTCTCCTGGAGGATGATGTAATTAACAGTGTATGTGTATATATAATGCTGTTCGTGTGATTACAATGCTAATTAAAAAACTTCTGCACAGAGACGAAATGAATTCGGTATTTGAAACAACTGTGTGAATTTAATATGACCCAATAGGATTACAACTCTAATAAGGTGCCAGGTATATTAGGGTGGAAAGCCCGCAATATGGATACTCTTTGAAAAAGCTCATGCCAGAGCGAAACGCGTTGGTAGGTCCGGCACCCCTGGAGATAAGGAGATCTTTGAGCCAGAAACAAAAAAAACCCCTTTGATGCGCCTCACACCTTGTCTACATTGGTAGACGCACGGAGCCTTCACATACGCTTGCACGGACACGCACTGTTTAAGCGCCGCTGACGGCAGAGCGGCGGGCGAGAGACGCGGCTCTGTGAGTTGTACAGGTGCCTGCACAAGCCGGACGTGAGACCACCTACCGCCGCGTGTGAGAGACGCGGCAGTACTGGACTGACTACAACTGCTGGATTCAGGTTGGTCATCTTTCCTGGCACCTCACCTTCACCAAGCACATCAGCGGGTAGCAGAACGGAGGGCAGTGAACTTTACACAAAATAGCCCTCCTGCCTCCCTGCATCAACACTGCCATTTACTATTTGTCATCATTGGAATCTGTGAGTATCGCGCACAATAGTGGAGGTTCAGATCTACAGATTATTTTTGGACTCTATTTGAATAGGATCTGGCTCATTGATTGGAACATTCTTCCCTATACATACAAAGTGGAAGATATCACTTTGGGGAACATTTTATGCAGATTTTTAATATTTGTGCACATTAACATATATTTTGTATGATTATATGCATATACATGGCCTGCAATAAATATTCCAAGTATACGCATAATAAATTAACTAAATTAATCACTTGCTATTGTGAATGATAGGTGGCCACCTTAGTATAGTATACACGAGCAATATAATATATTATATATTTCTTATTGTTTTTATTTTTCATTATTATTATTTTGATATTTTTTTTGTGTTTATTGTATTGTGATATATTTATTTATTTACACTTGATTAAAAAATCAATTGAGAAAACTGTGTCCAGCATTAATTCAGACCTATATGCACCAGCAGGATTACATTCAACTCTGTACCAGCCCCGATGTGTCGAATTATTACTAGGGTGTATTTGATACCATGGATTATAACCACAGTGTTAAGGGTGTAAATCATTCAGTGTGATCACCAGATTATGTAAACCTGCAAAAAGGGTCAACCTACCATACATCTCGTCTTCCAGGCCATGAACGAAAGCTCCACAAGCCCCCGACTCGATCAAGTTCACAGCTTCGGTGTCCAGCTCCTCCCGCGGGGCGTCATCGCCCCACTTCCTGCCGCTGGAAAACTCTCCGGAGCTGTACAGCTCTTTCGCTCGCTCGTGCGCCGTTCTTTTTCTCTACATGAAGGGAAACAGCAAGAGGTATAAAATCTCAGATGTCGCTGCCTTACCAATACAGACGTCATTTAATAATTTTTCTGGATTTACCAATAGATAACTTTTGGCCTAGGGGGGGCGTGAATAAAAGCGGATAACCTAGGGTGCCGTGATTCCCTGAAGATTTGAGAACCATTGCGTTAATTACGAATATCCAACAATGATGTGGTATAAACTTTCTGGCAAGTCCAAAAAAAAAAAAGAGAACAAATTGTATAATTTACAACCGAGAGACGCATTTATAAATCCAATACAGCAACATTATTTTTATTACGGATGACATGAAATCTATATGTATTAGTAAGCGTAACTGTGGTTACTACAAGTTCTGTGTTAGCATGGATCAGATAGTAATGCCATGAATGTGATATCAGTTTAGCAATCTCTGGTTTCCTCGAGGACTTCTGACTCTAATGACATCACATGATGACATCACTAAGTTTTCCTGTGACAGTGAGATAAAGCTGTGGGGTGACCCAGGAGCACATTCCCCTGATCTCCCGGATTATACTTGGAAACATCAACCGGCACTATAAAATCTGATAGCTGTACAGGAAATCTGGTGCTAAACGCAAGAATTTGGTTATAAGGGATTACACAAGGAGAAAGACTACTTGGCTAAGTCAGGCGGCGACGTCTACATCTGCTGCAGTATCTAACCTCTATCATAGCGTAATATAAGGGCTCTATACAAACAGACATTCCCTTACTTACACACTAAGTCAGTTATCAGAGCCTGAACTGACCAGATTTTGATCTGTCTAATGACTTATATGGCATCTACATTAATAAAGACATACAATAAGTTTATATGAACCAGAAGAACTCATTTGACATTATTTTATAGTTTCATTTAAAGCAGTAAGCTTGGTATCAATATGTCGGTGGGCAACTCATATCGCCACCAAAGGCACAAGGACAAGTGGTGCCAGTCTTGTCAAGAATGTGTGGGGCAGAGAATAGAGCTGCACCCTACTAACTGGAGACGCATTTTGTGGAGTCACTTTAGGAACCAGTCGTTGCCCAGGTAACCAGCTGCTCCTGGCACACACCCCTCTGCGTGATGTCACATGTTCTGTAAGCAGTGTGAGCCAGCACAGGGTGCAGGATTGCCCTGGTACGGTCATCATTCATATACATAAGGCTAACTCCTCACCTCTATGAGGTGAAGTACCGCCAGTGATCTCTAGAGGCCAGTTGACAGAACAAATTGCTCTTAACAGAAAATGAAAGCAATATTTTGCAGGAACACTGATCTGTTTTAAAATTGATGGATATGGAGAGAGGGAGATTGGAGGTATATTGCATAAGCTGTCACTTGACGGGCTTTAAACTAGTCACTCGTATGAAGCAAGATTCACTTACCCGCAGGTCGGACATTAGTTTCTTGTCGAGGGTCTGCTCCAAAAAGTGAGGGCTGACTTGCTGCATGGACCCCTACAATGCAAGATAGTACAATTTCAGGAGGTATACAAAAAAAAACCACACACTTAACAGACGCAACCTCTCCAGCAAACCACATAGATGTTACAGCTAAATCAAACTGATAATTAACATGATTTACATGAATGTTCAAAGAAGAATACCAGGCAGTGAAAACCAACCAATCAGCTGCTATGTATCATGACAAGTGTTACTTCAAAGTTGATTGGTTCTACTTTTCCCTGTTTCATACCTCTCCCACTTAGTCTGCAATATCATTGACTGATAGCTCACCAAAAGTTTGCAGGCCTGTACCCTGACCACCCATGATCCATCGCTGACCATGTGACAGACTTTCCCAAAGGCATCATCCACCATGCGGATCTCCTCATTGGAGGATGGAATAGGAACAATGCTGAAAATAGATAAAAAAAACACATGTAACATCCTGGAAAGACCTCTGGGAATGACAAGATAACAAGCAGGGGATGCCGTCAATTTACCAACGGGTCAAATAACCAACCACTATTGACTGATGGTCAAAATGCCGACACTGTCAAAATGCCAACATGTTCAAAATGCCAACCATTAAAATGTCGACTGATCGAAAAGGATAAATCAGCTTTTTCATTCTTTTTTTTTCTTTAAAACCGAATTGTTCTTACGCCACGATCCAAGTCGGCATAGGGTTAGACTATAAAATAGTGCGCCGGGCGACGGGACGCGGCATAGTTATACGGTGTCCATATGTATTTATGTCAACATAGACACATGAAATTTGACCATTGGTCAATGGTGGTCGGTATTCTGACCATCTGTAAATCATACTGGACCCACAAGGGTCTGTATGCAATACTCCTCCTACTGGAGGAGCAGGGTTATAGCATACAAAGCAGCTATGTGCAATACTGCCTCTACTGGAGGAGTGCGGCATTACAATAACAAGCAGCTAAGCGCAATATTCCCCCTACTGAACAAGCAGAGTTACAGAATGATCATAAATTGTAAAAAGCATTTTTTTTTAGAAACAACAAATTTCCAGATTATTATTTACATGAAATATAAGTTTCTATAGAAACAGATGACAGCTTCTGATGAGCCAGTGGTTTAGAATGCAAACCGCAGTTGTGTTCGCTCCTCACATTGGGGGCACCATTACTCATGCATACAATAGATAAAATACATTCCTCAGAACACAATTACCTTTCCCGGTACAGTTGACTTAAAACCCAGATCAGCTCCACGGCGACGCTGCGGACTTGTTCGTAGTCATCGGACAGTAGTTTACAAGCCTGCACATGGGAAGCCAGGACATAATATTCTTACGTCAGGAAGGAGACAGACAACACACTACGGGCTAAGACATCCTATTGTGAGGCCAGGATCCCAAATAGCGCTGTACCATTATCTACGGGGATCGTTGTAGCACATTTACTTCTATTCTGACCAGCAGGAACGACATGCAAGTAGACCGTCAGTGGATGAGGCTAAAAGGGTGAGCAAAGCAAACATGCTGCATTCCATATCAAAGACTCACAGGCACTAAATAAGAAGATTGAGGTCTGGCTTAGAGAGGGGTTAAGCATATTTTTCATTTCTTAACCAATTAGTGCTTGCTCCTTGTGCCATATGCTCCAGATAGGACGGTAGAAGAATCAGTTAAAAAAAAAGTCTAAAAGTCCCCATACACTGAGCCGATTTGGTCCGATTGCGACCAATCGGGCCGTTAAATCGGACCAAATCGGCTGTCCCTGACATGCCGTCGGGTCCAATGCGTCGGACCTGCGTCGGGTGGTCGGACCTGCTGGCCGTCTGACCACCCAACCTCGGACCTCCCTCCTATCGGCGAGACTGGCGGGAAGCAGGGACGCATGCGATCCATCGCAACAAATTGGTCCCGGGCGGCTCGCAGGGTATCGGGTGTCCGTACACTGCTGCGAGACATTGCAGCAGTGTATGGGCACCTTTACGGTACAAGTTGTGCAGTTACCATAGTTACATGTCAGTTCTACAATTTCAGCTGAGCAGATGTATAGACTTGAGGCGCACAAATATTTTACAGATGTTATTTTCGTGTAACCAGTTGTGCAGTAAGGAAGACGCTGGGGACTGTATGCAAGCTCTTTGGAGCAGAGAACTATATTCTACTGCTTGTCCTGTGTATGCCTCTATGGCTACCAAGTAGTAAATTTACCAAGCAACGCTCGTCAAAGCTAACGTCTGTCTTTTATAGTTTCAGACGCTGGATTTAAAGTGACAATATTAATAAATACACAACATGCCTACTTTTGTATTTAGTATCATTTAACATTTCATAAGACGCGACAGCTTTGACTTTTATAAGAAGTTTATATTTTTTTTAAATGTATTAGTAAATATATTTCCAAACATTTTTTAATTCTGCATGTTGCAAGACTATGGGCCTGATTCAGGGTTGATTTGCAGATCGATTGACTATAGAATTACTGCGCATGCATACCATACACATTATGCGTGGGTGAGTGGGAATAGCGACAGAATATGCATATGGATCGTAATCGCAAAGCGGCCGGAGGTTGACTGGCAGGAAGCCGGCGTTTGGGGGTGGTATCTGGATGTTTCCTGGGAGTGTCAGAAAAAAGCAGACGCGCCCAGGCGTTGAGGAGGGTCTGTGACATCAGCACTGGCCTCGATCGGCCTGTCTCAGTTGCAGATTTGTGGAAGGATCTGACTGAAGCCGGCCATACATCTACATATTGATCGTCAGATCTGGCTGGTTGGAACTAAAACCTGGTAATGGATGAGAGCAAATGACAGTTGACCATTTGCTTTGAAAAGCTGAACAACTGCCAAAAAGTAATTCAGCTACTACCGGGTTTTTGTTCCAACCAGCCAGATCTGACAATCAATATGTAGATGTATGGCTGGCTTTACTACCAATTGCACAGACTGCAAAATCCTTTTGTGAATTGCGTATGGATGTTGAGTGGATAGCGATCCATTTTACACAGGACACACTTCTTTTGTTTGGGACGCGGCTATCTACTGCAGTCATCTGCAACTCTAACAATCACGCCTGAATCAGGCCCCATGTACATTGTGTGCAGCCGCCTGCATAAGAAGGATATCACAGCACAACCCAGCATCACTCTCTGTCCTGTGATTAGACACAATGCCTTCCATCCGTCCCTGTCCTCATCGTTAGATCTGGCAGAACATTGATACATCACACCCCTGGACCAAACATCTGTATGGCTGGTGACAATACCTGGCTGTACATGGCTTGCTGTAACTTCAGGCCTCTCTCGTGGAGCTGTAACTGAACAAAGACAGCATCGCTGTAACATTACATGACGTGGGGTAAGTATAGGCAAGAAGAGAGTTCATCTGCATCTATGCAACCAAACCACAAGGTATTGGCCACCTGGAGATGAACTCATGAAAAGAAGGTTATGTACAACATGGGAAAAGCACCTACCATGGCTTTTATAGCAGCTGTCCGGACACGCGGGTCCTGATCATTGAAGTAATCGCCAATAATGTTCTGTACGTCCTTGGTCACTGTTATCTCTGTCTCGCTTGCAGCACTTTTGTCTGTGGCCCCAAGGCAGCCAAGGAGCTGCAGGCACTTGTTCCTGACTCCGTGACAGGTGTCTGACAGGTTCTGAGTGCGGAACAGGGTGAGAGACAAATTGTTCTCTTGAGAAAAGTCAATCACTTACTGAAGAGTCATTGTTACCAGAATCATCGCTTTACTCCTCACTTACAAACGTGGCCATCTGACCCCTTAAAAAATGATTCCAAACAGCATCTTCCTTTCCCAACTAACAGGACGGCTCAGTGCTCCTACAGTTCCAACTTGAAAACCCCTTTGAAAAGGAATCATTCAGTAGAGCACATTCAAAGAATACCCTTGGGAAATAATCTGGGCACTGAGGTTCCTGTTTCTGTAGGTGCCCACACACTTGTGCAACTTCTCCCCTCAGGGGAGGTCGCACACAATACACCCTTGAGAAATTTTGCATATGATATATTCAAATTGATCCCAGTAAAGCCTACTCGGATTGGTTGTGATCTGACAGATCGCTTCTTCAGCCAGTGCGACCCGCGGCCCCAGTGTAATGCGCCCAGGACCAAGCATCACATTGAACCTGCTGTCAATCACAATCGATTTGGATGCTTTTGATGCGATTTATCACCGCAATCGCATGTTAAGTGACCAAAAGGCATGGAAATCTACTAAAATATTGCCACCTTAACAAACAAAAGAGCATGCCATCCACAGAGGGCATGCAATGTACCCAGTGTCTTGTCCGAGTCCCAGATTACACTCCATCTGTGTGGGCAGCGGACAAATTCAGTCTCCTGGATTCTCTTTCCCGTTCAGAATGATACTATAGAAATCTCAACCACTGGAGGATCTCATCTCAATTCAATTGTTTTCGGCTGTGATAATGGGTGCCCGGCAGTGCAATTGAATTGCTTTGGGTGCCCATTTATTCTAATTTAGAGTAAATCCATCGAAACTAAAGCTGGGTACACACTTAGCGATCCCCACCACCACCAATATTGTTAAGCATATCGCAGTGTGGCGGGAGATACAGGGGGTTCTTTTGGTTCACTCTTTTTGACAAGTTCCTTCTTAAATGGACAGAACCATGTGCACTGCAGGTGGGGCAGATGTAACATGTGCAGAGAGAATTAGATTTGGGTGGGGTTTTACTTCAAGTGAGATCTATATTGCAGTGTAAAAATAAAGCAGCCAGCATTTACCCTGCACAGAAACAAAATAACTCACCCAAATCTAATTCTCTCTGCACATTTTACATCTGCCCCCCTGCAGTGCACATGGTTTTGTCCATCTAAGAAGGAATTTATCAGAAAGAGTGAACCAAAATACCCCCCATAGTGCATACACACTGACCTCACCCACTTTGTACATGCAGTCGCTGACAATAGTGTCAGATTGAACTACATGTACGGACAGGGGGGGGCATTAGCGATATAGTTAGTATAAACTATAGTTGGTACAAAATGTGAATTGCGCTATTTACCGTGAACGATATAATCCATATCGTTGATGATATATCGCCCAGTGTGTATCCAGCTTAATGGGCACTATACGAAAAGTGAAATCTGGTCGCCAAAAAGCCAGACTTTTCAGACATTTCTCTTCAGGATTCTCCTAGCAGGAATGTGGGTTTCTGAGGAATTCACGCCCGAAAGAAGCAACAATTAAACTGCTCTGTCAGGCATCCATTAATATTGCCACTTAAAAAGCAATGGAATCTCTCTCAGTGTTTTTTTGCATTCACATCCCAAGTTTATCATATTACATACAGCGACCTATACACGTGTGCATCATTTCAGCTCCCGGTACCTTGTACGCCACGTCCACCAGTTTCATCCGGATCGGTGCATTGTCCAGCAGCTTAATTCCCACCTCTACCAAAGTGTCCAGCAGCTGAGCCAGTACCTGATGGGACTCTGAAGAGAGAACAGCAAAATGAATGCCCTGAAAATGGGATTATTCCCATGTACCTCTTTCCTGCGAAGGGTGTCGCTTTCTGCTGTGGTGCTTCTAGCACAGTGTGGTCTGTATTTCAGCCCTGATATGCATACCGCACATGTGCTAGAAGCCATAATGGTCACCATCCACACAACACAATACTGGGATTAGCTACTTGCTTTCATTCTGAAGAGCATTAATCACGTCGTCCACTATGGAGTCCGGGCAGAATCCGGCCGTCTTGGTTAACAAACCCAGCAATGATGCTATTTTCAGCCGCACAGACGTTTCATTCTCCTATAGAAACAGAAAAACCCATATTTAGCTCAGGATAATGGGATTATATAGCACCTCTGATGCTTAAGTGTGGCCCCTGAAAGCCCCCTATTGCATGCAAGGAGCACATTATTATTATTATTATATAAAGGGGAGATGTACTAAGCTGTGCAGAGTGAAAACAGTGCCAGCCAATCATCTCCTAACTCTACGTGCTGGGCCACACATAGCAGCCAAGCAGGTCCCGTTCAGTGAGACCCGATTGGCCACAAGGGTCACACACAGCGGTGTGGCCGGATCCTGCAGAACAGGATCTGGCCACTGCCGACTGATTTAGCACCTTGTTCAGGTACGTTGTAAGACCGTATGCATTCCCACGTGGCCAATGTTTTGGTTTTGCGCATGCGCTGGGTGCGTGCACCTACGGCAAACAAACTGTTCGCTGGGACCACGCACCTATCTTTGCGGGCAGAGGGGGGCGTGTTCTTCCCAAAATTAGGCCGTCCAACCATCCAGTCCTACCGCAGCATGCTTGCAGTAGGACATGGAAGTTGCGGCCCTGCTAATGTGTGAAGGACCCTTGCGGCCAAGCGGCTCCTGCTGATTGGCTGTGTGTGGCCCAAGCCTACAAGCTGGGTTTGCACAAGTGACAGTTATGAGCTGATTGGTTGGTAGTATCTCTCTCTCTCTCAGGCTTAGTCCATCTGCCCCCATTACTGTTATATATATACCTCAGTGCTGTACAAACAGCCACAACACACTGACCCAATGGAGGCCACACACCAACGACCTTTCTAAAAATACACAAACAGCAGCTAATACTCTACCTGTACAACTTGGGGCTACAGGAAGACATTTCTGCCAGCAAAGGGAGTACATACAAACTCAATGCAAACTGCATTGTGCTTGCATTCAAACCTGAGATCAAAGCCGCACACATACAGCATATAGATGAGAGTATTGCATAATTATATTTTGCAGCAAGTTCTACATTTTCTCAAACCTTGTAATAATACTCTAGCAGTATCCTTACGACCCCTTCCACGCTCTCTGCCTCTACAGGCTTGCGTGCGAACTGCAGGAGATACTGTAGGGCATCCGCCGGTGACGTTGCCTTGCACAAGTCGATGTGAAGAGTTGCCGACTTGCTCGGTTTCGTCAGCCGCAGCTTTTTCGCTGAGAGTTCCTCGAATGGCTGCTGCTGTGCCGAGGGGCAAACACATAATAGAATGTATTATTAGTTCAATTACGTCGGGATACGGAGAGTTAGGACAATGCTTTGTTTCACAACCACTATCTTTCTAGAATTTCCTATTACATAGTTAGGTCACTGGCTGGAAAGTGTCACCAACTAATTAATTCTATGGGCCAGATTCTCTAAGCTTCAAAAGTGATAAAATAGAGAGTGATAAACAGCCAGCCAATCAGGTCCTGCCTGACATTTTTCAAACACACCCTGTGACATGGCAGGTAGGAGCTGATTGGCTGGCTGTTTATCACATTCCATTTTATCCCTTTTGAAGCTTAGAGAATCTGGCCCTATAGCTGAAAAGTCTACAGTTGGAATTAAACCTCAATGGAAAACACTTATTTTGAAACTCCATATAAGAAGTAGGAATGGCCATCGACAATTCAAAATCATTGATGGTTTATGAGCGATGTAGAATAGTTTTGCCACCGATGGGGAGAACCAGATGGTTTGCCGCCATCGATGTCAAAGCATAGCTCCGCCGTCAACACCAGTAAAGCCCCGCACCCAGGTTCTCATTGACCCACGGGCTAGTCAGTCAAATAAAAGGGATGGCCATCGATAGTTAAAACCACTGATTGTCATACATCACATAGCATGCAACCATTGATGGTTGTTTGCATTATCACCATTGATGGCAATAGTGTGGATAGCTCAAATCTAATAGCGATAAACAACCAGGGCTGTAATAATGACTAGTCCAGTGATGGCTGATTTTGGCATGCCAGCTGTTGCTGAACTATGCACCCCAGCATGCCCTACACATCAGCTTTAGCTTGGCCAAATAGCAAAACGGTAGCAGGGCATGCTGGGATGCATGCTGGTGGGCCAAAGTTAGCCATCACTTGTTGAATGGGTAGAGGATAGGTGGAAAAGCTGCCCGTCAGAGGTGGGGATACGGTCATTGGGTCACCAGCAAGTTGCTAGACAGTCATTAGGTCGACATGGATTTAGGTGGACACGCAGGAAGGTTGACATGAGTCTAGGATGACATGCAGGAAGGTTGACAGGGTCATTAGGTCGACATGGGTTAGGTCAACAGTCAAAAGGTCGACATGGGGTTTTTCACAGTTTTTTTTAGCCAACATGTGCCGACAGGCGGTATTACATGCCCTACCATCCACTAGGGTGTAGTGGGAGAACAAAATAGTGCCCAAAGCATGGCGAAGGCAGCGAGCCATGTGAGGGGACGTGGTGCACTTTAACCTATGTCCATGTCAACTGTCTCGACATTCGTGTCAAGAAAACAGTGAAAAAACCCATTTCGACCTTATGACCCGGTGGACCTAACGCATGTTGACCTAGACTCATGTCGACCTAGACACATGTCAACCTAATGACTGTCGAACAACTTGCTGGTGACCAACTGATCCACATCCCAGAGGTGGTAGAGGTAATTAAGACAGTACAGTCATTTTAAATGGGTGTGAATCATAGGGTCCACAGTAATTAGGTCATCCTACACACTGGTGACATGGCAAGAGGTCAATACAGGCAAAACATCAACAAGGAAATGGTCAGCATGAGTTTTTCACATGTTTTTTGTTTGAATTTGTACATTTAAACCATTAGTTAGTGCACTCTCTTTGGCCATGCTTTGGGCAAGGTGCCATGCTCCACTATCACTGCACATTTTACTGTTCCCTATCATAGTACACGTGGATGGTCATTTAAAAAAAAAAAAAAAAAAGTTATGAAAAAGGGATTTTTGTAAGAACTTACCGTTCGAATCCCTTTCTCTGATATGGTCCTGGTGACACAGCTCAACACTGGGATGTAGGAGGGTCCGAAGGAGCCAGGCACCTATCCTAAAGCTTTAGAGGGTAGGCTCCTCCCCTACTGCATCCCTGGACTCTTCAGTTCAACTTTCAAAGCCACTGGAATACATTAACTCAGTACAAACGCCTGCACATATTATATGCACATCTTATAACAGAAACTGTTAACTTTTAACCATTTTAACATGAACATCATGAAATTCTGGCATACTTACTGAGCGTAAGGGAGGGATCGCTGTGTCACCAGGACCATATCAGAGAAAGGGATTCGAACGGTAAGTTCTTACAAAAATCCCTTTTTCTCTTTCAATGGTCCTGGTGACACAGCTCAACACTGGGACGTTCCAGAGCCGGTCCTTTGGGAGGGTACGCTCAGGTCTGCAGCTCTCAGCACTGCTCGCCCGAATGATGCGTCCTCCGACGCGAACTCATGGAATCTATAGAATTTGGCAAATGTGTGAACAGATGACCAAGTGGCAGCTCTGCAAACCTGCTCCGCTGTGGCCCCATGTCGGACCGCCCAAGAGGTAGCAACTGACCTGGTGGTATGCGCATTAATTCTGGCCGGTACAGGCCTACCCACTTTGGTGTATGCAAAAGCTATCACAGATCGCAACCACCTAGCAATGGTCTGCTTAGATGCAGGCCAACCAATTTTATGTACGTCATACAATACCAATAAAGTGTCAGTCTTTCTAACACTCTTCACTCTGTCCACATATATGCGTAAGGCACGCACAACATCCAAAGTCTTCAACTTGTCCCTTTTCTTGGAACCCTCTGGGGGTTGAAACACAGGTAGAACTATCTCCTGATTTAAATGGAAGGCAGAGACTACCTTCGGTAAAAATTGCGGCACTGTTCTCAGAACAGCCCTGTCATCGTGAAAGATTAAGAAGGGAGATTTGCATGACAAGGCTCCCAACTCAGACACCCTCTTAGCAGATGCTACTGCTAACAAAAACACTAACTTCCACGTGAGAAACTTAAAGTCAGCCGACCTCAAAGGCTCAAAAGGTGCCTTCTGAAGGCAATCCAAAACCAGTGACAGGTCCCAAGGTGCTACTGGTTGCTTGTAAGGGGGTTTCAGTTTGGATACCCCTTGTAAAAAAGTTTGAATCTCCGGTAAAATGGCAATTCTTTTTTGAAAATAGATGGACAAGGCCGAAATCTGCACCTTCAACGACTGAAGGCTTAGGCCCGAAGAAAATCCATCTTGTAAAAAATCCAACATTTTTGATAATTTGAAGTGAGATGTGTGAGCTTTTTGCCTCTCACACCATCTAATATAAGTCTTCCAGACTCTATAATAATTTGCAGAAGAAACAGCCTTTCTGGCTTTTATCATAGTCTGCACTACTGCGTCAGAAAATCCTTTCTTTTTCAAAATGGCGGTTTCAATAACCAAGCCGTCAAAATCAATCGATCGGAATCCAGATGATTGAATGGGCCTTGTCTTAACAGGTCTGGTCTCAGAGGTAGACGCCATGAATCCACTGATAACCTCTGAAGCCTCGAATACCAAGACCTCCTTGGCCAATCTGGGGCCACAAGGATCACCGGGACCTTCTGGTCCTGTACCCTCTTTAACAGTCTTGCTAACATCGGAATAGGAGGGAATGCATAAAGAAGATCTCCCTGCCAATGGGTAGTCATGGCATCCACTGCCTCTGCTAGCGGATCTCTCGTTCTGGCATAGAACCTGGGCACCTGATGGTTGAACCTGGATGCCATTAGGTCCAAATCCGGAGTTCCCCACATTGCAGTGATCTGGTGAAACACCTGAGGGTGTAGGCTCCATTCTCCTTCCTTGAGCTCCTCCCTGCTCAGGAAGTCTGCTTCTATATTCTCCACTCCTGGAATGAATATAGCCGATACTGCAGGAACATTCTGTTCCGCCCATAGAAAGATTCTGGACACCTCCCACATGGCCAATCTGCTGCGTGTACCTCCCTGGTGATTCAGATACGCCACAGCTGTGGCATTGTCGGTCTGAATCCTCAAGGGGGAGTTCCTTAACCTGTCTCCCGCCAAGGAAATCACTTTCCAGACAGCTCTCAGCTCCAAGATGTTGATTGGCAACGCTGATTCCTCTGCCGTCCACAGGCCCTGCAGCCTGAGATCCAGGGCTACTGCCCCCCAGCCCCTGAGACTGGCATCGGTAGTTACTATCAACCAGTCCCAGGTCTGTAATGACCGACCCCACTGAAGGGAATCTACCTCTGTCCACCATTTCAAGGAGTCCCGAGTGTCTGCGGACAGCACTATCAACTCCGTCTTCATGGTCAAAGTGTTTCCTGACCAGGCTGACAAAATGTTCCATTGGAATACTCGAGAGTGGAACCTGGCAAATTGAAGCGTTTCGAATGACGCCACCATTTTCCCCAGGAGTTTGAGGCACCTCCATACTGACAAGCTCGGAGCACTGAGGATCTCCTGAACTAGATTGACCAGGTCCCTGGCCTTTATCTCCGGGAGGAATACCCGATGGAGATGGGTATCCAGTATGACTCCCAAGAACTGGATCCTCTGTGATGGTACCAACTGAGATTTTTGTAAGTTTAAAATCCAGCCGTGAGCCTGCAAAAAACTGATGGCCTCTTTTAAATGACTTTGAAGCAGTGTTGCTGATTCTGCTTTGAACAGGAGATCGTCCAAATAGGGTATTACTGTGATTCCCCTGAGCCTCAGCACTGCCGCCATCACAGACATTATTTTTGTAAATACCCTTGGCGCGGTTGCTAGGCCAAAGGGTAACGCCCGGAACTGTAAATGCAGGTCTCCTATGGCAAATCTCAACAGCATCTGATGTTCCGGGTGAATGGGAACGTGCAGATATGCGTCCTGGACATCCATGGACGCCAGAAATTCTCCCTGGTCCAGACTCAGGAGTACAGTTCCCAAAGACTCCATTTTGAAATGGTCTACCCAAAGGTGAACATTTAAGGACTTCAAATTTAGTATTGGTCTGAAAGACCCGTCTGGTTTGGGCACCAGGAACAGCGTGGAGTAAAATCCTTTCTTCCACTCTGCCCTGGGAACCGGGACTACCACCCCTTTTTCCAAAAGGGAATGAGCCGCTCTCATAAGAGCTGTGCGCAGGAGCGCCTGCTTTGGTATGGGTGTGGGGATGAACCTCTTTGGAGTCCGCCCTCTGAAAGGGATTTTGTAACCCTGGGTAATAATCTCTAAGACCCAGGTATCCTGGTCTAGAGAAGCCCAAGCGTCTCTGAAGTGTGTAAGACGCCCCCCCACCTTTATCCCTGCCGGGCTGATCCCCTGGCAGTCATGCGGAGGGTTTTTCCTCTCCTTTAGAGGCAGGCTTCTTATTGAAAGAGCCAAACTTGGACCTTTGGGATTTGCCCCTGGAGTTCTGGAACTTTCCCCTGAACGATTGTCCCCGAAAGGACGCACCACCTCTAGGGGAGGGCCGAAAGGACGGCCTAAAAGCAGCAAATCTGGATGACTGCTTTGTTGAGGAGGCCGGCAGAAACGTACTCTTGCCGCCTGTGGCTTGTTTTATAATCTCCTCAAGCTCAGAACCAAAAAGTAACTTTCCCTTGAAAGCTAACATTTCTAAGGCCTTTTTGGACTCATTGTCCGCTTCCCAGGCCTTAAGCCAGAGTACCCTCCTGGCATTTATGGAGACTGTGGATACTCTGGTAGCCATTTTAAGAGCTTCCTCCTCTGCTTCCACCGCATATTCTGCAGCGGCCTTAATCTTTTCTGCTACCAGCAAAGCACCGTAGTCAGCCTGCAGCATGGTGCATAGCTCACCAGCCCACTCTATAATGGCCTTAGAGACCCAGGCTGAAGCAATAAGGGGACGCAGGGTAAACCCCACCCCTTCAAAAATAGCCTTGAGGTTTCCCTCTAGCTTTTTATCCACAGCATCTTTAAAAGCTGCACCACCCTGTACAGGTAATACCGTAGCTTTTGATAAGCGTGCCACAGAAGCATCCACAACAGGCACCTTTTCCCAGAGTTCAGAATGAGACTCCGGCATGGGGTACAGACTAAGGAATCTTTTAGGCATCTGTAGCCTCTTATCTGGGGTTTTCCAAGCCCCTTCCAATAGTTCCTGTAACCCCTCATCTGAGGGAAAAGTAACAGCCTCCTTTCGCTGTCGCTTAAAAACACCCTTAACAGGGGTCTTATCCTCAACAGACAGTTTTAACGCCTGTTTTACAGCCACAATAAGATCCTCTATACCAGCAGCAGAGGTCTCTTCAAAATCATCACCCTGGTCCCAGGGTGTGTCAGTATACTCTCCTTCCTCTTCCTCTAACACATTAGGCATAGCATAAGACCTTTTAGGGGTCCCTGTAACCTCATCCATTTTGTCCAGTATTTCACTGAATCTGTTGATCCCCTTAGCAGTATCCTGCATCACCTGAATAAGTGCAGGATCTGCCTGGGTAAGAGGTAAGGAGCCAGACGACTGCTGAGATGATGGCATAGGTCTCTGTGATTCTACCAGCACATCACTCTGCCTGTCCAGAAGCTGCACCAAAGCGTTTACCGACCTGCCTAGGGCACTGGCCCACGCAGGTTCACTCTGCTCTCCCCTATGGTGTTCACTGCCCATGGGTCTCACATCAGCGCAAGTAATACATAAGCCCCCCTTGGCCATCTGCTCAGGGACAAACTTTTGTGTGCAAACATTGCACGCGCTCAGTGCACTAAGGGCTCCCTCCCCCAAAACCACAGCCTGATGCTCAGACATGATGCAAGTGAAGCGTATATATATATATCTCAATATACACAGTGCAAACAATTGTACAAGCGTTTATACAAAGTCAATGCACCCAATCACTTAGCTGTCTGTAGGTTTCAACTGCGGGGAAGCGATGCCCAGGAAATCCAAGTCACTCTGCCAGGATCAATAAGCCAGCTCAGCTCCGCTGCAAGCGTTCTGAAAGGCGCCAAAGTCAGAGTGAAGGAAGAGACCAAAGTCCCTGCTGCTGCGGGGTCCGTGACCTTTTGGCGCCAACCACCCCCAGCTAGCCGCTCCTTAGGTAGGATTTCCTTGTTCCAGTATCTCCCCCTCAAATGGGGACCACTTGGAACATGCCTGTCACAGCGCTGCTGTCCTCTCAGTCAGGAGCTCAGCGTGTAAGCTCCGCATAAAATGGCCGCCGCCATCACGGAGCGCCTGTCCCCCATGATCCCCACCTAAATGTGGAGCCGGTTTCAGGCTACTCCGGAGCCCAGGCAGCCTCTTAATAGAGGCTGTAAGCGCAGCACAGGGAGACCAGACAGAGTCTACCCTGTGCACAGAGAGCTGACAGGACGCGCTTCTGTCAGCTCCTGCTGCGCTAGCAGTGTGAGGATTCACTATGAAAATCCTCACACTGTGCCTACCTAGCTAGGGTAATAGTTAATAAAATAATAAAAATCCCCTAACTACTCTAATTCTTCGGCTGCTCCTGCAGCCCTTTAGAATAGCACCCACTCCAGTGGGCACCTAACACGAACTGAAGAGTCCAGGGATGCAGTAGGGGAGGAGCCTACCCTCTAAAGCTTTAGGATAGGTGCCTGGCTCCTTCGGACCCTCCTACATCCCAGTGTTGAGCTGTGTCACCAGGACCATTGAAAGAGAAAAACCCACGTTAACCATTTCAACCTTTTGCTTACATTGACCTATCATCTGGATCCCATTTAAACATGCATGGCATAGGCACATGAAAAGCCTTACAAAGAGCTCAGGATCAAATAGGGTTGAGTTTTCCCACAAGGCATAAAATAAATGGCAGACTAGAAGGACCAAGTGTATTTATATAGCACACGCATATTGCTCTGAGCAACCTTACATATGCGTGTATGATCGGGGGGGGGCAACGAACTGACCAGAATAAGGTCCTATATCTGTCCCTGTGCCGGGGGAGAGCTTACACTTATTATTATTTTTCTCACAATTTAACAGGAGCAGCTGGAGGAACCTCAATCATGGTAAGAAGGTACAAACTCCACACAGATTAGATGACTAACCACTGTGCCGCCATTCTGCCCAGGTCCTTTGATGGACTGGCATGCTGGCACCTGTAGTTCCACACACTGCCTTATTAAGCACAGCCTCTAGATAGTGCTTCTAGTAGTGTCTAATGCATGAGGTATCTCACATCCAGAGCATGCCACCACAGACTCTGTCACAGCATGCTGGGACCTGTAGTTCCCCAACCTCTGGAGAACCAGTTGTCATATTAACAAAGGTACCTATTCTTAGCTAGGCAGTGAGGCCTGAGAAAGGGATGGATGGCGTTAATGTTTGTGAGACCTTTTATTGGTACAGTACATGATACAGAGTAAAGAGTGTGTGTAGGCCTCAACACAGTCCCCGGACTTTCCTAACCCCTCGCACGGGCATGGTGGAAGTCGGCCTGCGCTGTGGAAGCCAGACGTCTGAAAACCCGAGCTACAGCCCACTGCTGCACACAGACACTCAGGTTTCTCTCACCTGAACCACTTTGGTAAACTCCTCATAAACGCGTTTCTTCAGGTGGGCAGCCATGGTGTGCGTGGTTTGGCCCTCTGCGGCCACCACACCACAATACCGCCGGCACACGCAGTACTCGAGAGAAACAAATGAGTGAATCAATAAAGTTAGTTGGAACAAAAAAAAAATGCAAAAAAAAAACACCACATTTTAAACGTAATCACTGTAGAGGTGACCAATGACCATAGAGAAGTGACACTCGTAAGGAGCGCCCGTTCTAGCAGCGGTCCGCCTTGTTACCATGGTGACCATAATATAAATATAGACCTGTGATGTGTACCTTATTCAGTTCTGTACGCTCGCATGGGAATTCTAGTTATATGGCACCTTTGTCTGGTGCAATATAACTAGATTTTTTTTATTTATTTTTTTTGTAGGGTTTGCCATGCAACTTTATAGAGCCACTAGGGCAAAGCGCAGCATAATGTCTGAGGTTATTATGCCTGCTTTAAATGTCCTAGTCAACTCAAAGCCACTTTCTGGGATGCTGCAGTTTGCAAAAGCCACCACCTCATAAATGTAGCCCCTAGACCAGTGATGGGAAACCTTTGGCACTCCAGTTGTAGTTGTTGAGCTACACATCCCAGCATGGCCAAATATCAAAACTGTAACAGGGCATGCTGGGATGTGTAGTTCGACAACAGCTGGCATGCCAAAAGTTCCCTAACACTGCCAGTGCCCTAGACTTTGCAAAAGCTTCTGACATTATGGGTGAGATTTAATAGGATGAGAGATTCAGAAAGTGAGAGATTTGGCAAGAAATCTCCAGTTTTTTTAAAGCGGCAATCATTTACACTGCAAAACCAGTTTGATTTTGCAGTGTAAATGATTGCCGCTTTAAAAAAACTGAAGATTTCTTACCAAATCTCTCACTTTCTGAATCTCTCATTCTATTAAATATCACCCTGGATCTCACTATGGATGGATGCAGCAGAGATGCACACAAGAGAAGGTCTTGTAGAGGCAGGGCCGGATTAAGGCATTTTTTGGGAGAGTTTTCTCATTTTATTAAAGCAGCAATCATTTACATAGAAAAACCAGGTGGATGTTGGCATATGAAAAAGAAAAATTGGTAGCAGCACTTGATCATTTAAAATATGGCAAATAATCCTAAAAAAAAACAATTGGAATTATTTTACAAAAATAAATACATTTAATAAAAATACATTTAATACATATAGATGTGACCAATCAATAATATGCAAATTGAGAACACAGTTCCTGGTGAGTATGTTACATACCTCCCAACCGTTCCGTTTTTCTTAGGACCATCCCTTTTTTTGGGATGGACCCGCCCCCCACCCGGGGCTGGCAGTGTCCCTCGAGGGGGGTGCAGTTGTGAGTCTTTTCAGCGCCGCAGAGGGCGGAAAATGGGGGCACGGTCAGACAGAACCTTCATTTGCATATTCCACACCTCCTTTTTGGCTACGCCACGCGAGTGTCCCTCTTCAGATGATGAGGAAGTTGGGAGGTATGAGTATAATAAGGGAGCTGTCTGTTCCTATTAAGTCCCCTTTGGTGTATATGGTGTGCCTGAATGGACAATTGAATAGGGTAGTATTGATTACCGTCCACCAATGAAGAATATGCAGTCCCGCACTTCTGTTCGACTCCTAAGGTTGGTATTTCAGGCTGGTCCAAACAAGGAATCCAGTGCACCATGGAGGATATGCTTGGGGGTTGGAATTAAATCAGGTGGAGGAAGGTTCTACCCCTGAAGATGGAAGGCACAAAAAGGGCATCTAGGGCTGGACCAGATCGGTTCCAGAATGATGTAAAGCTGAAGATTATTATGGGGGTAGTGCTCTCAATTTACATATTATTGATTGGTCACATCTGTGTGTATTAAATGTATTTTTATTAGATGTATTTATTTTTGTAAAATCAGTCCAATTGATTTGGTAGGATTATTTACCATATTTTAAATGATCAAGCACCACTACCAATATTTTTTTTTCTTCTGAGTTCTTGAGATTGACTGTCCCATTTCCTGCTGGTTAGAACAGCTCCTGTCACAGCGCCACTACTGCCCTCTAGGGGGTCCCAGATAGTTTTTTTTCTCCATATAATTGATTACCGCTTTAACAAATTGGGAAAACTCACCCCAAATCTCTCACTTTGAGGCCCATTTATCATTTAATATTTGCTGCTAAATCCCTGAAAACACCCGGCGTAGTGAAGAATCCTGACAGTGGTCAGGTAAGTATACTTATCTCCCCCAACCCTCCCTCCCCACAGCCTAACCGCCACCACCCCACCCCAAACACCCACAGCATAGCTTCAACCTTATCCCCCTGCAACCGAACCCAAAGTTGTTGCCTACCTCCTAGTGCCTAAACCTAACCCCACACCCTTCCTCAACATACTTACATTTGGCATCCTGGCAGTTGGGTTTCCGGCACCAACACCTAATTGTTGCCAGGATTCCGACGCTAGTCTTCCGGCGGTATTTGGGATGCTGGCATCGGTATAGTGAACGCCTGCATCCCTAAGGAAGGGCTGTGTAACAGCATTAGCATAAAATCAGTTGCCTCGGACTTAGGCCCTATGAGAAGGGAGTGTCCCGCCACCTCCACAGACTCCGCCTCCGTTAGGGCTGCTTTCAGAAATTTCCTGGGCTGGTTTTCCATCCCAATCCGTCCCTGATGTCCGGCACCACACAGCTCAAAGCCCTCTGCCAGCCAGTCACACACTGCCGACCGGCGCTGAGGAAGGAGCTGAGACTGAGTGAAATGGCTCCACCTCCTGGATGTTACAGAAATCCCAGCGGCCACAGCGGTGACGGAAATCCCGTGAGAGGCTGACAGTGACTTCAGCAGCGGCTGTGTAGTGGGTAAATCGGAGACACAACTGAACCATGATCTGATTTCAGTACCAGCGGCATGTGTGATTCAGGGGGAGAGTGTGGGGGCCCCTAATGTTTGGGACCCCCCGGGATAACCACCTACAGTACTACTAACCACTAATGTGATTAGTAGGAGAGCTTCCAGTGCCAAAAGACAATGCCACTGCCATGTAGTTTCAAGTTAAGACAAATTTGGCTGCTGAAAAGTGATAGACATAACGTTCTGAGGGGACTGCTGTGGTGCTCTCTACATAATTCCAGGGGATATCGCCAATTTTGTGCATGCGAGGGTCACCGAAAGAATGGCGCCGTGCCACATTCCTCGTGACTTTTCTAGTGTGCATGCGAAAATCACCAGGAAAATGGCTGCCACAGTGTTTTCCAGCCATCACGGTACTCCAGATAGGAAAATATAATTATGGGTGCATGGTTTGTGGTGTTGGCCCCCATGTGTGTGGTGCACCCTTTACAGACCCAGCACCCATTATATATACGCCAATGGGTGTGGACGTTTTGTGGGCAAAATTTTTTGTCCCTGAATCTAGGTAACCCAGCTGGGGTAGTTAGGCCTTAAGTCCTGCTTAATGCCTGCCCTGTATGCCATGAACTCAGCACCTCAGCTACATGCCCAGAAACTTGAACGGAAATCACTTTAACCACGTAAGCAGGGGCCCAGAGTTGAAGGGGGCCCATCTTCTGTATTTTAAGTTACATGTGTAATATGCATTTATTACCATTGGTTGCTATATAAGAGCCCTTATCAACTTTTGCTATGGGGCCTACAAATATCTAGTTACGCCCTTGACATCTGCTGATAGGGACACATATCAAACTTTCGCATAACAACACGCCCTGCATTCCAGCGTATATTTTTGTCTTGTGTAGTCATAGAAAGCTGCGCGGGAGAGTTTGTAACTGCTTCCAATAGTTGTCTTTCCGATGGGTGTAACGTAAACCGGTCTGCAAACCACAGGGCGGACTATTGACACTCAGAAACCTATTTACCTGGAGTCTCCAGGTTGGTCGTGTACACACTGTCACTGGGGAATTGACAGATTTCTGAGAGTGAAAAATAGCTTCAATCTCTGTGGATGATGTGTTATAATACCTTATACCAGGGCTGTCCATAAGAAGATTGTTCTGTGGGGAATTGCCAGCATATGCCAACGTGAACCCCAGATGAAATGCACATGATACATGTGAAATTAGTTGCATTACTATTGCATAACATGTTGGCAAATACGCTCGGCCTGTGTCTATGCAGTTATCACCTGATACGAAGACGTCATGTGACGCTGTCATGTGATGTCAGCTGCCGCCCTCACGCAGGCATGGACGCGCTGGGCGTTTCCCAGCCCCCTGCCCGCCCATTACCTCACTCAACAATGCCAATGCCTCAGGGAGTTTGATACTCACTGAAGGCAATCGCACAGTGGGTCTGCACAGGACCATCGGAAAAGGGGCCCCCCTCCAGGACCCCCCGGCAATGGCCGCTGCACATGTGTGGTCAGTAGGACTGCGCAGGAGTCCCGCTGTCACTCATTGCAGGGATGGGTTGCCTGTCACTGAGGGAATTCAGTGTTACATCCCAGTGGATTCCTGGGGCTAACACTCAGATCGCATTGTGGATGCGATTATTGATTCAGGGGCCCCTCTGTGACATCACTAGTGCCTAGTGCATTACTTCTCAGTATTGGCCATCTATTTCCTACCTTCCAGGACAGAGTAAGTGACACAGGTGACAGTGTTTACACATCTACGCTGTAACGCAGTGGATGACAAGGCCCTTAAAGTAAACACTATAGATTCCTGAGGCATTAACAAGCTGACATGAAATCTTATCTCTGAGTTCTAGGTTCCATGTTCAACTCTGTGCAGCATGAGTTCTTTGAGAGCTGAGTCAGACTAGGTGAGTCAGGAGTAGATAATGTTTTCTCCCGATGTCACGTTTAAAATGGAGTAAGGGGTAAGCGGTAAAAAGTCAGAGGGCGTTCAGGGCAAGGGAGCGTGTGATAGGATCATATGTACGGCTGTCTATCCCTTCATGGTGTAAATCAGGAGATACAATAGCAGTTACACAGATTATCTGCACCTGAACTGGGGATTCCAGTTTCGCTTTCCAGGAAATTACAGGAATTTATATAATCACCGCTGCCGGTTGTGTACCTGTTACTTAATGGAGAAGCGATGGCTGCCGACACAGATACTCAGCCAAGGCCATCCTCATCAGTAGCCTTGGGTGGGGTATATTAGGTTGACAATGTCTATGTCGACATCAAAAAAGGTCAACACGTAAAAAATTGCTCCGAGCAATAGGTGGACACGGAAAATGTTGATACATGTGAACTTCCAAATATACCTAATTCAGTATAGATCACTAATCAGCGAATTTACGATCAAGCGATGATCAAATGACTGCGCATCATTAACGACCCCTTCTCTCTGTGGCTACAGCATGGCCCCCGCTCCCTCCACCGTCACACCCTTTCCTGTGTGTATGCACCAGGAATACCAATTAACCAAAGGCGTCAGGGGCGGTCGCCCCGGGGACCCCACACCGGCACTGCTGCGACATTGGCGGGTGGTTGGCAGGCAGCAGGGGCGGCATCGCTGGGCAGGTGGCTGGGCAGTCAGCGGCGGGGTCCCTGCGGCAGATGGAAACTAGTAGCGGTATTTGCGTCACCTCTGTCCCAGACTGGGGGGGGGGGCACAATCTTGTTGTCCAGGGCCCCCACAGACCTTAAACCGGCCCTAGGGATTACCTAATGTGTATCAGGCTTTAGATAATAGCTTTTGGTATGGGGACAATAATATCCAGATTAGTCCCTCCTGCAGCTGCTGTGTCTACCTGCCAATAATGATAACTCCCGCAACACGTATGGAACTTTCCATCTCCTCAATGACACCTGGTGCAAAGTAGCAGTTAAGCATCGCTTGGTGCATTCCAACATGTAGGAGCTGGCAGTCTGGTCCATGCAGAAAATCAGGTTAGAGAGACGACATACTCAGTAATACTCACTGACACCCAGAGGGGACTCATTGCTGTTACTGTCTATTGCATCTATGAGAAAACTGTACTGATGCAGGCAGGCGTGGGCATATTGCTTTCCCTGATACAGCAGAGGGAACTGGAACCATAGGAGATATGCCCCATTTATACCCATACGTCACAGCCAGATAGGAACATCTCTGGAGATTTCAGTTGTGTTCCATTATTCTCAGATCCGGGAAATGCTTCGAATTTGCCATTGGTCCGACAAAACGTGGGCGTATCCTACAAAATGTACTAAGTATGCCCTTTAACCCTCTCAGGTCCAACGTCTAGCCAGGCTCAACAGCCCTAGCGCTAGTAGCAGATCCAATGGTGAGACACTTTAAAATAGCATTCATTGTAGGCCATTATTGAATAATTAAAAAAAAAAATCTGCCCCCGTGCAATCCTGCGAATCGCTTACCATCCAGTTCTTCCCCAGCGTGCGCAGTCTGTGCGTAGCTGAGGATTTACTCAGCGGCTGCGATAGAAACAGGCTGTTAGGGGCCGGAGCGCACTTCACACGCCTTCCCCTAAAACGCCTGGGCACGCCTGTGTTTTCATGGCACCCCCAGAAAACGGTATGCTACCACCCACCAATGCCAGCTTCCTGTCAATCACCTTGCAAAAGGCCATAGATTTAAAAAAAGTGTCAGGCTTTTTACGCAGGACAGCCTGGCACATGCATACGACGGGATGTACTCATGCGCAGTCTATCAATAATCTCCTGGCATGGGTCCAACTGCGAAGCCACACCCCCCTCATTGAGGCCACACAGCCTTGCGAGTCCACCAAACCCCGTCCTGTGAATGCCGGGCCATCCGCCCTCCCTTGCAGCGTGTGTTCCCACACAGGGCCTGCAAATGGATCATTCACAGCCTGTGGGTGAACACCCACATCATTCGATGGTCGCTGACCATCGAATGATGTGGAACGTGCACGCATATCGCGCACCCTCGGGAGGAAGTGGGCGGGCAGCTGACATCCAGTGATGTCAGCTGCCCGCCCCCGGCACTGACGTCACAGCACAGAACGCCCATGAACCGCTGGGCGTTCCCATGGGCACGAGTCGACTATCCGCCGCTGCCCCTTTGCTGCAGCCTTGGGTACGTGCACCTGGCAGAAATCTCTTCGCCATGGCTGCACGCACCCTACTTCTGCACATGTGCAGACACACACCATTGGACCCCTTGCGAATGAAGGGGTCCGAACGAACGGACCTGAATAAGGTCCAATGGGTGTTGGGCTCAGGAGAGATGCATAGAGGGGAGGGGTATATACAGTTATATATACCTGCACCAGACATTATACACAGCCAGCTGCAGTCTCCCCAGCCAGTCACACTCACTGAATGATGCAGCAGCAGCAGCAGCAGCAGCACAGTAATACAATGTATTAGCCAGCCAGCCAGTGACAGCACATCCGCTGGATGAGGCCACGCCCCGCATACACCTGTCAGGAGAGGGCGGGGCCGGCTGAGGTGGGGCCGGGAGGGCCGGCTGCTGAGGTAGGGACCCTGCAGAAGAAGCCTCCTGCGGGCTCTGTGACCCGGCAACTTAGAAGCAGCGACAGCATGAGCGTCATTGAGCATAAGAGTGCGGGCAAACAGGTGACCAGCGCCCTGCAGAGTGTGAGTATAAGTGCCCGTGGGGCTCACCTCCCCTCACTGGGGGCCCCCGGCGGCAGGAGGGACCCTGCACCTGCTAGTAGGGGGACAGATAGGGAATGTGTGACACTGTAGATGTCACATTATATACTAGTACAGCAGTGTGTGTGTTTGTGTGTGACAGTGACACCCTACTGTAGCTGGTGTGTGTGTGTGTGTGTGTGTGTGTGTGTGTGTGTGTGTGTGTGTGTGTGTGTGTGTGTGTGTGTGTGTGTGTGTGTGTGTGTGTGTGTGTAATATATTTATTACACACAAACACTATCCAGTAGAGATATTACACACACACACTCACCAGTAGAGATATTATTAATAATATATGACTTTATTATTATTCATATTGTTTGAAGGCTACAGTATGCCAGTAGCAAGCAGTGTACTCTGTATAAATATTTTAGATTGTAAGCTCTTGTGACTTTCGCCCTCTTTCCACCAGTCAGACAACCGGTATAATACATCAGCTCCATAGGCAGGAAGCTGTACCAAGGACAATTCATCCTAGGCATGCTGGAAGCTGTAGTACCCCAGCCATTTAGTACTGTATGATGGCTGTTACATTCATCTCCTAACTGCTGTGATTGGGTGGTAAAATGAGGGTAGAGACCTGTAACAATGTGATGGCAGAGATTTGGGTTTGTAGGACGTCGGTATTGTGGCCTAAGCATTGAATGAATTACTGAGAGCATCCTCATACTCTGAATGTACAACATCTGCACGCTTACTTCACCTCCACAGGTGCATGGGACTTGTAGTTTTACAACAGCTGGAGCATCACATGTGGCATACTTTGACCTAAACCAGGGATGGGGAACCTTCGGCTCTACAGCTGTTGTTGAACTACACATCCCAGCATGCCCTGCAACAGTCGTAGTATGGCCAAATAGCAAAACTGTAGCAGGGCATGCTGGGAGGTGCAGTTCAACAGCTGGAGGGTCAAAGGTTCCCCATCCCTAAACTGAACCCTCAAACTGTTATTTGGTGATTAAGGGGTTTATTTGCGACACTGAGATAAACTCAAATTATTTCTGCATCTCACAATTTACCAAGAGGGTAAACTGCGCTGATTTCTCCCCCATAACCTTCCACCGTGTGCGCCTGCAGTTGGTGAGTGTAAGAATACTCGGTACTTGTGTAGTTTCATGGCGCCGTGCGTCTGAGTCCCCTTGCGGGGTTCGCTTCGCTCGCCCACGCTGCGGGCTCGGTGGCTCGCTACGCTATCTAAAATCAACTCCATGCCAACATGGATAGTGGGGGTATGAACTATCCACGTTGGCATGGAATTAAGTTACTTTATTTTAGATAGTTTGGCGAGCGTAGAACCCGGAAGTAGCACGACGCCATGAAACTACACAAGAACCGAATACTTACAGCAGAGCAGAGTTTTTTGCAGCAGTACTAAATTGTGTGTGACTGCGATATACAGTCATACATAGGGGCCCATTTATCAATAACCACATTTGCAGTGTGATATTTCAAACTAATATCGCATTACAGTACTGTAAGTGATAATGGCGCTGGTGTGTATCCAGATTGACCCACTGCGATGTGTTCGGAGTGAAGTGACCGTCCGCACCGATATGTCCTGTATAGAGATTTAATGGAATATGCTGCAAATATATAATGAGAAACAGGTGCCAAAAGAACGGATTTGCAACAGCGTACCAATTGCTGTGGTAAGGTGCACACCCTTTTCCTTCCAGCAAAAATCTTTAAATATAGGGTCTCGTAGCTATACTTATAATGGGACGCACCTTACACACTATGGCCCTGATTAACTTGGTCGGGCCGAATTTCCGAATAATGAGTTTCCTTGGATTCTGTCACCAATTTAAAGCACTGGAGCCTTCTTAAAAGTACGGACCTACTTTCTGTCGCCACTTATCGCAGCTAGAGAAACTCTTCTACGGGATAATTTACCCCCTCCCCCAAAAATGTTTGCTGAGCGTAGCTGGCTGGTAGCAGTAATAGGACTGTTAAGCCCCCGACAGCGCCCCCCCCCCCCCCCCCCACCACTATATCTAAAGAGGTCATGGGTTCAATTCCCACTTTGACCCAATCTCCGCAGAGTTTGTATATTCTCCCTGTGCTTGCGTGGGTTTCCTCCGGGTACTCCAGTTTAGGGATGGCTATTGACACATCCCCCATCGATGGTTTCCATTGATGGCTTTTTAAGCAGGAACCATCGATGGCGATAAAGTATTCTATCATCTACTCGCGATAGTTTCTGTTATCGAATAGCCGCGCATGCACAGAAGAACCTTTGAGTGATCTAGTTAGCTTCTTCTGCACATGTGCGCACTTCCTGACTGCTGCTTTGATGCTTGACAGGCAGCCTGCTCCCCGGCACTAGCAGCAAACCCGCGGGTAGCAACATCAACAAAAACATTAATCCGTGGCATACTGGTACCCACAGCCAGTACCGTCATCATAGTGAGAGATGCCACGACGGAGATGTAATCCTGCCTGCTGCCCGCCACCCTCAGTTTAGTAGTAGTGCCCCGGACTTCGCAAATTCGCAGAGCAGGGATTAGATCTGAATTGGGCCCTTATCCCCTGTGAGTAATCCATTTGGCAGATTGTGTGGAATGAATAACTCCGTGTACAGAGGTGTGACTGAGGAACGGCTTACACGACTGTGTTGGGGCCCAGTTTCTGTGTAACATGTCCCTGCACTGTTTGCTGAATGCTTTTCCCGTGAGTATACCACAATGGTACATTTAATGAGGCGCTCAGTCATTCATTGCCTCTCGTGGAAATGGAAAATACGTTTTCCTTGTATTAGTAATGTTTGCAAAAATGCTTATTTGTTAAATAGTCTAAAGGACTTGGAAGGGACGGGGTAATACTAGACCGGAGATACCTGCGTCCCCTCCATACAAGGTTACGCATGACTTCTACAGAATGCGAAAAATAGTCTGTAAATACATAAAAAGCAACATTCTATTGGCAGGAAACATTCCGTACAGTGTTAATTACACCCATTCCTGCATGCCACCTGTGGCTCTCCAGAGGAACTACAAGTGCCAGCAGACCATGCCAGACAGATTATTTTAAGCATCGTAGGGAAATTTTTGATTTATGTATAGGATCATTTTATTTTTCCAATGTGTCTCCTATTCACAAGAGCTCACAATCTAAAAAAAAATAGCTTACAGACTAAAAATCATTCTATGAATGACACAAATCTAGTTGCTATGGTCTACACCGCAGACATGTCTAAACTGTGGCCCTCCAGCAGTTGTGAAACTACACAGACCAGCATGCCTTGCCATAGTTTTAGCATTCCCTAATAGCAAAACTGTGGCAAGGCATGATGGGATTGTAGTTTCACAACAGCTGGAGGGCCATAGTTTGGACATGCCTGTGGACAGTGCAAGTGTGATGAATGGAGCCTGTCCGGCTTTCCGTTTCGGATCTTTCCCAAAGCTATGCCCTATGCCGGTGATAGTCTTGGTCATAGAGCAATTTTGTTTTATATGAAGGGGCAAGGAAAATAAACAAGGTGATATAAAACCTTTACTGAAACTGGCAAACTTAAACCTAAAACAATTAATTTGGTAAATGCTGTGATTGGGTGTGTAATATAAATGACTATTTGGATGAGAATCCTGGGGTTAACGTCTGATTTTCTCCATCTTCCTTGCAGCTATCCCCCATCGTGCAGCTAAATATCGGCGGCGATGTCTATACCACAACGCTGGCAACGCTCAAGAAGTACCAGGGGTCCAAACTGTTTGATATGTTCAACGGGCAGCCGAAGCTCCGCACGGATTCTGCCGGGAGGTACTTCATTGACAGAGAGGGGAAGCATTTTGCGCCCATCCTGGAGTACCTGCGCAGTGGCCAAGTGCCCACTCAGTGCATCCAGGAGGTCTACAAGGAGGCCCTGTTCTACGAGATCCAGCCCCTGGTGAAGAAGTTGGAGGAGACACCTCAGATCTTCGGAGAACAGGTTGGGAGGAAGCAGTTCCTGGCGCGAGTGCCCAACTACAGCGAGAACATCGAGGTGATGATCCGTATTGCCAGGGCGGAGGTGGTGGCGTCGCGCTACTCCAACGTCATTGTGTGCGTTGTGAGGACTGAGGAGGACGCGTCCAAGTGTCACGACGCCCTGAACACACTCGACATGGACAAGGAGTCCGTGGTCAAGTTTGGGCCTTGGAAGGCGTCGCCGGGAATCTCTGACCTCCTGGACTGTATTAGGGTGGACATAGAGGACAAAGGCTACAAGGTGTCCTTCATGAATCATGTGGCCGACAAAGGATTTAGATTTAAGTCCTATGACTTTTTTTACAAGTTTTTATTCACGTGGTGGTAAATATGAAGGGAACGGAGAAGGTTTCCTGAGGAGGGGAAGCCAGATATAGATCATACCACTTTCTGCAGAACGTGGCGCCACCCTACGAAGAACATCAGCAGCTCAGAGGCTAACCTATATTTTATTTATAATAACTCAAAAAGATTCTTTGTGTACACCTAAATTCTCATCAACCAATCACCTGTTGGCTACTACCTTGGTGTTCGAAGGTAAAAATCTAGTTGGTTGCTATGAGGCATTTGAATATGGCCGCAACCATTTTTCCCTCCAAAATCTGCGGGTATTTTTTTTTTTAAGGGAGGGTTTAAAATGGATGGATTATTCCATTCCATTAATGATAGCTATTTTTTTTTCCAATTTAAATAAACAAATTTGGGGCTCTTAAAAAAAAAAAAAAAAGTGATTTTAGAGTAATTTGGGGCCACTTAATAAATAATAAAAAAAAAAAACGTTCCTAGGTTTCTGAACCTAGGGCTTGATTCAGCAGGAGCTGTCATTTTGATAAATGCAGCAGGGGGCGGCCCAACACAGTACAAGGCCGCCCCACACACCGGGTCCCTCCCCCCCCGCGATGCGAACACAATATTTTGCGGGCACATAGCTGTACAGCGAAGCGCTCGCACACTACTGGATGCGCAGCCTAGCATTAATAGAACTTCCACCTAAGTAAATGTACTGCTATGAGGCTGATGTATTAAGCCTGGTAAAGTGGAAAGTTACAATGCACCAGCCAATCAGCTGTGTTTGAAAAATGAGAGTTGATTGGCTGGTTTATTATCCGCTTTACCAGACATAATACTACATCTGCTCCAGGGTTCTGTATACAGTCACTTCTATATATATCTACCTCACAAACTCTATATTACAACTTGTGTGCGTCAATGTATGTCTTCTCTCGCTCCTTCTTTCCCTTTTATTTCACATAAGATTATAGTGTCCCTTTTACACACAAAATAAATGTATTTTTTTGTTGTTGCAAATTAATATTTTATTTTAATAAAGATTTTTTTTTTCTTTTTCAAACATGTTGTCTCTGCCATTTTGTAGATGCAGCAATCCCTTGTCTGGGTTTGGGATGCGCAATGTGTGGTTCCTTTAGGTTTATGGGGGCCATTTACTATTGAATATTTGCAGAAACACAAATTTCCCGAAGCAAATTATAAGTTAACCCCCCCTCCCCACATGTATCATGGAGGGACCGCATCCGGAATGTCCAATTCCTCCTGCCCCACCAGCAGTCACATCCCCCATAGGTGTCATACACAGACAAAAATAAACCTTCGTATTTGAGTAGTGTAAAGCTAATGTACTACATACCTTTTGATATTCTAGGAATCATGTCCAAACTGTGGCCCTCCAGCTGTTGTGAGACTACACATCCCAGCATGCCTTGCAATAGTATCAGCATTCACTAATAGCAAAACTGTGGCAAGGCATGATGGGACTTGTAGTTTCACAACAGCTGGAGGGCCATAGTTTGGACATGCCCCCATTTACCAAGGGTCTGCTTCCAATCATATTTATGATTAAAGTCTAAAATAGCACTGCGTTTACTAGCAGAATACAGCCAATAAAAGCACTGCACTGTTACATTTTGGCCATTAATGTGGGACATTGCTGTTGATGTTGACTGTTAATGAAGACGGTATACTAGGAAGCAGGGATGCCAATCCCAGGATGGGTGGGATCCCTGGATTTGGGGCACTTTTAGCTGGGATGTGAGCCTTCAAACCTGGGATTTTTTTACGGCAGCACTCAGCTCAGGAGGTTCCCAGAAAACATGCTGTGTGAGTGTGCAGCGTGATGTTAGAGGTCATGCTGCACTGCCACGCACCTCCCCCCTGCATCCACCGCACACTCTCTTTGTTGTGTGTCCCTCATCTTTCCACCCGCTCCACTGTCAGAAGGCTAATCCTGGGATTGAGTTTTTTAAATCTCGAATTCCAGGATCGAAAAAATGGCCTCGGATCGGTCACCTCACAGGAATCAATGCGCAAATTATGGAATAAAACAGATGTGAGAAGTAAATGGAGGGACTGATTCAGGTTGGTGCAGAACTAGGATGGTTGGGAAACTGTGCTGACTTCTGTAGTTCTTAGCTGCAGCATGATGGTGGAAACGTGCTACAGCTTCTGTCGGGGTCTCATTCTGAGATTACTAAAAACCCAGGCACGCAGGCCTGGATGCCTTCATTGTAAATTTCTCATTATTGGCAATTCTTTCACCTGACAATGTCTGCTATATCCTCTAGCGCACAGGTCTTCAACCTGTGGCCCTTCAGATGTTGTGGAACTACATATCCCAGCATGCCCTGAGGGTTTTTGGCATGCTCTTATAGGAAAAAATGTGGCAATGCATGTTGGAACATGTAGTTTCACAACATCTGGAGGGCCATAGGTTGAAGACCCATGCTCTAGCAGATGAATTGTGACAGCAAATTTGTTGTCTACATATTTAACTTGTCCCTGTAGTTTACCTTCTACTAGCGAAAAATGACTGGAGCTGTTTGGTATTCTCTTCCCATTATCAGTTATCCCGCTGATAAATACTCCCTCAGATCACTTTGACAATAAAGTTGATGCAGTGGGCGTGGCCTCTAGACACCTGAAGCACAGCCCTTTTCAAGCATGGCTGGGGAGACTGAGGTGGATGAGCAATGGGGTCTACACACGGTGCAATTTGAGGGTATTTTCTAAGCAATCTAACTACATTGCTCCATGTGTAGGGGCTATAGCGAATAATATCCAGCATGCTGTGTATATATAGCTATAATCACCAGTCAGGGCCAGTGTTCTCACCGGAGAACACTGACTGACAGATACGGCCCCTGCAGCCGGTCTGTCCGGCCCGCCCACCCTCCCGGCGGCTGCGGAGGGAGTCAAGTACCGGGGAAATCTCGTGAGAGCTACTGACCTCTCGCGAGATTTCCCCTATACTTTACTCGGTACTTATGTATTATCTGGGCTCCCATGTTAAATGCACCCCATTTTTTCATACCCCTACTATCCAACTACGCAGAGTTGATTTTATATAGTGCGGCGAGCCACCGTGCTTGAAGTGTGGTGAGCGCAGCGAGCCCCGCGGTCTCATAAGAAAAACGGAAGCCCAGATATTACATAAGTACCCTTTACTCCCTGCACAGCCGTCGCACCACACAGACCAGCAACTCTCAAACTGCGGCAGCCGCCGGAGCGTGGGACGGCTGCCACAGGTGAATTTGTAAGTGTTTTTTTTTTTTTATATATATATATGGCCCGCGAGGCATTTTTCACCAATGCGAACGGCCCTTGACCCCAAAAAGGTTCCCCACCCCTGCTGTATGCTCAGCAAATCTCCCCGTGTGTAGGCCCCATCACAGTGTGGTATAAAGCATTCAATGCACCTGTGGAAAGAGATCTTGGTCTGGATACCTTTCTGCCTCAGTAAACTGGAACCAGAACACCTGGCACTTTACACTGAGCTCCGATGCCTGATGACAGCTACATAGGAAACAATATAAAGAAAAATGATAGAAGTAGTGTCAAATATATGAATCATGCTTCAGCCCACAGGTAATATATAGTTGTTGGGGTTTTTTTGCAGACTATAAGCTAATAGTATAACAGCCAAACAGAAGAGCTGGCACTCTGCATGAATGACGTGTGATAAAAAAAGCCTATAACAAGACAAGCCACGTCCCTGTATGGCTTCCACCTGTGTGTGCTGCCATACTGATCATATGCTGCATAAAACCATCTCAGGTATGAGAACATTACACTGGGCCCAACGCCTCCTCAATGACCCTAGGCCAGAAACCCTGAGATGCTGAATTCCAATTGGTTCATTGCATTCCATGCAGTGACCCAAGGATCGGCCTGCAAGTCACTAATAAAATGTACAGGGTGTTTCACTGCAATATGCGCTGGGCTATGGGGCCGAATCAGACTTAGGGCCGCATCAGACTTAGGGCCGCATTTATCAAGCAATATTTGCGGCTAAATCTCCGAAAAACACCCATTTTCGGGGGTAGCCGCTAATATTAAGTATCCCCCGAATGTATCAGGAGGGACCGCAGCAGGAATCTAGTGTTCCTTTTAGGAACTGGGCAGGGCAGGGCGGTGATGCACGGGGGCAACATAAGGGGGGCGGACCCAGCCGCCGCCGTCACAAAAAAGGGGCGGGTCTGGCCGCTACCATCACGAAAGGGGGCCGGCCTGGCCTCACCAAAGTCACTGCCATGGAAGCACCGGGCATCTAAGGCGGTGCTAGGCTTCTCCGTGCACACCGGCGGGGACAGGCAGCAGGCTTTTTTAGCCAGGCGATGCTAGAGGTTTAGGGCACATTTTGCCCTTTAAAAATTGGGCAGGGCGCAGTGCCCTGCTAAAACAGCCTAGCGTGAACACTAGGAATCTCCGATCGCTGCTGTGATGCCTCCCGCACCGCCACCTCCCCCATAGGTTTCTGGGGGGGGGAAGTGAAGCAGCCTGTTGCATCAACACCGGGCAGCAGCGCAGCACACCCCATGGCTACCGCCATTCTGAGATGGGGTTAGCCCATTGTAGCCTATGGGCTACACACCACATTGCAGTGATGGGCTCCTTTCAAATCGCTGTTACTACAAGCAAGGGATGATACAGCCTGCCATCAGGATTGCATTTTACAATGCGATCCTGGGTGGTAATATTCCGCCCGCATCACATTGTAAACGCAACCATTGATAAAAGGGCCCCTTAGCAGCTCTAGCGATTATTATAGAACCGTGGATGCATCCTGTCTGCAGTGCGCATGTATGAGACCTCCGTGTACAATCACAGCCAGTGACGACCTGTGATTGCAGGCCATACGCTAGCTGATTGACAGCCAATGGACGTTTGTGGGTGGCGCGCCTGTGTTTTCTGGGAGTGTCTGAAGACGGCTCGCAGTCGTTAGGAGGAAGGGACACTGATGCCATCACCAGTCCTGATCTCCCCACATCCATCACAGCACCTAACAAGCATCAGCGTACACGGCCCACAGGGGAGGGGGATATTAATTTGATGATCTAATTAATTTATCCCTCTTTGCACAATTGCGATCGCCTTCGCAAATGCGCACAGGGGCGGAGGCTGCCTGATGGGATCAGGTCTGAATTAGCCCATATGAGCCTGAGGACTTCTTCAGTTGCAAAAGGCCTCAATAGTTACACAGCAATGGTCAGACACTTTTGCTTTAAAGAACAAACACACTAATGCCCGCACATTATATAACAGCCTATACTCCAGAAGTCTGCTACAAACTCCTGCAGCAGATTACCACGGTTTGTACACACCCACTTCCTGATTCCATTCCGCGTTCCTGTTACAAATACCAACAGTCAAAGTGAATTAATTTATTGTGTTTATGCAGGATAAAGAAATATTTCACATAGGCGATGAGAACATGCAGCTTCTTCAACGAAGAACAAAGTATATTCTGGTCGGGTAACTAGACAGTATGGGAGCCAGAAGTTCAGCGGACCGGGTAAAATTTTTCAGTAATTTCCGCAAATGTTCGTTTTTCTAAAAGAAGAAAAAAAAAAAAATAGAGAAAAATTTTGAATAAGAGAAGCAGAGGGAATATAACAGACAGGTCAGAGAACAAGCAGATTAACCCTAGCTATGAAGAACCTTAAGCTCCATACACACTTGATGATGCCCTTCACCACCAATACTGGCGGCACCAGGGACCCGGCAGGCATCTACACTTACATACACTAGTGTTCATTCTGGCGCCCTGCATCTTTCAAAATCGGTGCAGTTCCTCTGTCCTGCCTGGGGTGTTGCTGTCTGCTGTGGGCTTTCTAGCACAGTCTGGACTGTATCTCAATACAGACCAAACTGCACTAGACGCACCAAAGCAGACAGCGACACTGCATGCAGGCAGGAAATAAGAACAGCACAGATTTTGAAAGGTGCAGGGTGCTATAATGAACACTACTAATCACGATACATCAGGGGTTCCATAACTGTCTTAAATTACAGTTATTCTTTTCACGCCGGCCCTAGGATAAAAATGTTACTGTAATTTTGAAAACAAAACATTAAACTGTGCTTACTTGTCATCCTTAGGGCCAGGAATGTGGGGGTGTACGTGTGCTATGATTGACAGCCCCCAGCACTGATTTTGCCTATCACTTTGACCATAATTTGTTTCGCTCTTGGACCACTAACCCGAGGCACAGCAGTGAGGGCCTTCAAGCACCCCAGGGTGCCCAGACATACAGTTTGAATTCACTGGTGTACATAGTATTGTAGGTTGTGCACACAGATGCGTATTCACTAACTGGACTGTCGGTACGCCATATGACAAACACCCCGTGACTAGTAGCATACCTGCTGTTCTATGCATTTTTTTAGGTCTTATTTGCATTACAGACGCAGTGGAAAGCAGCTCATAGCGTTCTACAGGTGCCAGGCTCTTACCCGCCCAAGCGTTGGTGTTACACACGTACAAAATCACAGAAGAAGCTCAACGGAACTCTGTGTGAGAACAAGCCGCAATCTCTGTGTCATGGCACAACAGATTCAGGGGTTTATTAAGCTCAGTGAAGTGATAAACTGTCTGGTTTTTATCACCGGCCAATCAGCTCCTACCTGTGAAGCTACAGGCTTGGTTTGAAAAATGACAGGTAAGAGCTGATTAGCCGGTGATAAAAAAAAAACAGACAGTTTTTCACTTCACCAAGCTTAATAAATCCACCCCTCAGTCGCAAAATGTACAAATGTCACACATCAAATTGATTAGAGCATTGTAGTTTGTTGCTCCCAGTTGTTTTAAATATGCGAATAAGAGACATTTTGAGACAGAACATCGCTGGACACAGCCAACTTTCCCAGGACCTGGCATGCTGAGAGAGGCTATTTGCCGTGACAGTGTAGAATTCTAATGCTGTGTACACACGGTGTGATTAGCACTGTCGATTTTTACTATATAGTTGCACCGTGCTACGCAGTACCCAATACCGATTTGTGGCCCCGTGGCATTGGAATCGTACACAGTCTATTTCTTTTTTTTTATATCAATAGGTTTTTATTGAGAATGACCAGGTATAACATCTTAGCATTAGCAATATGCATAGTAAGTTAGAGTACAATATACATGATTGAGAAAGCGTATTTGGGAAATTAGAGAGAACATAAAAAGACACTCAATATGGGTATAATGCTAGTTACTATTCCACGTGGCCATTAATTTTGTATTTTATGATCAATACAGTATTAATACAAAACCATGAAAGTTGGTTAAAGGGAGAGGGAGGGGGGCTGAGGAGAGGGAAAGAGAGACATATACGCATATGCGTGAACACATTCAAAGCTTTGTATACATGTACATACATATATATGAACATTTATCTATTTAAATGGATCGAAAGAGTCGATAAGTAAATGCACAGTCTATTTCTATTACCTCTGGCCCTACCTCCCTGCCAGCAGATGCCGGCACCCCAACAACCGCCGATGTTGAACAGAGATTGGCGGCCCCTGGACCGGCACCATGTGTACATACTAATGCCTGATAAAACGGCTCCAAACACATCCTGGTGTCACATGACTAATATCCAGGTACTGAACTGAAATTGGCAGAACAACGGACGTGCGTGCATCTTCCCCTTTATCGCCCCACGTTCCATCCAACGTACCTTCCTGTGGAAACAGCTCTGGATGTTGCCTCATGTACTGAAACAGTTCCCGATCTCGCTTTGCGTTTTTGTACTGTTCATACTTCACCATGTGGTACCCAACAAACACACCAATAGTCGTGTACAGTAACTGGCGATGCACACCTAGTGTGGGTGGAAAGGGGGGTATAACCATTAGCAGAGTGACAAATCATCACTTTACAGCTTATTAATAGGATTTACAAATACATTTTATTAGTGACACATAAATGGATAGTCATTGCGCCGTGGAAAGCCACTGTGGTGACTGCTGCAGCTCCAGGCTGTGTGCAGGAGATCTCACCATAGTAGGGCACTAGCGAGGGAGACACACAGCACATCAGCTCCGGGCTGTGTGAGGGAGATCTCGCGATAGCAGGGCACTGGGGAGAGAGACACATGGCACATCAGCTCTAGGCTGTGCGAGGGAGATCTTGCTATAGTACGGCACTGAGGAGTGATACACACAGCACATCAGCTCCGGGCTGTGCGAGGGAGATCTTGTGATAGCAGGGCACTCGGGAGTGAGACACACGGCACATCAGCTCCAGGCTGAAGCGCTGACCGGCACCGCAAGAGGGGGACATTTTAACTCTCCCTCTCTGGCAGCTGACGGTTTCCGCTTCACCTCAGTAAAGAGATGCCGCTTTAATACAATTACCCCATACATTGTAAGCTTTCTATTACTGATGCGAATGGCCAAATATTCTGTGTAAAGTGCTGCCAAAAGTGTGCATCAATGGTTGAACTTGATGGACATAAGTTTTTATTCAGCCTTAACTACTATGTAAGTTACTGGTAATAAATAAGAACATAATAAGGAAGAGAAGTATAACAATGTATACATTTTTTTTTTTTTTTGGGGGGGGGGGGGGGGGGGGGTGTTCTCCACAGCTTTCTCTGCCCTTAGCCAGTGTGGTCAGGGTTGTTGTTTTTACCACCGGGGGAATAATGTAATGCTGAGAGGTAACTCACTCATTAAGCATATTGGGGGACACAGAAGGAGGGGGGAGGGGGGTGGGTCAGGACAGGTGTATTGTCACGACAGGGTGAGATGTGCCAGGGTTATTGATGTTGATGACAGCCCGGAAGAACATGATTGAGGTATCTTTTTTCTGAAAAACACCCCAATAGTGTGCAGAGACCCATTTTAGGGACAGGATTGAGCGGTTGACGTGGTATATAATGGGGATTGGGATGGGAGGAGGGGGTATGATAAGGAGGGAGGGGGTATAATAAGGATTGGGATGGGAGGAGGGGGTATAATAAGGATTGGGGATGAAGGATATAAAATAATGGGGAGCGGGTGACTCTCACCGGCCTTGAGCACAGGGTAGCGGTTGATGGCGTTGTGGAGGATGGCGCTTATGTAGCCCACGAAACCCAGATACACCGTGCCCCGGTTCACCAGGTTTGGGGGCGGCAACCCCCGAGACTCGTCCGGCATCAGCCCCATAGCTGCAGTTCCCAAGGACACCGGGGGACACTAATCTGCGACGCACTGGTGTTCCGATTATCCCCGTCCCCTGGAAACGCTTCTTTGCACGAAGGTTCCGCCTCCAGTACCCTGTGACCATTCACTGCTCATTCTCCTCATTGTTACATTATCTGGCACATCATTCCCACTCCCAGCCTGTCAACCGGGTCAGTCACTGCAGCATCCATGATCTTGATCTGGCCAGGCAGCAGGTTATCACATCCAGGCCTATGTACTACAAGGTTATTACATGGGGAGATCTCTGTAATTCCCAGCTAGCTGCTCCTGTCCTCCTACTAATGTACTAGCAGTCTCAGGGCAGCTGGATTACCAGGTGTAGCAGATCTCCGCTACTTCTATCCTCCTCCGGTACTTCCTCATCTTTGTGACCACCGCTTATGCTGCGGAACTTACATAGCATCATCGTCCGCTCGTCACGCTTCGGGCTCGGTGGCTTGCTCGCCACAACTTTACTAAAGGTAATAGATTGTGGCGTAGATACAGGAGGGTGGAGTGGACACAGGATTTGTTACGGTTCCCTCCCGAAAAGCCTTACGTAGCGGGGGACAATGGTGGGTGAATATAGCAGCTAACATGACTGAAGTAGCGTTGGCCGCGAAGATGAGGAAGTTCCCCTCCTCCTTATGTACCAGCAGCTCCAGGGCAGCCGGATTACCAGGTGTAGCAGGGCTCTGCTGCTCCTATCCCTCTCCTCATGTACCGGTAGCTCCAGGGCAACCAGATTACCAGGTGTAGCAGAGCTCTGCTGCTGCTATCCCTCTCCTTATGTACCCTTTTTACGGGTTTCAGTCAGTTATCCTTTTGTCCATCTCTCAGTTTCGATTGATGCGTTTTCCTACATAAGACCTGTTGGCATCGGGGTTGGGGCAGGCCTAACTCGGTCCTTTGGACTAGGCTGCTATAGGTGAAGTCTAGCACTGCATGCGTCAAACAACCACTGGGGAGACAACAGAGTTAGGGTTGGATCGTGGTTTGGTCTTCCCGGTAACCTCTTGTCTGGAATCCCCTCAGAGTCCTTACACACAAGCAATGGCCATGGTTTGGTAACTGAGGGTTTTGGCCCGTGGCGAGTAAAGTCCCTGGCATGCCTAAAGATGAACATCTGTAGTTGATGTGTTATTTTCCATGGTTTTTTTATTCCATTTAATGCAGCTTTCCTGTCTTGGTGGCCATCAAATGGTACAAATCGCTGTTATGCCAATGATATAATGCAGCTGTTACATATTCATTCCCATCTATGTCCCTACTCTCTCACGCACTAGCAATGTGAATCATTGTAACTGTAGTCATGAGGTCAATGAATGGTATAATATCAATGGCAGAGCCCAGTGGCGAATCATTAATGCAATTTAGGCCTATGCAGGTGCCAACTAGGGTGGCCAATCCCAGGATCAGCAGGATCCCGTGATTTGGCCCCAAAAATACGGGGATTTCTATCCCAGGTTTTCGGGATTAGACCGCTCATGAGCAGTCTAATGCCGGGGCAGTGCCTGAGCTCTTGCTTAGACGCTGCCCAGCTGATCCCGATGCCTGGCATGCAGCTCTGCCCAGCTTGATGGTCCGAGGTCACGCTGCGCAGGCCAAACAGCCGCTCTAGCTGCCCACAGCTCCCTGGCCCAGCTGCACATCCAGCAGAACAGCTACCCGGCTAGGCTCCCAACTCCCCTGTTCCGGGCTCACAGCCACCCGCCCGCACAGCTCTCCGCCCGCTCCATAAAGGTAAATATGAGGGCAGTTTTTTTATTAGGGAAGCCAATCCTGGGATTGGGCATTTTTCAATCCCAAATTCCAGGATTGAAAAAATTCCCCCCCGGGATTGGCATCCCTAGTGCCAACTGACCATGTACTAACACAAACAATCGATGGCTTGTCGACATGACAGTAGGTAATTAGGTCATCACAAGCATTAGGTCGATATGGGCAAGGTCGACAGTCAAAAGGTAGACATGGTTTTTTCACTGTTTTTTTACCCGAATGTCGACATAGTCGACATGGACACAGTTTGAAGTGCATTGCATCGCTCGCAATACTTCGGGCACGGTGCCTCGCTGCGCTTGGCACACTATTTTATTCTCCCATCTTTTGACTGTCGACCTAATGCTTAAGTCAACCAAGACCCATGTCGACGTTGCTGCCTGTCGACCTAGTGGTGTCGACTCAATGCTTGTCTACCTACTTAGTGTAGCCCTAATGACCGTATCCCGCCGAAGGATATCTGGTATGAGGCGAAGCTCACAGGATCCAGCAATCTGTTCTCAGGACATACATCGGCAAAAACGCGATCCTCGAGGCACCCTAACGGTTTAGGTTTTAGGTATATTTGATTGCTTACACAGCAGGTTGCAGCTTGTCACACAGGCAGCCAAACATGGATGAAGAACCTGCACGTGCCATAGGAATGGTGTGACTGATGCTGGGATCTATATATACACAACATCCTGTATTACAGGGTGTCTCAGTCCTTGCACAGTCAGATGCAGAGATATACTCACATTATGGCATATTATGTGAATAAGAGGCTCTACTGTGTGGTGCAATGTGAATAAGGTTATGCTACTGTGTGGTGTAATTTGAATTGGGGGTACTATTGTTTGGCCATGCCCCTTCCTGTGAGACCACACCCCTGTTTTGAGGCACTTGCTTCCCTAGTCCAGCTAATCTGATCTAGTCACCTATGTTACGGAAAAGAGACAGCACCCTGCAGCACAGTTTAGGAACCACATATATACAGCAGCAGCAGCATCAAACAGGCGTATGAGAATACAAGGATTTGTTTTTAGACTCAAAAAGCACAGCATCAGGACCATTCATATGCTTAGGCAGTTTATCATTGTGCCCACCTCACCAAAGTGATCCTGCTGTCATAAAGCCACCTCCGACCCCCTAATCTGGTGTTCCTTATCCCTTCCGTTGGGATCACTGGGGCTCTGGATAGGGCAGCAGCCCTGGTGGGTTATGTACTGTGAACAGTAAAAGGTCCCTAGACAAGAAATGGTCAGCATAAAACTCAGTGGAGTACAGTGACTGAGACAAAGCTGTACGGGGATCAGTAGCTTTCTGTATGGACACCGTCAGGCAAGCATGGCACAATCTCACTGCAGCCCATGTACCGTCTGTGTATCATTGTCAATACAATGCTGTCAGTAGGGGGAGTTACTGAGCACAAGACATCACCTGGCGGCTCAAGACTTTCCTGTTTACTCAAGCATTTCATTAATTCACTTAAGTATTGTTTAGGAAAAAGTTTTCTGGCCTTCACTGTTCCTGTACTGTCTTACATTCATTCTATCTGTTAAGCCTATTGGAAAAAGAGCACCATAAAAGTAAAATTATTATTGCAGATTAAAAGCTAAAGGGGTTTTAGATTTCCTTTACGCATTCAGTTGCCGTGACAACGGACGATCCCTAAGAGATGACAAGACACGGAACACTCCAATGAATGACAGTTCTCACCGGTAAAGTGATTTTTATATACAAAAACGGATTATACGCTGTATAAAAATACATTTCTGTACAAGTCTGTATCCTGAAGGCTTGTCTTGGTTTGGTTGCCCAGCAGTATTCCCGGTGTAAGGATGGCATGTATCCTCACTGATGCTTCCTGCGGGCCGCTGTGGCTACTGTAAGTGCCGACATGTACAGTCTGATCCATGTGTAGCCGACGCCCAGTGCGCAGTATACAGAGGTCAGCATCAGGGGAATGAAGGGCAGGCGCTGCTGCCAGCGGGTCAGTGGGTAAATGATCTCGCACATCAGCTCCAGGGGCAGCAGCCCACACAGGTACAGCGTTTCCAGGCCGCTAAGTAACCGGCCCTCTCTCCTGCAATACATAGGGGCAGAATACAAAAGCTGAATACTAACAGACTGGGTAACACCCTCAATGTATAAATTGTTTAACATGAAATAAACTAAAAACTTATGGAAAAATAAATGGCAACAATGCGTCATGTCAGACGTACGTTTCATGCTCACCGCACGTATATGAGACTGAATAGAAGCCTGAATCTGCTTCTGGGTGTCTAGTGCCTTCTCTGTCTCTACAGACGGGATCTCACCATGTTTCTGATCCATAGCCTATACCGCAGGGATGGGGAACCTTTGGCCCTCCAGCTGTCGTTGAACTAAACATCCCAGCATGCCCTGTTACAGCTTTCCTATTTGGTCATGCTAAAATGGTTGCAGGGCATGCTGGGATGTGTAGCTCAACAACAGCTGGAGGGCCAAAGTTTCCCTATTCCTGCTATACCGCATACCCTCCCCCTGCCCTCCTCTATACTCCCCCTCATACCCTCCTCTTTACTGCATACCCCCCTCATACCCTCCTCTACACCGCATAACCCTCCCCTACACCTCATACCCTCCTCTATACCACATACCCTCCCCCTGCCCTCCTCTATACCACATACCCTCCCTCTTCTATATCACATAAATCCATGCCCTCCTCTATACCATATAAATCCATACCCTCCTCTATACCGCATACCCTTCCCCTGCCCCCCACTATACCGCATTCCCTGCCCTCCTCTATACCCCATACCCTCCTCTATACCGCATTCCCTGCCCTCCTCTACACCGCATACCCTCAACCTGCCCCCACTATACCGCATTCCCTGCCCTCCTCTATACCGCATACCCTCCCCCTGCACTCCTCTACACTGCATACCCTCCCCCTGCCCTCCTCTATACCGCATACCCTCCCCCTGCCCTCCTCTATACTGCATACCCTGCACTCCTCTACACCGCATACCCTCCCCCTGCCCTCCTCTATACCGCATACCCTCCCCCTGCCCTCCTCTGTACCGCATACCCTCCCCCTGCCCTCCTCTGTACCGCATACCCTCCCCCTGCCCTCCTCTGTACCGCATACCCTCCCCCTGCCCTCCTCTGTACCGCATACCCTCCCCCTGCCCTCCTCTGTACCGCATACCCTGCACTCCTCTATACCGCATACCCTCCCCCTGCCCTCCTGTATAGCCTACACTGCATACCCTCACCTTGCCCTCCTCTATACCACATGCCCTCACCCTGCCCTCTTCTCTATCGCATACCATCCCTCTGCCCTCCTCTACACAACATACCCTCCTTTATACCACATACACCATACCCTCCCCTCCTCTACACCGCATACCCTTCCCCTGCCCTCATGTACACCGCATACCCTCAACCCTGCACTCCTCTATACCACATACTCTGACCCTGCCCTCCTCTATACCCCATACCCTCATCCTGCCCTCCTCTATACCCCATACTCTCACCCTGCCCTCCTCTATACCCCCATCCTGCCCACGTGATATGAATAGGAAGGGTCGGTGTACACAATAAGACATAATGTGATTGGTCCCGGTTACCTGTGCAGCGCCTTCAGGGAGCTCCAGCTGAACACTGTAAATATCCCCATCAGCAAAATCTTAATAGGTAACTCTAAAGAGAAAGAGGAAATTATTATTTTATTTATAAGGCGCCACTAGTGTTTCGCAGCGCCGTACAAAGGAACAGTACAGGGAGACATAATTTGAATTACATTGAATAAATAACAGAAATAGAGTACAGGTAAAGAGCGCCACAGTTCAATACACATTACAGCTTAAATATAAGTAGTGAGGACTTGATCAGCATACTACTAGGGGCTGGTGGCCAAAGATGGACGCTGGGTGTGAGTATGGGAGAGCTGTGAGTGAAATGTGAAGAGAAGAGGGCTCAGATGACAGGAGGGAAGAGGGCCCTGCTCGGAGGAGCTTACAATCTAGTAATGATAATGGTGGAGACCTTACATATTATGGGGGGGGGGGGGGGGGGGGGGGTGTGATCTCACATCTCAGTGTAGTCAGTAGGCTACAATTAGCTCTGTAAGTGCAAAGGGGGTCCTCACTCCCAAGGGAATCCCAGATCCCAGCCAGGGCTGATTGAGTAATACTACGACCACAGGGGTCCAGTATAAACGTGTACCCCAGCTCTGGCTCTACCTCCCTGGCTATTGGAGCATGGTGCTGGTTTAAAATAAAAAAGAGGGGGGACCCCTAACTTCTTTATTCCACCCCGTATTTTTGGAACCAGGACCAGTCCAGGAGCCCATTGTTGCTTATTTAAATATTCTTAGATCCAGGATCGGCTCAAAGATCCAAGGGCTGATTAAGCTTAATAACCATATAACCACGGCGTTAAAAATAAATAAATTATATATATATATATATATATATATATATATATATATTTTTTTTTTTTCATTAACATTTACACAAAGAAGCACTGCGCGGATCTAACTGGTGCGTGTGAACTTCATGTTAAACAGAATTTGGCTGCTGGCAAATCCGGATGATTACACCATCGAAAAACACAAATCCAGCACACATGGAAGCTTTGTAATACCGAAGAGAAAATGTCTTCAAAAATACACCAAACGTTCCTAAACAGATGAGTTTAATAAAGGAATGATTGTAAATTTACAGCACAGAGTATATAAGGAGATGAGTGAGGACAGGGCTGCATGTGACAGGGGCAGTGGCATGATGTGAGGAGGGGAATGGGGGCAGCAGGAAGCCACAGACTGAGCGTGATAGAGTGGGAGGAGCAGGGTCCCCAGCAGCACAGAGTATATTAGGAGATAAGTGATCAGTGTCAATAAGGACAGGGCTGCATGTGACAGGGGCATCGATACGATGTGAGGAGAAGAATGGAGGCAGCAGAATACCCCAGACTTTGACATATATAGTGGGAGGAGCAGGGTCCCCGGCAGCACAGCAGTGGAGACCTGCGTTGTTGGGCCTGGTCCATCCAGACATGCATACAGCAAGTACCTGATGGCAGTTATGTGGCTGAGCAGTGCTGTCCTAGCTGCAGGCCCCATGGACTCCTGGGGCGAAATGTAATAGGGTGCGTTTTTTTTTCGTAAGAAAAAAAAATCGCACATTAAAAAAAAAAATTGCTATTTTTTCCGTGATTTCGCATATGTAATGAGATGCAAATTTGTGGCAAAAAAAGTGATATATGGTGCGATTTTGGGCGATTTTTACTCATGTAAATGTGCGCATTTTAAAACATGCGATTTTGAGTTTAAAAAAAAACGGGGAAAAAACGGCGTGGGGTCCCCCCTCCTGAGCATAACCAGCCCCGGGCTGAAAGAGCAGGTCCTGGTTTCATAAAAATCACAGAAACAAGCAAGTCGGGGTTCTGTGTATTTTATAAAACCAGTGTTGTGTTGACATCTGGGGCTCCGCCCCCAGACCTGGACTTAGCCCCGCCCACCAGCCAATCATGGTCCAGGAAAACCCCCATGCTGGACCATCATTGGCTGGTGGGCGGGGCTAAGTCCCGGTCTGGGGGCAGAGCCCCAGATGTCAATACAACACTGGACCGTGATTACAGTGCTGCAGGGCACCCGGAGAAGCGCTGAAGACGTCTGAGTATGTTTTATCTCCACAGGCACCCCAGTGGATTCTACTGGACAAGGGGACTGATCCTTCGTGGCAACATAGGTATGTATTGGATGAATGGGCTCCGTGTGTAATAAAGTTGTACTGTACGTGTGTTTGTGTATTTATTTAACTATTTGTGCTACTGTGGGACTACAAGTCCCAGCGGGCCCTTTATTGCCCCACATGCTGGGACTTGTGGTTCTCCAAGTCCCTGCATGTGGTGCAGGCTTGCTGGGACTCATAGTTCCACAGCAGTATACAATAGTTTTTCTCTATTTTTTACACAATCATCAGCTCGGTGCCCACCGCCAAGGGGCATTGAGGACAGCCCCGGGATTCAGCATAGGCAGGTAAGTTCTGGAGGGGGGGGGGGACCCCTTCTTTGGGGGGGTCCCCACTTCCCCAGGACCCCTGCCCATGCTGACCGGTCAGGGGGACAATGCTTTGGCCGGGGGGACTTGTATAAAAAGTCTCCCCCCGGCTGTGGCATTACCCTGCTGGCTGGTTGGGCCCGGTGCTGCTTCTTGAAATACGGGGGACCCCTAGTCATTTTGTCCCCCGTATTTTGGGAACCAGGACCGGCCCTTGAGCCTGGTGCTGGTTTTTTAAAATACACAGAACCCCGACTTGCTTGTTTCTGTGATTTTATGAAACCAGGACCGGCTCTTTCAGCCCGGGGCTGGTTATGCTCAGGAGTGGGGACCCCACGCATTATTTTTTCCATTTTTTATTTTTAACCCTTTTTTTTGGACAGAACCATGGACAGATCACAATGATCTGTCCATGGTTCTGTCAAAATCGCCAGCCAGAACCTGGTCTAATTTTTTTTGCGATTTTTGGTGACCTTTACCAAAAATTGCACCCTATTACGTGTGCGTGTTAGATGCTTTCCAATGGGAAAACATCTGGATGCGAATTGAAGTGTGACTAAAAATCACCACTTCAATATGTACGATTTCGCGGCAAAAAGTGTGATTTTTTGCCGCGAATCGCACCCTATAAAATATGCGATTTTCTGGAAATGCCCGAAAACAGCATATTTTGCGGAAAAAAACGCAAAAAAACCATTACATTTCGCCCCTAGTGTTCATTCTAGCACCTGCTATCTTTGAAACCCCACGCAGTTCCTCTTCCCTGCCTGGGGTGTCGCTGTCTGCTGTAGTGCTTCAAACACAGTGTGGTCTGTGTATCTGCACTGATATGCAAACCAGACCTGTGCTAGAAACACCACAGCAGACAGCGACACCCCAGGCAGGGAAGAGGAACTGCATGGGCTTTCAAAGATAGCGGGTTCTAGAATGAACACTAGACTCCTTCTTGCACTGCACTAGCAACTGGTGCCTGTTTGCATGGGACTTGTCTCACTACCACAAGTTGACCCCTTTACTTAGTCTACCAATAAATTTGTATTATGTTAAACAAAAGCATGGAGGAGAAAGGGTAACGCAGGCTGGATCTAGGCTGGATAATGTGCCTAATTTTACCTTGAACTGTGAACAGCAGAGGGAAGAGGGAGAAGTGTCCGGCTGTAGTCAGAATCAGATATATCCCAGCATCCTTTGCACTGCTCACTGCGAGGATGCTGCAAAATACACAAACTCAGTATTTTTGCAGTAACAATACTGCTCACATGATGCCACATTCCAAGCTAGCGGTGGCAGCAACACCGGGCCTTATTCAGACTGTGAATTCACAGGCCGGGCCATTAACGGGCCGTACGTATGCGCCAAACAATCCTGCGATAAAATCCTGCCACCTATTTTGTCCCTGGCCTTATGCAAGTTGACAGGAAGTCTGCATTTGTGGGTGGTATCTGTCCGTTTTCTGGGAGTGTCAGGGAAAACGCATACATCCCCAGGCGTTTGAAATCAGCTCCGGACTACACACACACACTGGGGAATCATTACATGGTGAGCGGCTGTTATCTGGGAGTGTCAGGGAATACGCAGGCGTGGCCAGGTGTATGAGGGGAAGTCATGTGATGTCAGCTCCGCCCCCTGATCAGCCTGATTCGATCACAGCCACTGATCAAGTCCTGGGCTACGCACAGACTGCACACACTGGGGGATCATTACATGGTGAGCGGCTGTTATCTGGGAGTTTTAGGTAATATGCAGGCATGGCCAGGTGTGTGAGGGCAAGTCATGTGACGTCAACTCCGGCCCCGATCTATCGCAGCTGCCGAGTAAGTCCTGGGCTACACACACACTGCACACTGGGAAATCATTACATGGTGAGCGGATTGCGGATGGATTTGTAGCTAATCGCCGAGCCAAGCTGAGCCAAGTAAATCGCAGGCTTGCACTGGGTGGAATTTCACCCTGGCGGTGTATACCTGATCGCAGGGCTTAAAAAATTAGCAGCACAGCATTCAGGCCCATTTTCATACGCCTCACAGTAAGTATGCATGTTGATACCCTCTCACCAAAATACATTTAAATAGTATTGTTGACATGCATGTGTCAACATTTGCAGTGACATTCTGAATGTAGAGCTCGTGTACCACATCCATGCTTGATGGCACATACAGGTCAAAGGTGGCCAATCCCGGGATCGGCAGGATCCCGGGATTATTTGTTAAGCACACACAGCTGCATACAATGATATGCAGCAGAACTGTATTTTTTGTCTTATTGGGACTGTATCTGCATTACAAATAATCGGGGTAATTCATTATCGCTCGCCTTCGCTTATTAGCAAGTAGCTTAACGATGCCTGTCCGAATGCCCCCCCTCTCGACCATTCCCCTTGGTAACGAGAACACATGTCCTCTCATGCCCATCGACCATCTATGGGTTTGCACATGTGCAGGGGCCGAATTCAGATTGCTGCGAATGATCCTGAATCAGCCCCAATTGGCTGGGAAACACTGTATAGCACAACACTTGTAAGAACATACAGAATATAGGAATGCTGCATATCAATTTATTCAGGAGAAGCTGCTTGTGCATCTATTTAGGGATGGCCATCGATGATTAGAAATCATCGATGGTTTATGGCCGATGTCGAATAGTTTTGCCATCGATGGGGGAGAACCAGATGGTTTCCCGCCATCGATGTCAAGCTTAAACGAATAGTTTCGTTTTTGCTTTTTCACTAAGGAGCCAGGACACAGAAGTTAGCTCCGCCCCCACATTTTGATTGGCCCACAGGCCAATCAAAGAAAATGGATGACCATCGATATGTAAAAACATTGATGGTCATCCATTGACTAGAAATACACTATCGATGGTCTGTTGCATTTTTGCTATCGATGGCAAAGGCAACGATGGCCATCCCTACATCTATTTGGCATAATAACGCACATACAAGGCATTTAACAGGGTGGAAAAGGTCGAGCGCTGATCTAGAACACACGAAATAGGTGGTTTCCCTTTGACAGATGCATTCTGATCATGTAATCTATAGGTAAAATGGCAAGATCTGCATAATAAAGTATAATAATACAAATATATTTCCTCACCTTAAGGGAAGAATTGCCAGAAGAATGGCTTTCTCGTGGACGTGCCAGCCAAACATGAAGGAGCCAAGGGCGCAGAGGACCAGACAGCGCAGGAAGCTTTGGGGGCCTTGGGGTCTAAACCACAGACAGAGAACAGATGGCTGGAAGGGAACGATAGACAGTCACACTGAGCACCAAGGCCTCCGTCAGCCCTAGGTGCATTGTGGACAAACCCCCCGATCCTCTGATCAACCCACTTAAATAAAACAAATCCTGCCTCTAGGAATTGTGGGTAGGTATATGTTAATAAGCCCTATCCCATATAACACGATTGGTCATATACACGGTTTCTGATATTAACTAGCCAACATCCACAGGAGATCTGTGGTTGGTTCTCCAAGATGCTTGGTACAACTTTTGCACAGTACTATATGTGAACATTGAAAAAAAGAAAAAGAAAAGCACTTAGCAATCACCCATTTTGTTTTTGCAATTGGATAACGCGGGAATTGGGAGTGCTCACAGCCTCCGTAATCCAAAATTGGGTGCGATAGCCACATCAGTTTTTTTTTTTGCACCGATTGCGGCTAATTGAATACCCCCTAATATGATTTTAAGGAAATAATCTGAGATTCCTCATATACGTACCTAGAATGTTAATGAGCAAGACATGGCAAAATTAACCCCCCCCCCACAGCTTTTAGAACAACCTCCTTCCTTGCAGCAATGTAATCTGGCACTGCATCCGGTTTCATTTACCATTATGGAGAGAAGGGTACAGATTAATGTCGCCATGGGTGGGACTGATGGTAGGACGCTGTGTTCAAACTCCTGAACCAAACCCCCCGTCATCGATCCTGTGCGAAGTGCAGTCACGTTTAGCAGTTTCATATTTACACCTGCAGGTAACAAGACGTCACAATGTTCAAAGCTCTTTATAAATTGAATAAACTATAAAAAAAAAAAACCCATCATTTATAGTTTATTACAACTTTCCATGAGCAAGCAGCTTCTTTAGCCGAAACTCATTGAAAGGACAATTAAGCTGCATTTTTTTAATTTGTCTATAAAACATTGACTGGTTATCACCTAAAAGACAAAGTTTTCTTTTCCTTGATATTTTTCTTCAAGCTGCTTTTAATGGTTTACAGTTTGTCAGTTATTAGGAGATTACCATAGTAACCACAGTCACATGACATACAATATGATGTAATGAGCAGACTGGCATTATTATTATTATTCCCCAAAGTCTGAACAGATCCATATTGCATAAAAAAGGTCTCTGAGATAAAAGTAGGATCGCTGCTTATGCACCTATTTTAGAGTCTGACATTTAGAAGACATTTCTGTTAACTAGGAGACAACAAGCCAGCCACTGATTCAAGCCTTCTGTAAGAGACATCTCCAAAGTTGTTCTAAAGAAGTCAACACGCAGCAAAGCAATAGGACATGTAATGACCAATTCATGCTTAAACCTGTGCAGTTCCTCTTGCCTGGGGTGCCACTCTCTGCCACCATGCTTCTAACACACTGTGGTCTGTATCTCAGAGATACAGACCAGCGTGTGCTAGTAGAAACAGAGCAGAGAGTGAAACCCCAGGCAAAAAAAGCAAACTGTAACTTATGTAACCGGTACAGAGTGTTATAATAAACAAGGGGTATTTGCTAACATTTTGAAACCATTCACATTTCAGTGTCACATGCTCAGAACACAGAAGACATGAGGACATGTAGCGCCATTACCTATTATGGAGACAGCCTTGTCCGCTGCGTTGTACAAAGACCAGAAGTTAGGAGCCCAGTAGGCATGACACAGGCCTCTCTTGAAGGGGAAAAGACGAGAAAGGACTTGTGGTATTTGTTCCTACAAGAAAACAAATATATATGGGAAATAAGAGACCGTACTCTTTCATCAGTTCCAATGATCACAGCAAATATTTCCATTCACCGGCTGATTCCGCTTCACCACAACATTTGGCAGAACGCACGCGGGTGACTAGATCTGAGCAATCAGAGGAGGCCTCGTTATGGCGATTTACCGCCCATAAATATAGATCTATTTTATAAAACTGTTCTGTTATAATATGGACTTTATATTGAAAATACACAAGCATTGAAAGGTGTGACTGATAAAAGTAAAACAGAACAAACCATATACACAAAAGGTCCAAAGGAGACAGCAAACACCAGTAATACTATGGCGGCCAGATAGAAGAGTCGCAGGAGGCTGAAACTTCTCCAACGCAAAGATCCATCTGCGGACAAGAAACATGGTCACTCCGGAACCTTATTCCATTACATAAGGACCTACAAGCTCCTGTGTCACACTATCTGTAACATTCATCGGAAGACGGACCTGGGTGACTGCCCGTGAAGCAGTAAGACCGCAGTAAGTAGATGCCGTACGCTGGAGCGATGTACAGGTAGATGTGCTTGAAGTTCAGCAGGACGGCGAAGAGTAAGGCGCTCTCCAGGTGTCTCCTCTGCCGGGAAAGGACGGACAGTGAGCAGAGAAGTCTTTGGCGTTGTTACAACAAATCAATTATTTTATACATCCGATGGAATGATTAAAGCCTGGTGCACACCTGGGGCCTGATTCAGTAACGCTCTCAACGCAAAGGTCATACGCCGCTTAGCGAGAGGCTTAACGCTGCCCGCCCAAACGGCGAATACCCTCGGTGCCATGTGAGGTGATGTGTATGAGAAATCCTCCCCTTGCATGCAGCCAAAGGGGAGAGAATGATCTCCCCAGAGCTTGCAGATCTAAGACACTCTCTGGTCTTTGATCCGCGGGCTCCCTGTACGGAAAGAGGGCGGGCAGATGACATCTGGTGACGTCAGCTGCCTGTCCCCGGCACCTGCATCACCAACGTATTTCCATGGGAACGCCCATGAATTGCTGGGCGCTCCCATGGGTGCAACTTCAGACAGCGGCCAAGCGCCCCCCCACACGCACTAACCTGTGTGAACGGACCAGCGCCTACACAAGTTGGGCTGCACATGCGCATCAGCAGGACAGAACAGGCCTGAATGACCTCCAAGGTTTACAATGAAGTCCTCTTTCTCACCTGATACATGCGGGCGATAGACAGCAGCATGATGCCAGAGAGAAACCCATTGTACTGGAAGTGGATATCTGGGAGCTCATTGAGGATGTCAGACCGATTGCCTGGACATAGTGACTGCCCACATGGAATCCAGCCGGGTACACGCAGACTGTCCTCCAATACCTACCAGTATTCCAGCCAACACACCATAATCCTATCCAATAAGAGTCTCCGTTACTGACTGTACCACCGGTACGCTTCTCTGGCCATTGTGTCTTATACTCTCCCTTTATCCTAATTTATTCTGCCGGACAGCGTCTGTGTGATTTATATGGGGGGGCGGGGGGATGTTATCAAAGCTTCAAGAGAGAAGTGAATGTGTTCTAGCTCTAGCAACCAATCAAATCCCAGCTATCATCTACAAAATTATAAATTGGGGGAATTTACTAAGATGGGGGTTCTATTTCACAGGTTCCGATCCGATGAGCATGGTAACACACATCGAATCGAACACTTCTATGACAAGTGCCCAGTTTCTGTATCGATATAAAGGAACTGAAGTTTGATTGGTTAATAAAACTGAGGAGTATGACGATAGAATTATGCACTGATTGGCCGTGAGAGACTCCCCCCTGGCCTTGATCCCTTTGTCAGACCCTCTGTGTAGAGCGCTGACAAAGAACAGACTCATAGGAAGGATACGATCTACGATGAGTAAGCCAAAGTTCCAGAGCAGCAGGACAGCGAGGATAAAAGCCGGTTTCTCCAGAAGATCCCTCCGATCCTTCCGGCCATCCACATACAGACTGCACCTGGACAAACAGAGACATTACTGAGAGCTTATCTCATCCACAAACAAATATTATTATTGTTTTATTTATAAGGTGCCGCAAGTGTTTCGCAGCGCCGTACAAAGGAACAGTACAGGGAGACAAAACTTACAGTACATAAATATTAGAAATAGAGTACAGGTAAAGAGCGCCACAGTACAATACACATTACAGCTTTAATGTAAGTAGTGAGGACTTGATATGTACTACTAGGGGCTGGTGGTCAAAGATGTCACTGAGTGTTTGAGTATGAGAGAGCCGTGAGTGAAATCTGAAGAGAAGAGGGCATAGACGACAGGAGGGGAGAGGGCCCTGCTCTAAAGAGTTACAATCTAGTAGGAAGGGGAGACAGACAGATTACATGAGGTGTAATCAGCATTATACCGGTCATCTCCCCAGCCCCATACCCCTGGGTGTAATCAGCATTATACCGGTCACCTCCCCAGCCCCACACCGCCAGGTGTAATCATCATTATACTGGTCACCTCCCCAGCCCCACACCGCCAGGTGTAATCAGCATTATACCGGTCACCTCCCCAGCCCCACACCCCTGGGTGTAATCAGCATTATACCGGTCGCCTCCCCAGCCCCACACCCCCGGGTGTAATCATCATTATACCGGTCACCTCCCCAGCCCCACACCGCCAGGTGTAATCATCATTATACCGGTCACCCCCCAAGCCCCACACCGCCAGGTGTAATCATCATTATACCGGTCACCTCCCCAGCCCCACACCGCCAGGTGTAATCATCATTATACCGGTCACCTCCCCAGCCCCACACCGCCAGGTGTAATCAGCATTATACAGGTCACCTCCCCAGCACCACACCGCCAGGTGTAATCATCATTATACCGGTCACCTCCCCAGCCCCACACCCCCGGGTGTAATCAGCATTATACCGGTCACCTCCCCAGACCCACAACCCCGGGTGTAATCAGCATTATACTGGTCACCTCCCCAGCCACATACACCGGTTCGGGGCTGCTTACTGTCTAACTGCGTAGATGAAGAGCAGATCGCTGAGGATCACAGAGAACCTCTGGAACAGGACAGTTGCTTGGCTGGCGTAGTTCAGATTCTCCACTTTCAGCATTTCTGGATCAAAGTACTTAGCCACATGAGACAGGGCGCACTCAAACCAAGCGAAGAATGGGGGGTAATCCAACGTCCACTCAGAGGTGACCTGGGCATCAGCAATAATTATACAGTATAATTACGTATTCACATGACCCAATACAAATAGTATTAACATGAGCTCACCTGTTCTGTTCTTCTCTATGCATGTACAGATCAAATGACATTTTTGGAACTCAGACATAACACATAAACCAAGAAGTTATAAATGCTGCAAATATCTAAGAAAAAGGCAATTATAACAAAAAAATGGAATCAAAGCGATTTATATATTTTGGAGAGGGTGAGGCAGCCATCTTGGACACGCTTATTTGCCGTCCTAGGGCAACACATCAGTCCCTGATTTCTTTAGTCTAAATTCCCTAACACATATTTATCAGAGAACACACAAGAACATATAAACTCCACACAGATACAGCCCTGGTGGAAATCAAACTCAAGACCCCAGTGCTGTGAAGCAGTAATACTAACCACTGTGCTGCCATAAACAGACAAGCATGTTCTGATGCAGGACAATGAGATAAAATAAAGGTCCCACAGCTACTGCTCAGCATGTTTTGATTAAGCCTTACAGGTACTCATACCCTAAAGGTGCCCATACACTAGTAAGATTTATCTTCACATCTGGCTGGTTGGAACAAAAACATGGTTATGGATGAGTGACAGTTTGGCAGTTTTCCTGCATTTCCAAGCAAATGGTCAACTGTCATTTGCTCTCATCCATAACCATGTTTTTGTTCCAAACAGCCAGATCTGAAGATAAATCTGCGTGTGTATGGCCACCTTTACTCTATGAATGGAATACACGGAGGGAGGGGCCTCGACAACCATCCAAAACTACAGTGGACTGACCCCAGCTAGAAGCGGTTCCGGTTGATAGATTTACAGTGTCTAGATAGACAGTCAAAAGGTCTACCCCACATGTGGATATGCAATAGGTCGACAACGTCAAAATGTTGACATGATTTTTCCATTAATTTGTTTATTTTTATTTTAAACGGCTGTTCTTCCGTCACCATCCGTGTCAGCATAGAGGGAGTATATTCTTTGCTTTGCCCGGAGCACAGTGAGCCATGCAAGGGTATATGTTACACTAATTGGGGGTCCATGTCAACAGTTGTCAAATGGACAACCCAAAAATGTGAAAAGCTCATGTCGACTTTCATCTGCCTATCTTTTCCGTGTCAACATTTTGACATTCTGGTGTAGACCTATTGAATATCTATCTCAAGCATGTCCAAACTGCGGCCCTCAAGCTGTTGTGAAACTACAAGTCCCATCATGCCTTGCCACAGTTTTGCTATGAGGGAATGCTATATCTATGGCAAGGCATGCTGGGATGTGTAGTTTTACAACAGCTGGAGGGCCACAGTTTGGACATGCCTGGTCTATCTAGGCACCATTTTTCTAATAATCCACACCTGCTAGAGGCACTGCAGCAGATAGCGACACCCCAGACAGGGAAGAGGAACTGCATGGGTTTTGGAATATGCAGGGTGCTAGAATGATTACTAGTTTATGTATCAAAGACGGAACGTAACCAGCAAAATAATGGGCATTCTGAGTGTGATACCACCATGATACAGGAGAACGGCGAGATCACCGGGGACTGCACCAAAGATGTCCCACTGAATGCAGAATGGAGTGTAAACAGGAGCTTCTGATGAAGGATGGTGCAGAAGATGGCTGGCGGGACAATTTATCCCAAACCACCAGACACAGAGCCCCTGACATTCCAGGATAAGCTGGACAGAGTTCATGGCAACATACAACCAAGAAAATAAGGGTGCTTACCTCATAGTACCACCTGGATACGGGCAGACTGTGGGTGATTGCCAGCCAATTCCGATGCACTTCAAAGTCTGTTGAATGACTAGAATTTAAAATGATAGATTATTTTTTTTTTTTAAAGGGGGAGGGGGGCAGCAGTGAATAGGCGCTGTGCGCATGGCAGAGGGGCAGCAGCAGCAAAACCGGGGCGTGGCCTCGCACGGGTGATGCAATTTGAAGGCCACGCCCTCTCATCACGAGGCAACACCCCAAAGGTGCTGGGCATACAAAGTTGGGAGGTATGACTATAATGCCCTCACAACTACCAGTGGTCACATTTATATACTGCAATATATGCAGTGTATCTATAATAAATGTTGCCCATTCTGGGGTAAATGTCTAGTTTTGTTATACTGATAAATCTTTAAAACAAATAAAAGGATATAGATAGATTGGGACACTCTAAAATGTGCAACCAGCAACTCCATGCACTGTAGACAAAACATTTACTGTAATCTGTCTTACGCCAACCGCACCATGCAGCCGCGCTGCACCATAGGATGCTGGGAAGCAACTGGTGGGTCTGCTTTTGTGCACCTGAATGTCAGGCAATACATTTTATTAGGGGGTCACACAAAAAAATACTCCAATGCACACCTCCCAACATGACCCTCTCCAGGAGGGACACATTGCTCTGTTTCTGGACTTCTCTCTTAATGTATTATTGCTATCACCTGTGGTGTAACACCTTTCTTACCTATTTACTGTTTAAAACAGGTGTCAGCAATCATATATTAAGAGGGAAGTCCAGAAAAAGAGCAAAGGGTCATGTTGGGAGGAATGCAATGACTGAGTATCTCTTTGCACACGTGCACACACCCGGCCGCATACGATAAGTTGCAGCTGCCCAGTGCCGCAAACTGTGCGACCCAGACCAGTGCTATGTAGGAGATGGACTGAAGGATAGGGATGGCCATCGTCACGACAGGGAATTTTTTTTTTTGCCATCAATGTCATAAAACTTTTTAGACCGCCCCTATCGATGTCCAAAACATCGAGCACTAGGTCCAGAACAACGATGTTTTGGCAGCATTGATAGTCAATTACGGTTAGCATTACTGCCTCACAGCGCTGAGGTCATGGGTTCGATTCCCACCATGGCCCTAACTGTGCGGAGTTTGTATGTTCTCCACATGTTTGAGTGGGTTTCCTCCGAATACTCCGGTTTCCTCACACAATCCAAAGATACACTGGTAGGCTAATAGGTTCCCAACAAAATTAACCCTAGAATGTCTGTGTGTGTGGTGGGGAAAATAGATTGTAAGCTCCGCTGGGGCAGGGACTGGTTCTCTGTAAAGCGCTGCGGAATATGTGTGCGCTATATAAATAACTGTTAATAAATAAATAAATTACATAGGCTCTATGGCTGGCTTCATACCTGCATTTCACCTAGCTTAAATCAACCACAGAACCTGTGTAATTCTTACGTGGTGTGTCCTGTTTAAAGAGATAATATGGTACGGTTACATCTGTAAGTATACTGAAGTGTTAGCAGCTCAGCTTATCGCACTGGCTGCAGGGCCTGTTGGCATGGCAGCCATAGCATCCCAATTCCATCACACGGAATAGCTCCACCCCCAGCCAGCCAATCAGCATAACTGTTGACAAAATATGTCCAGCATCTCCCAGGTGCCACTACAAGTCCCAGCTATCCCAGACACCTTATGAGCGTAAGCTGTTTGCAGAATAAAGAGCTGACATCTAGAATCTCCCAGGCTCTTGTGTAACCACAAGTCATAGATTAACCCATACACCTCTGGGCATGCTGTTAAGTGTAGTTACCCAACAGCTGCAAGCCTCAGATCCCCCCTCACCCTGTTATTACGCCTTAATAAGGATACAGGACAGAATATAGTCTGGCTCTTACTATGCGGGTATAAGGAGACATTTCAGCAAAGACACCCCTACAGCCAGCGTCACAAACCAGCCCCCGTTCGCGGTATCCTGGATCCGGGGGCCGCTCTCCACGTTACCCCTCCTGGAGGCCGCCATCTTGGTGCACCCGGAAGTGAGGAAGAAGGGTGACGTCACGGCGACTGACAGAGAGGCTTGGCTACTAGCTAAGAAAGGAGGGCTTCCTCTGCTCTGTGCTCTGTACTAGTAGTCCAATGCGTGCTGCTAACAAGGGGGTATATAAGTGTTCATATGCTAGGACAGATGATGTACCATATATATTATAAATATAGATCAGTATATAAATTCTAACATCTAATGCTGGGATCCATATGTACCATACACCAGAATAGTAACTAAACTATAAAGTGTAATGTAATGCTTGTATTGAGCGCATGCACTTTATATAGCTGAGAATAATAAATATAACAATAAATATTTAATAAATCCATATATCTTATACCGTATAGGTGTGAATAATAAGCATGATGCATAATGCTAGGAGAACCAAGCACATTATATACCACAGAAATACTACTGATTGCTACATAAAGGGTCTGATTCTTCTGTTTTGTGACCTTATCTGCCACTTTTGCCATAGTCCTGTTTGCCCTACGGCTGGTGTAGATTCTGAGGACAGTATTCAATGCTCGGCGGGTATTCAATGCGGCCGGCGAGGGGGTTAAACAGCGAGGATTGCAGAAAACCAGCGATCCTCGCTGTTTAACACACACACACACACACACACACACACACCCCCCGCCGTCCACTCGCTCTATTCAATGTTCTGTGGAAATCCTCGCCGTCACAGGACGGCTAGAATTCCCCAACACAGCGAAACCCGCGGCTAGTGCAGAAAACTCGCTGTATTTAGCTGTATTGACGTATGAGGGGGCTGCGTTGAATACTGACAGGGTGAGTGGTGACAGCGAGCAGGAAGCTCTGCTCGCTGTCACCGCTCGCCCACAGCATTGAATACCCCCTTCTGGATTCACCACTTTTTTTCGTCGAATCGGGCTGTTTTCACTCCTTGCGGTGAATCTTTTCACTGAAAATCTGATTGACCCTATTCAATGCTCACTGCGACCAGTGAATGCCGGCCAGTTCTCCGTTTCATGCTCGCTGCAATTCGCTGGTGTATTTCAATGGGGTTTTGACTCTAATTCACCAAGAGTGTATTCAATGCTAGGATGGAGAACTGCTTTCAGCATGATTTTCACCATGATTCACCGTTTTGCATTCGGCATCTTTTTAAGGTGAACTGGAATGTGTTCTTTTAAAAATAAAGGTTTTTTTTTTTTTTTTTTTTTTGGTGTCAAAAATCATTAATTTTATTATGTGAAGGGCCTTGCTATCTGGATTCATGTGCTTGCAGCACATCAATATATATTAAATTTTACATTTCTTTTTTTACATGCGTCATCAGGGGGGTGGGGAGCCGCTCATTAATATTCACTGCGTTGGGTCCCGCTCATTACCATTGCACGAGCGGGACCAGCGCAGTGCTCCCTGCACCTCCCCACCTGCCGAGTTTCCTTGGGGAGGCAGCTTCTGGTGCCTGCATCCCCGCCAGCCCTTTTCTCCCCCTGCTGCTGTATGCGTCACAGGCAGGGAGGCTTCCATCTCCCTGCCTTCTGCCATCCCTCCGGCTCCCTGCGGCATTCGCCGGGGAGGGGGGGGTACAAATTCGCGAGGGGGAGAGGGAGGGCTGGCTGCGAATCCTCCAGCCCTCCGAATGCCAGCGAATGTGCAGCAAATCCTAACTACGGCGTAACTATAGCACCGCAGCCCCCGCCACCGCCGGGGGGGGGGGGGGGGCGCTGTGCATGTGGGGGCGCCGGGGGCTGCGGTGCTATAGTTACACCACCCCCCCCCCCCCCCACAATCCCCCGCAGACTTACCTATCTCGCTGGTCCCGGCGGCTCCGTTCTTCTGCTGAGGACCACCACAAAATGGCCGCCCCCATATAGCACACAGTTCTCTGAAACTGTCTGCTGAATGGGGGCGGCCATTTTGTGGTGGTCCTCAGCAGAAGAACGGAGCCGCCGGGACCAGCGAGATAGGTAAGGCTGCGGGGGATTGGGGGGGGGGGGGGGTTGCATGGGCGGCGGGGGGATGCTTGGCAGGGCGGCGGCGGGGAAGGGTGCTTGGCAGGGCGGCGGCGCCCCCCCTAATGGCAGGGGGGTGCCCAAAACGTAGCTACGCCACTGGCTGCACATGGTGAAAATTTTCATTGAATACTACCCTCTGGCCTTGTATGGCTGCGGACCGCGGTGGGGCACCTGTGGGACTCTTCCACAGTATTCGCAGGGGACAGACTGTTTTTGTGTTCACTTCCCACCACCTTTATTCCCTGTCTCACTGCAGGCTGGGAAGAAGGTTTGGGCGCGCTACACTCTGATTGGTGGATAACTCTGCTATCCACTAATCAGCATCCTGACAGCCATTCGCTGTCTGACTGCAGGCAGTGAGGCAGGATGAGCATGCTACACTCTGATTGGTGGATAACTCACATGACTGGCTGCACTCTCCATGCTTCGGGTGTGGTTCCTCGCTAGGCTCGGCACACTATTCTATTCTACCTTCACGTCCTAGTGGATGGATGATAGGGCATGAAATACCGCCTGTCGGCACATGTCGACTAAAAAAATAATGATGAAAATCCCATTTCGACTTTTTGACTGTCGAGCTTCCATCCATGTCGACCTATTTTATGTGTCGACCTAATGTCAACCTTTGTTGTGTCAACCTTATGGCCGTATACCCGACAGGGAATGACTTTCCCGAATGACCTCTATGGTGTTTACAGTTATGCCGCAGATTGTTTAACTATTATTGATATGAAGAGATGTCTGTTATTGATCCATAAATGGGATGAAGTGTTTGTTCAGTAATGTTCTGTTCTCAGCGTTGACTGCACTGAATATATTCTGTATTTAGATAATCATTGTACAGCTAAGCTTATATGAAAGGCTTATTTACAAAGAAAATCAATATATGAGTCTCAATCACTGGGAAAAGCTTGGTACATGTACACAATTATTTGCACCCTCTCTGGTCTATCTGCCCCCCCCCAGACTCCTGTGACAACTACATACCTCCCATTTGTCCCAATTACAGCAGGACAGCCTTGATAATTGGACACTGTCCCGCTGACGCAATGTCCTGCAGGCGGGGCAATTGGAAGAGCCGGTGGCTTCATCCATAACATAGTTAAATCATACCTGACAACTCTTCTGCGGGGTACAGTAAAATTAGGGGATCTCTCTCAACATCTGGAAACAGGCGACCAGTGCTGCTGGGAATTTGGTGGCCTGGGATTATTTTGCATAATATGATTCTCATTAAATAGCTTTACCCTACCCCCCACATCCCTTCCCCACCCCCAATGTAAAATGCTGTGAATATCGATTTTAAACAGCAAGTGGCTGGACCAGAATGCCACCCCCACCCCGCTATTGGAGAGAGATGCTCCTTTTGAGACTCTCCCAGATGGAGTTGAGTTAGGATCCCCATACACAGAGTCAAGTCGAACCTGTTTTTCCTTGGGCTCCCCGGGAGCGCTCCATCTGACTTTTATATGTGATAAATCGCATGCAATTTATCTTATACAATAGAACTCTGGGGGAGCTGCTGGGGGAGTTCAAAGGGAATTGTGTGCGATACATCGCGTGTTCTTAAAAGCACCCACGATGTGACGCTGATGATCCGATTCCGAAAGGACCCCTAACAGTGCACGTTTTCCAGGTCTCCACACAGAATCACAGGTGAAATAATTAGCTCCACCTGTGAGCAGTGAGTAATGAGTGCACCTGTCAGGTGAGCTGGAAAGCATGCACTGTTGGGAGCATTTGAGGACCAAGGTTGAGAACCACTGATCTACAGCACAGGTTCTCAAAGTCAGTCCTCAGGACCGCAGACAGTGCAAGTTTCGCAGGTCTCCTCACAGAATCAAGTGAAATAATTAGCTCCCTCTGGATCTTTTAAATTGTGACAATGAGTAATTAGTGCACCTGTACACCTGCCGGGTGACCTTGAAAATGTGAACCGTGTGGGGTCATGAGGACCGAGTTTGAGAATCACTGATCTACAGGATCCGATCCGATGATCGGACCTCATGTCAAACACCTCCAATTTGGCCCGACTTCATCTGATATACCGGCTGATCCGTCGGTATCGGATGAAACCGCACCAAATCGGACATGTGTTTGGGGCCTTTAGCATACCGTCCCGCTAATCACGGGAGGCGGGACAGTTCTCGCCCCTTTTCAGTAGCCACGCCCCCAAAAAAATTAGGCACGTGAACTGTCCCGCCTGCCTGTCGAGAAATGTTAGAAGGTATGCCTTTAGACCACCAGTGGCTCTTCAACTGCTGTGAAACTACACCTTCCAATAGTCCCAATTATAGGACTGTCCCCAATGTCAGTCCCTGAAAGAAGTGCAGCCTCTCGGAAAAGGAAGGAAGCCGTGTAGTAATATGGTTTTGCCAATCTGTGTACAGTTTGGTGGGTGAGAGCGCACCTTATATTCTGTGCAGTTTAAACAAAATTTAAATACAGGTATGCTGGGATTTGTAGTTCCACCACAACTTTAAATCATCTCAACATTTATTTCCTTTGTATTTCAGTACTTAAGCTGGCAGTGTGGTTGCTGCGGATGTGGTCTGCACCCAGGGGATGGTGCCAGGCAGCAGCACTGAACTTTGGGCAGTGATATTTCCTGAGTGTCCTGCAGATAGACCCGACGCAGTGTCCCTCCCAGAATGAGCATCTCATCCCTGGCCTGGATCTCCGCTCTCTGTCTATAGATAGATACAGCCCCCCCCCCCCCCTCCTCTGTACACAGAGCACACCGTCCTCCTCACTTCTGCAGAAGACGCAGTATCCCAGCCTGAATCCCTGTCAGCATCACATCTGTCCTGGTCTCTCCCAGCTTACGTGAGCCGGAGGTGAGTCATATATCTGATGCCATTCTATCATATATGCAAAGCGAGGATATGACTGTGGGGGAGATGTACTAAGCCTTGAAGAGAGATAAAGTACCAATAAATTCACTCCTAACTGCCATGTAACAGGCTGGGGTTTAAAATGACAATTAGGAGCGGATTACTTGGTACTTTATTTCTCTCGAAGGTTTGATACACCTCACCCAAAGTAATTTGGAAGAACAGCATCCCCATTCAGAACTTCTGTGGCAACCTGTGGTCATCACGCTACCATGAGAAATGGTAGACAGGTCATGCTGAGACTTGTTGTTCTCTAGCTGGGTTACAAGTCTATTCCAAGACAAGGTCTGGGATTCATATTTAGAAACTTTTCATTCTGCTTTGTTAATATGGGATACGGTTGTTTGGTCTACAGCATTTTGGTCGACAAGCATTGGGTCAACATGGGTCTAGGTCGACATGAGTTTAGGTCGACATGGTGCTCGGAGCAAGGGTATGGTTTGCAGTAGAGCGGCCCAGGCCTTCCCCTATCTGTCAGAGAGGCCCAGCCCTGGACAGTTGTCCCCATAGTACCCCCCAGATGGCATCCCTTGCCGGTACTGCGCCCCACCAGGACCCAGTGTTCCAAGCTGCAGCCCGATCAGCCCATTGGTTATTAAGGCCCTGGCTGAGCAGGTGGCTGTGCGGCCGGGGGGCTGAGAAGGCAGCTGGGGGGCTAAGCAGGCAGCCAAGGGGCTGTGGATAGGAGGGGGCTGAGCAGCCAGGGAGCTGAATGGGCTGTTGAGCGGCCGCGGGGCTGAACAGGCAGTCAGGTGGTTGTGCAGGAGAGAGAGCAGGTGGGGCTGAGTAGGCAGACGGGGAGCTGTCCCCTTTGACCCCCCCTATCGCTGGGCCTGCATGCCCCCACTAGTGCTGCTTACATAAATAATGCCCCCTAAAGGGCCGCTTTAACACATATTGCCTCCACAAGTGCTGCTTACACACATAAAACCCCATGAAGTGCCACTTAACTTCATGCTACTTGCCTGTTGGGTTACATACTTTTTTGCTCATTGCCAGGGGGCTGCAGGTGCACAGCACACAATTCCAGGTAGCGCTGTACTTGCTGCCTCCCCTGACTGATGCTTGAGGTGCAGAAGGACCTCTAGCGTCTGGCACCTTTAAGACGGTGGCCATTTTATGGAAAGAGACTCTGCGACCCCACTGCCTCTAGTTTCTCCCCCACTGCCAATGTCCCCTGGTCAGGGCCGGTGCAAGGCACCAGAGCGCCCCAGGCAAGTCGGGGTGCCGCCCGGGTACCTGTCCTGCGGCGCTGTAAAGCTGGCGGTGGCGGCAGCGGGGGGTCCCTGCAGTCAATAAGAAATAACGAGCGCTATCCGCCGGGCTATGCGGAAGCACTTCTGTTTGGAAACACTGGCCACACGGCGCACGCTGATTGGCTGAATCTCAGCCAATCAGCGTGCGGCCAGTGTTTCCAAAACAGAAGCGCTTCCGCATAGCCCGGCGGATAGCGTTCGTTATTTCTTATTGACTGCAGGGACCCGCCAGTGGCCGGCGCCCTAGGCAAATGCCTAGATTTGCCTAGTGGTGGCGCCGGCCCTGCCCCTGGTGCAGCAGAGGAGAGATGAGGAAGGGCCGGTGGCACACCTCTTAACCTTGACTCTTTGAGCTTGCTCTCCACCGGAGCCAACCTCCCTACGCCTCTGGCTACACTTTGCAGAATGTAGTTCCAACAGGGTTCTCCAGGAACCCTCCACCGGAAATGGCCCCTGTGCATGCTTGTCGGACCAACCGTGCATGTGCCAAAGCCCTGGATTAGACAAAATCTGACATGCTCCTAACTGTAATTTTTCAAACCCAGTCTGTAACTTGACTATCATCGATGGTAAAACCATCAACGGTCTTTAATTCACCATCAATGTTTGGCAACTTTTGATGGTCAGTTGCCATCTCTAGGCTAAGCTATTGCTGCCTCCTCCCTCGTCTTCCTGCAGAATCAGGCTTGAGTAACACTTGCCTACCCTTCCGAAATTACTCAGACACTACCAAAAATCGGGTGTTACTCCCAGCCTCCAACAAAGGCAAACAACTATCCCGCAATGCCACCCAGTTATCTGGCAATGCCCACTTCTCCATGTAAAGTAGACGGGCCAGAAGTAGATGAAACTAAATAATTGTAGCCACACACACTTCACAACGCTGTATAGTAGGGGCGGGACCATGATGATGCAATCATGCTGGCACACCCCCTGCACTGCCTACATATGCCATGTCACGCCCCCCCACCCCCTCGTGGGGATCAGATCTACTCTATTGGTGGGATGCATCTTACACATACCAGTAGTGCCCCTGCGGGAGAGCAAATTTTTAGGCGCACATCAGCCAGTGTTTGGACCATACAAACTGTCAGGTACACAAATAGGCACACTTATACACACATATATATATACTTATACACAGGAGTATTGTGGCCACTTGTATTTTTCCTGCTTGTTTCCGAATCGACACTGAACCTTTCTTCTCTTTGGTCAGTACAGTAATCTAAGGAACGTTGCTTTGGGTTTGGTTCCAGACAGCCCTCCTCTGATGTCTTCTGCATAAAAGTGTGACACGGCACTCACTAGTCGAGATCGAGAAAGAAGCCATGGATAAGATCCTGGAAGCCGTCATGCAGTCTTCTTATCCCATGTATGTCAAGCAGAGCTTAGCCCGACGGGTGATCGAGGCCTCCAAGCAGCCAATCGACAGCGAGCAATGTTGGTCTATGATAGAAGTATCCACCAAACTCTACTTTTTAGGTGAATCCCGATTCGCCAGGGAAACAGCCAGAGAAGTTCTAGAGGTCTATGGCAGGTACCACCCAGAAGAGTTTGAGGAGTTCTTCAACGCCAGATTTATCCTGAGCCTCCTCCAGGAAGGATATGGTACTCTCGGAAAGAGACATGTGCACATCTTAGACTACATACATCTCGGGCTTCAGTTTGTGTTGGACAAGCCAACCGCCAAGGAGATCTTCAGGTTGCTGAGAATAGAGGTTCTGCGTATTGTCTGTGAAAGACCAAGCCTTAAGGTCTGTGTGAGGATCAGCAAGCTCCTGACGTCATGCCGCCAGTGCATTCCTGAGGGAAAGCATCAGGTCTTGTTCTGCCAGCAGCTGGTTAGGTGCATTGGTCAGTTCCACTGCCAGTCTGAAGCCGAAGAGGGCATCATACAGTTCCTCGACCAGGTGAACCGAGTCGGTGGACTTCTGCAAAACATCTGGAGGCTTCAGGCCTCCCTGGTCCTTCCATCTTTAAAGGAATTATTTGCTATTATCTCTTCAACAGGTATTCAGACTACATACTGTATATCTAATATATTCATGTAACTGTCTGGTTATTGGGTGGGGGGAGAAGAAAGGAGGGAAGATTGTATAATGCATTGGGTTAGATAAGTGGTGGCATGGTACATTCTTATGTGCAAACTGGGTAGAAAGGAAGGAGGGAACGTTGCCTAGACAGTAAAGGGAGCAGAAGGGACACAATTTTGGAAGGATCTGCAAGAATAATGCGTTTTAAGAGCCAGACAGTAGCAAAGAGAACATGGGGGGTTATTCTAGTCCATTCTTTTTGACAAAATCCTTCTTAGATGGACAAAACCATGTGCACTGCGGGTGGGGCAGATGTAACTTGTGCAGAGAGAATTAGATTTGGGTGGGGTTTTTCTTCAAAGTGAGATCTATATTGAAGTGTAAAATCATGCAGTCAGTATTTTCCCTGCACAGAAACAAAATAACTCACCCAAATCTAATTCTCTCTGCACATGTTACATCTGCCCCCTGCAGTGCACATGGTTTTGTCCATCTAAGAAGGATTTTGTCAGAAAGAATGAACCAAAATAAGGCCCAGTAAGAGGAGATGAGAAAAAAAAGATGATAGAACTTGGCAGATATGACACTAAGGGAGGTATTCAATCTGGGAATCCGATTGTCGGAACGTCCCGACAGTTGGAATAACTTGACAGTCGGAATTCAATGGTCAACGGCTGCCAGTTGTCGAAAAAAGGTCGTGAATTTGACAATCCAATTTCTCCTCTTTGCGGCCGCAAGGAGAAGAAATCATTTAATGGTCACTGATCATCGAATTATCTCCTGTCTTCTCTAACAAAAACCAGTGGAACGCCCACCGTTTCAATGGGTGCACCCGTTTCCCCTGCTATCGCCCCCTGACCACCCCCCTTCCCTCCCATTATGGAGCGAATGGCACGGGCAGTATGAAACTCGCCGAAGCCTTTCACTTCCATGGTTTGTGCATGCATAAACCCGGAACATCGGGGACGGGGACAAATTCGTCCCATAATGAACGGATCTGAATCGGCCCCTAAGTGGAGAAGTGAGCCAGTGGAGAATAGTCTTCATTCTAGCACCCTGCTCCTAGAAAAATCCTTGCAGTTCCTACTTCCTGCCTGGGGTGTCGCTCTCTAGGTAGCAGACTGTCTACGTCACAGGACTGGTTTGCGTGAGGCTTACCTGTGAGAAATATAATCTTTCTTACTGTATGTACTGTTACTTTCTTACTCTACGTTGCAGAAGAGTCTGAGACGCCCTCGAATTCTCTGGCGAGTGTGGTGCAGTACATCCCGCTGGAGCTAATGGAAGGTGTCGTTAGAAATTTGGCAAACGCAGACAGTGTCACAGATGCGCAGATGATGACCGCCATTATAAGGTACAATGGACGACAATGGAGTTCCTGTTATCAGTGTCAATCATATGTCTGAGGGACTGTATATGTGAATAAAATATAGGGCCCGATTCATGCCTGCATGCACAGCTCTGAATTCAGCACCTGTCCGATGGTGGGGCAGCTGCACATACACATTGGGCCTTATTCTAGTTCACTCTTTCTGACAAAATCCTTCTTAGATGGACAAAACCATGTGCACTGCAGGTGGGGCAGATGCAACTCATGCAGAGAGAATTAGATTTGGGTGGGGTTTTACTTCAAAGTGAGGTCTATATTGCAGGGTAAAAATAAAGCAGTCAGTATTTACCCTGCACAGAAACAAAATAACTCACCCAAATCTAATTCTCTCTGCCCCACCTGCAGTGCACATGGCTTTATCCATCTAAGAAGGATTTTGTCAGAAAGAGTGAACTAGAATAAGACCCATTGTCAGTAAATTTCTCCCTTGCTGAGGCACTCTCAGCCTGACTGACAGGACTCCACTCTACAGTCTACCCACAGTTGGACGATTTGAGAACTCTCATACTATGTTGGTGCTAAGCTTTATGGCAGTGTGAAACGGGGGCTTTACAGCTATAACCAGCTAACAAACCCATGATTCGGATTGGTTGGATATATGGGTATTTTTGGCAGCTCTCCTACACCAGCGCTTGTAGTGGAAGGCACAGGAGAGAGATAATCACTGACCTTCAAACAGAATTTCCTGTGCGCTCAGTGGATGCCAGCCGGAGACTGGAAATTGTCAGTTAATATTAGATGACAATACAAAATGCGCTTGTCCTGCGAAGTCACATTCCTCACATTTGTCTATATATTCACTTTAATGGAGGGGGCGGGGTAGGGGGACAGTTAAAGGCAGTGGCTGGGGACTGCTGATTCACAGCTGAGCCTGTCATGTCAGCTACAGAACTCTATAAAGTATCACTCAGGATGGCAGTATGGCGGCCTGGCTCTGTAGCTGACTTGACAGGCTCAGGTGTCCGTCCGAGGTTCGCACACAGCACAGCACTGGGTAATGCTGTATCTAAACATTGTGTTTTAGCAGGATGCAGCTCTTTTGTCTACATATTGCGCCTTAGCAGGATGCAGCTCTTGTGTCTACATATTGCATTTTAGCTGGATGCAGTTGAACAGGATCCTGTTTAGCAGGATGCAGCTCTTGTGCCTACACATTGCGCCTTAGCAGGATGCAGTTGAACAGGATCCTGTTTAGCAGGATGCAGCTCTTGTGCCTACACATTGCGCCTTAGCAGGATGCAGTTGAACAGGATCCTGTTTAGCAGGATGCAGCTTCTTGTGTCTACATAGTGCGCCTCAGCAGGATGCAGTTGAACAGGATCCTGTTTAGCAGGATGCAGCTTCTTGTGCCTACACATTGCGCCTTAGCAGGATGCAGTTGAACAGGATCCTGTTTAGCAGGATGCAGCTTCTCGGGTCTACACACTGCGTTTTAGCAGGATGCAGCAGGCTTGTGTATATATACTCTTGAGTAATCATCCTGCTAACCAGCTCCTGTTCAACCGCATCCAGCTAAAATGCAATGTGCAGACGCAGCCATTGAGTTACATGTGCAGGCTCCTTCCTGCCAAACATGTCCTTTTAAAAGGACCTGCGAAAACGCAATGTGTAGATGCAGCTTCAGGGGGTGGGGAGCTTGGCCCATGGCTACCATTGATGGTGGGAAACTATTCTGTTCTCTGCCATCAATGGTAAAACGATTCACATTCATTGGTAGAACATCATTTTGGGTTTATAAAAACCCCATTGATGACCTATCGCCATCCCTACAACACAGGTACTCCTGATAATCACCCAATAACAGCATTATGTACAACAAAAAATGTGTACTGCTATAGAACAGGGGTTCCTGAACATTGTTCTTCAGGTACTCAACAGTCCTGATTCTGATCTGTCGGTCCTTTAAATCAGGACCGACAGATCAGATAACGTGCCTTTGTGAACCACTAATAGAGAAGAAAAAGGCACACAGGGATGCCCACGTGTGGGCACATAAAGCAAGAAAATCCCCTGTGAGGAGAAAAATCAAGGTAGTCTCACAAAATATAATAGTAAAGATGAAAAGAAATGTAATGCGACAGCTCCTCCGTCCAAAGCATTATCCCCCTGGCTGGGCAGCCCAGGCAGGGACCCTGAAGGAGTGGGAACCACCCCAATAAAGGGGCCCCCCTTCTTCCAGGGTACCCCCTGCTCGGACAGGGGAAACTGGTTTTATTTTTATTATTGTTTTTTCTATTTTTTTTACACAGGGCAACATTGCAGGGATCTTACTGATCCATTCTGATTTTTCCTAGTGTGCGCAGTGGGTGCATAGCCCAGGATTAACCCGGCGGCTGCAATATAAGCAGTCAGATCGGGGACAGAGCTGATGTCACATGACTTCCCCTCAAACGCCTGGGCACACTTGCGTTTTTCCTGGCACTCCAATAAAACGGCTGGTTACCACCCCCTTTCGCCAGCTTCCTGTCAATCATCTTGCGAACAGCCAGCGAATTAAAAAGCAGTATTTTATTGCAGGATGTTCTCACGCATTGTACTATGGCCTGACCATTTGCAGCAGTGCGATCAGGACTGAATTAGGCCCAGTGGCTGCTACATGTGTCCCTCAGTGATATCACTTGGTTTGTGTGTAGGTGGCATTGAATGTATACGGTGTGTGGATGACAGGACCTTGTCACAGAGCGCTGGGCCGGACCCCCATGTGTCTGATGTCTGTGGTCTCTCTGTGCAGGATGATGGACTGGGTGTCATGGCCGCTGGGCAGGAATATTGACAAGTGGATTATTGCTCTGTTAAAGGGCCTGGCGGCCGTGAAGAAGTTCAGCATACTGACAGAAGTCACCCTTTCCAAAATACAGAAGGTCAGTCTGAATCCAGCCGTGTTCTAGTCATGTTATCATCGTTATAATCATTATTCTTACTGGATGTTGGATGGCCATTGCGATCTGTGGAACGCAGAGCCGTCTTAATAACATTGTAGGGCCCGGGGCAAAACAAAGCATTTGGGGCCCCCCCACACCCATTCACAGGAAAAAATCATAACATGGTCCCTCCTGTGCCCTCTCTCCACTTTCTTTCATATGATGAATAGCTGTCAGCACTCTTATTGGTGTATAGCTCTGTCTGGATGCAGGTTGGGAGGCAGGTAGAGAATGCTGGACTCTGATTGGTGGATAACTCCAACCATCCACCAATCATTCACTGTCTGGCTGCAGGCTGGAAAGCTGGGAGCTGGCTGGTTGATGCGATTCACAATCATGGCGACCAAGCAGCCTCTCAAGAAGCTCCGCCCCAGCTCAAAGGCCACTAGAATTGGGGAGGGGCAGCTTCCCATTGAGCCCATACGTTAAGAGGGCCCCGGTGGAACGCATGTGTCCTCGTGCACCCCACCTCCATACGTCACGTGGCGTAAGGCGCTGGGCAGTGTAGCATATTCTTCATGTCTTTTGCGCTGGAATGTGCATCTCAAACACAGTACAGGGTATAAAAAATGTATCACATGACTGCACGGACATGTGACATGTGACTCGTACTGTATATCTTTGTGCTGGTTTCGGTTGCTAGGTTGACGCTGTCTAGATTGACAGGCAAAAAGGTCGACGGGCACAAGGTTGACATGGACAAAAAGGTCGACATGAGCTAGGTCGACAGTGACAAAAGGCCGACACAAGTAAAAAGGTTGACATGCCAATGGTCAACACATGGTAAAGTGCCCGAAGCATGGTGAGCAAAGCAAAGGCACGTGTTACACTAATTGGTGGTCCATGTGGACACATGTCGCAGTTGACACCCAGAAAAACTCATGTCAACCTTTTCATGTGCCAACCATTGTCATGGCAACCTTTCGCTTATGTTGACCTGTTGCCTGTGTCGACCTCCAACAATACATAGCACTATAATGTTGGTGCTGATTGCAGACACCATCAATAGAGTACATTGGCGGGATAGATTAGAAATGTCCTATATAGAGACACGTGTCGGCGTGAGTGACAGGTCACTGTCTTCCAGCGTCATCAGTGCTTATTGATGGAGGCATACCAAATCCAGTTGCAAAAATGTCGACATGCTCATTGTGTTGACATTCACCATTATTGACAGTCCCAATGTTGATGAGCAGTGTGGACTACAGAATGTCGACACCGGGATGTCGACAAGTGTGAAAGACTGTTTAAAGCATTTCTCAGGTGCTGTATATATTTACAGTTGTGCTGGCTGCACACGTGGGGGTCACCTAGGTTTTGTTTGAAGGTCGACATGCTGTGTCGACATGCTGTGTAGACATGAGCATGTCAACATTGAGGCACATTAAGAGAAGAGGAGGCCGGTGCGCTCCCTCCTCCAGGCTCCCTCCTCTGTAGCCGGCATAGCAATAGACTCTGGCCACTAGGATCACTAGGAGACCCCAGTGCTCTCCCAGAGTCTATCGCGCATGTGCAGGTCTCCGGTAAAATGGCCACCGTGTCATTTTTCCGATTCAATTTTTAATTTTTTACTTCGTGTGCTCGAAACACCAGAAAAATAGCAGCAGCATGATTTTCCCAGTGGTTCCCTGTGACTACAGAACTGTAGCAGCTGCTTGCAGGGTCGCATACACAGGCTGAGATAAACCCCCAATACAGTTGTTGCGGGATCTCATGGCAGTCATTTGGTCTACAGCATGATGGTCGACAGTCATTAGGTCGACACCATTAGGTCGACATGGGAAAAGGTTGACATGGGTCTAGATCGACATGGGAAAAGGTCGACATGGTTCTAGGTCGAAAGGTCATTAGTTCGACAAGTCGTTAGTTCGACAGGTCATAAGTTCGACAATGTCTAGGTCGACAGTGAAAAGGTCGTCATGGGGTTTTTCACTGTTTTTTGAGCCGACATGTACCGACAGGCTGTATTTCATGCCCTACCATCCGCCAGGGCGTGGCATGAGAATAAAATAGTGTGCCCGACGCATAGCGAGCGCAACAAGGGGATGCGGTGCACTTCAAACTGTGTCCATGTCAACTGTGTTGACATTCAGGTAAAAAAACTGTGAAAAACCCCATGTTGACCTTTTGACTGTCAACCTAGACATTGTAGAACTAATGACCTGTCGAACTAATGACCTTTCGACCTAGAACCATGTCGACCTTTTCCCATGTCGACCTAGACCCATGTCGACCTAATGGTGTTGATCTAATGACTGTCGCCCATCATGCTGTAGACCAAATAATCCCAACCCGGTTTTTGCATGTCTGCATACAACTGCAAATCAGGCTTGGGAGCAGCGGTAGGGATGGCCATCGGTGCAGTCACCATCGATGGTGATACTGCAACCAACCATCGATAGTAACTATTTGATGGACAACCATCAATAGTTTTAGCTATCGATGGACATCCATTTTCTTTGACTGACTAGACCATGGGCCAATCAGAAGGTGGGGGAGGGGCTGTTCTCCGTGTCCCGACACCTTGAAAAAAAAAGAAAGAAAAGAAACATAATTTCTGCTTTGCCATCAATGTAAAGAAACCACCTAGTTCTCCCCATCGATGGCAAAAGTATTCAACATCGGCCATAAACCATCAATGATTTTGAATCAGCGATGGTCATTGGCCATCCCTCAGCCAGTTTATTCTGCAGTGCGCTGAGGGTGAGTTGTGACTTGTAACACCGACAGACAATGATGGCAGCTGAATGCGCTGAACCTAGAGGCCAGAAGAACAAGCTTTATATTTTACTATATACCGGCAGTATAGTAGTTACTATTTTATTTATTGCGATACCTTTATAATATTTTAATAATGTTTAACCCCTTCCCGACAATTGACGTACATTTACGTCATGGTCGGGAAGTACTTCCCGACACATGGCGTAAATGTACGTCATGGCTTGTAACTGTCACCGCGTCTATAGACGCGGTGACAGTTTCAACATGTCTGCTGTCCCTGACAGCAGACATGTCCGTGCATGCCCAGGGGGGGCTGCGATGCCACCCCCCGTCGGCGATCGCTGTGATTGGCTGTTCAGTGTGAACAGCCATTCACAGCGTTTTCCTGTGTCACCGGCGAATAACGTTCGCCGGTGACACGGGATCGGAGGTGATTGGTGCTGTAAAGTACAGCACCAATCACCGCGGGGTGTAAGGGTGACACTGGTGTCACCCCACCTCACCCCGCCCGCCCCCAAAGGCCGTGATTGGTTCGTCGGACCGACGGACCAATCACAGCCAAGGAGGGGGATTTAAACTAACGGTGACTGCACTGCAGACGCCATTCCGGTCTGGAATTGCGTGCAGTGCGGTCACCGTGCCTAGCTGCCGCAGTATACTGACCTGAACCTTGCCAAATACTTACCTGATCCTTGCAAATACCTTGCCTGATCACTGCTTCATCACTGCTTGTAGTGTGCTGGATGCTTCCTGGATCCTGTTACTTGTGACTTCCTGTGTTGTGAACTTGTGCTGCTGCAGTGTAATAGCGTTAGATAGAGAGAGATAGAGAGAGATAGTGTCAGAGAGTGCTATATTTTGTGCTGCTGCAGTGTGATATAGTTATAGATAGAGACATAGAGAGAGAGAGATAGAGAGAGATAGAGAGAGAGAGATAGAGAGAGATAGAGAGGCCTAGTGACAGAGAGTGCTATATTTTGTGCTGCTGCAGTGTGATAGTTATAGATAGAGAGATAGAGAGAGATAGAGAGAGATAGAGAAAGAGAGATAGAGATAGTGACAGATTGTGCTATATATTTTTTATATAACTGACTGCTGCCCCCCCTTTTGTGCTGATCAGTATAAATTAACTGATCAGCAACTTTTTGGGGGCGCAGGTTTTTTTTTATATATATATATATATATATATATACCTGTCACTGCTGCTGCTGCAGTGTCATAGAGTGATAGATAGTGAGAGATAGAGAGATAGAGAGAGATAGTGACAGAGAGTGATAGAGAGTGCTAAATTTTGTGTCTGCTGCCCCCGCCTTTTGTGCTGATCACTATATCTGAGGTGATCAGCAACTTTTTGGGGGTGCAGAGGTTTTTTTTTTTTATATATACCTGTCAGTTGCTGCCAGTTGCACTGTCAGTTGCACCAAAGGTTGTGCACCTGCTGCCCCTCACTGGTAATCAGTGTCGCATCACTGATCACCTTTTTTTTTTTTGTGGGTGCTGTGGGGTCTTTTTTTAATTTTTTTTTTACACACACTGTGATTTTGTGGGTGTCCTGTGGCCACTGTGCGCTGATCAGTGACGTACATCACTGATCAGCTTTTTCGGCACAGGGTTGATCTATTTTTTTTTTTTTTGATCAAATTCCTGTTGCCTTTGAGCGCTGTTCAGTGACGGACGTTACTGACCAACATCTGTGCTCAATTTTTGGCGCAGGACCTTTTTTTTTTTTTTTTTTTAACCCCTTCAATTTTTTTTTTTTTTGTATAAAGTATTTTTTTTTCTGCACTACATACACACTACACACTACATACCCCCCGGGTTGAAATAAAGTTTGTACCCCCCCCTACACTATACACGTGTTGAAACATTTCACTACCAGTAACACAAAAATAAAAATGGCATCCCAAATGTCATCCCAAATGTCATCCCAGTCATCCAGAAGAATGTATTCAGCGGAGGAGGCATATGCCATGCTTGCCTCTGACTCTGACACAGCCAGTGATGCAAGCGGGGAATTTGAAGGCTTCGTCTTAAGCACCTCTTCCTCCTCTGGTGATGAGGGACCCCCTCAAAGACGCCCCCGTAGAGCAGCTGAGACCCCCCCAACCAATAATTGATCTCGTATGGACCCCACCACCAGACAATTTTGAGCCCCAGGTTCCTGAGTTTTTGGCCATGCCAGGAATCCAATTTGATTCCACAGGTCTCAGAGAAATTGACTTTTTCAAATTATTTTTCTCTGATGATTTTATAAATTTAATGGTGGACCAAACTAATTTATATGCCCAGCAGTTTATTGCTCAAAACCCCACGTCATCATTTGCTAGGTGGACCCCTGTAGATGCAGTAGAGATGATGACGTTTTGGGGTCTGGTGTTTCATATGGGCATAGTAAAAAAGCCAGAAATTAGGCAATATTGGAGTACAGATGTTCTGTACAGCACCCCATTTTACCGTATGGCCATGCCCCGGGCTCGATTTGAGACGATCCTTAAATTTTTGCATTACAACGATAATGCACAGTGCCCACCCAGAGATGATCCCACCTTTGACCGGCTATTCAAAGTCAGGCCGGTCATTGATCATTTCAGTGCCAAATTTGAAGACATGTACATCCCAGATAAATTCATTTGCATAGACGAGTCCCTTATACATTTTAAAGGAAGGGTTAAATTCCGCCAGTACCTTCCCAGTAAGAGGGCAAGGTATGGCATAAAAATGTATAAGCTGTGTGAAAGCACCTCAGGGTACACTCACAGGTTTAGGGTATATGAAGGGAAGGATTCAAGAATTGAACCGCCAGAATGCCCCCCCTCCCTCGTAGGTGTTAGTGGAAAAATTGTCTGGGATTTAGTGCACCCCTTCCTGGATAAAGGTTATCACCTCTATGTGGATAACTTTTACACTAGCATCCCCCTGTTTAAGGCCCTTGGTTCAAGAGGTACAGCAGCTTGCGGTACTGTGCGCAAGAACCAAAGAGGCCTCCCAAAAACGCACATTGCCCAAGTAATGAGAAGGGGTGAAAGCAGGGGAATATGCACCGAAAATATGTTGTTGGTCAAATATAAGGACAAGAGGGATGTCCTTATACTGACAACAATTCATGGAGACAGTACCACCTCCGTCCCTGTACGAGGTACCAGTACCCACACCTCAAAACCTAATTGTATCCTGGATTACAATAGGTACATGGGCGGAGTGGATTTTTCAGATCAGGTACTGAAGCCGTACAGTCCCCTGCGGAAAACAAAAATCTGGTACAAGAAGCTGGCCGTGTATATCATCCAGATGGCACTGTATAACGCTTACGTGCTATTCCGTTCTACCGGCCAGAGGGGGACATTTATGCACTTTCAAGAGGAAGTCATAAAGGGCCTAATATTTGGGAACCAGCAGGCAGAGGGCCCCAGTACTTCTAGTACTGGCCCCCGTATTGTACCAGGGCAGCATTTTCCTGATGAAATCCCCTCCACTGGAAAAAAGGGCATGACACAAAAAAGATGCAAAGTTTGCTATAAAAAGGGAATAAGAAAGCAAACTATTTTCCAGTGTGACACTTGCCCCGACAAACCCGGCCTATGTATAAAGGAGTGTTTTAAAATATACCACACATCTATGGATTATTAGGTTCATAATTTCACCGTGCTTCGGGGGTCTTGCTAATGCCACATAGCACCCACCATTCATTCAACCAGAATCTGAGCCGCAAAATCCAAAAATCACTCCTTCCCTTCTGAGTCCTGCCATGCACCCAACTGGTATTTTTTGGTCACATGTGAGGCATTGCCGTACTCGGGAGAAATTGGGGCACAGATTTTGGGGTGCTTTTTCTCCTTCATACCTTCTGAAAATGAAAAATTTTGAGCCAGAACTGCATTTTTGTGTAAAAAAATTTAATTTTTCATTTTCACTGCCCACTTGTATCAAAATTGGTGAAACACCTGGGGGTTTGAAATGTACACTATACCCCTAGATGAATTCCCTGAGGGGTGTAGTTTGCAAAATGGGGTCACTTGTGGGGGGGTTCCACTGTATTGGTGCTTTGGGGGTCTTGCTAATGCGACATAGCACCCACCATCATTCCACCAGAATTTGTGCTGCAAAATCCAAATATCACTCCTTCCCTTCTGAGTCCTGCCACTTTTTGGTCACACATGAGGCATTGCCGTACTCGGGAGAAATTGGGGCACAGATTTTGGGGTGCTTTGTCTCCTTCATTCCTTCTGAAAATGAAAAATTTTGAGCCAGAACTGCATTTTTGTGTAAAAAAATGTAATTTTTCATTTTCACTGCCCACTTGTATCAAAATTGGTGAAACCCCTGGGGGTTTGAAATGTACACTATACCCCTAGATGAATTCCCTGAGGGGTGTACTTTGCAAAATGGGGTGACTTGTGGGGGGGTTCCACTGTATTGGTGCAACATAGCACCCACCATTCATTCCACCAAAATCTGTGCTGCAAAATCCAAAAATCACTCCTTCCCTTCTGAGTCCTGCCATGCACCCAACTGGTATTTTTTGGTCACATGTGAGGCATTGCCGTACTCGGGAGAAATTGGGGCACAGATTTTGGGGTGCTTTTTCTCCTTCATACCTTCTGAAAATGAAAAATTTTGAGCCAGAACTGCATTTTTGTGTAAAAAAATGTAATTTTTCATTTTCACTGCCCACTTGTATCAAAATTGGTGAAACCCCTGGGGGTTTGAAATGTACACTATACCCCTAGATGAATTCCCTGAGGGGTGTAGTTTGCAAAATGGGGTCACTTGTGGGGGGGTTCCACTGTATTGGTGCTTGGGGGGTCTTGCTAATGCGACATAGCACCCACCAAAATTCCACCAGAATCTGAGCTGCAAAATCCAAAAATCACTCCTTCCCTTCTGAGTCCTGCCATGCACCCAAATGGTATTTTTTGGTCACATGTGAGGCATTGCCGTACTCGGGAGAAATTGGGGCACAGATTTTGGGGTGCTTTTTCTCCTTCATACCTTCTGAAAATGAAAAATTTTGAGCCAGAACTGCATTTTTGTGTAAAAAAATGTAATTTTTCATTTTCACTGCCCACTTGTATCAAAATTGGTGAAACCCCTGGGGGTTTGAAATGTACACTATACCCCTAGATGAATTCCCTGAGGGGTGTACTTTGCAAAATGGGGTGACTTGTGGGGGGGTTCCACTGTATTGGTGCAACATAGCACCCACCATTCATTCCACCAAAATCTGTGCTGCAAAATCCAAAAATCACTCCTTCCCTTCTGAGTCCTGCCATGCACCCAACTGGTATTTTTTGGTCACATGTGAGGCATTGCCGTACTCGGGAGAAATTGGTGCACAGATTTTGGGGTGCTTTTTCTCCTTCATACCTTCTGAAAATGAAAAATTTTGAGCCAGAACTGCATTTTTGTGTAAAAACATGTAATTTTTCATTTTCACTGCCCACTTGTATCAAAATTGGTGAAACCCCTGGGGGTTTGAAATGTACACTATACCCCTAGATGAATTCCCTGAGGGGTGTAGTTTGCAAAATGGGGTCACTTGTGGGGGGGTTCCACTGTATTGGTGCTTGGGGGGTCTTGCTAATGCGACATAGCACCCACCAAAATTCCACCAGAATCTGAGCTGCAAAATCCAAAAATCACTCCTTCCCTTCTGAGTCCTGCCATGCACCCAACTGGTATTTTTTGGTCACATGTGAGGCATTGCTGTACTCGGGAGAAATTGGGGCACAGATTTTGGGGTGCTTTTTCTCCTTCATACCTTCTGAAAATGAAAAATCTTGAGCCAGAACTGCATTTTTGTGTAAAAAAATGTAATTTTTCATTTTCACTGCCCACTTGTATCAAAATTGGTGAAACCCCTGGGGGTTTGAAATGTACACTATACCCCTAGATGAATTCCCTGAGGGGTGTACTTTGCAAAATGGGGTGACTTGTGGGGGGGTTCCACTGTATTGGTGCAACATAGCACCCACCATTCATTCCACCAAAATCTGTGCTGCAAAATCCAAATATCACTCCTTCCCTTCTGAGTCCTGCCACTTTTTAGTCACACATGAGGCATTGCCGTACTCGGGAGAAATTGGGGCACAGATTTTGGGGTGCTTTGTCTCCTTCATTCCTTCTGAAAATGAAAAATTTTGAGCCAGAACTGCATTTTTGTGTAAAAAAATGTAATTTTTCATTTTCACTGCCCACTTGTATCAAAATTGGTGAAACCCCTGGGGGTTTGAAATGTACACTATACCCCTAGATGAATTCCCTGAGGGGTGTAGTTTGCAAAATGGGGTCACTTGTGGGGGGGTTCCACTGTATTGGTGCTTTGGGGGTCTTGCTAATGCGACATAGCACCCACCATCATTCCACCAGAATTTGTGCTGCAAAATCCAAATATCACTCCTTCCCTTCTGAGTCCTGCCACTTTTTGGTCACACATGAGGCATTGCCGTACTCGGGAGAAATTGGGGCACAGATTTTGGGGTGCTTTGTCTCCTTCATTCCTTCTGAAAATGAAAAATTTTGAGCCAGAACTGCATTTTTGTGTAAAAACATGTAATTTTTCATTTTCACTGCCCACTTGTATCAAAATTGGTGAAACCCCTGGGGGTTTGAAATGTACACTATACCCCTAGATGAATTCCCTGAGGGGTGTACTTTGCAAAATGGGGTGACTTGTGGGGGGGTTCCACTGTATTGGTGCAACATAGCACCCACCATTCATTCCACCAAAATCTGTGCTGCAAAATCCAAAAATCACTCCTTCCCTTCTGAGTCCTGCCATGCACCCAACTGGTATTTTTTGGTCACATGTGAGGCATTGCCGTACTCGGGAGAAATTGGGGCACAGATTTTGGGGTGCTTTTTCTCCTTCATACCTTCTGAAAATGAAAAATTTTGAGCCAGAACTGCATTTTTGTGTAAAAAAATGTAATTTTTCATTTTCACTGCCCACTTGTATCAAAATTGGTGAAACCCCTGGGGGTTTGAAATGTACACTATACCCCTAGATGAATTCCCTGAGGGGTGTAGTTTGCAAAATGGGGTCACTTGTGGGGGGGTTCCACTGTATTGGTGCTTGGGGGGTCTTGCTAATGCGACATAGCACCCACCAAAATTCCACCAGAATCTGAGCTGCAAAATCCAAAAATCACTCCTTCCCTTCTGAGTCCTGCCATGCACCCAAATGGTATTTTTTGGTCACATGTGAGGCATTGCCGTACTCGGGAGAAATTGGGGCACAGATTTTGGGGTGCTTTTTCTCCTTCATACCTTCTGAAAATGAAAAATTTTGAGCCAGAACTGCATTTTTGTGTAAAAAAATGTAATTTTTCATTTTCACTGCCCACTTGTATCAAAATTGGTGAAACCCCTGGGGGTTTGAAATGTACACTATACCCCTAGATGAATTCCCTGAGGGGTGTACTTTGCAAAATGGGGTGACTTGTGGGGGGGTTCCACTGTATTGGTGCAACATAGCACCCACCATTCATTCCACCAAAATCTGTGCTGCAAAATCCAAAAATCACTCCTTCCCTTCTGAGTCCTGCCATGCACCCAACTGGTATTTTTTGGTCACATGTGAGGCATTGCCGTACTCGGGAGAAATTGGGGCACAGATTTTGGGGTGCTTTTTCTCCTTCATACCTTCTGAAAATGAAAAATTTTGAGCCAGAACTGCATTTTTGTGTAAAAACATGTAATTTTTCATTTTCACTGCCCACTTGTATCAAAATTGGTGAAACCCCTGGGGGTTTGAAATGTACACTATACCCCTAGATGAATTCCCTGAGGGGTGTAGTTTGCAAAATGGGGTCACTTGTGGGGGGGTTCCACTGTATTGGTGCTTGGGGGGTCTTGCTAATGCGACATAGCACCCACCAAAATTCCACCAGAATCTGAGCTGCAAAATCCAAAAATCACTCCTTCCCTTCTGAGTCCTGCCATGCACCCAACTGGTATTTTTTGGTCACATGTGAGGCATTGCTGTACTCGGGAGAAATTGGGGCACAGATTTTGGGGTGCTTTTTCTCCTTCATACCTTCTGAAAATGAAAAATCTTGAGCCAGAACTGCATTTTTGTGTAAAAAAATGTAATTTTTCATTTTCACTGCCCACTTGTATCAAAATTGGTGAAACCCCTGGGGGTTTGAAATGTACACTATACCCCTAGATGAATTCCCTGAGGGGTGTACTTTGCAAAATGGGGTGACTTGTGGGGGGGTTCCACTGTATTGGTGCAACATAGCACCCACCATTCATTCCACCAAAATCTGTGCTGCAAAATCCAAAAATCACTCCTTCCCTTCTGAGTCCTGCCATGCACCCAACTGGTATTTTTTGGTCACATGTGAGGCATTGCCGTACTCGGGAGAAATTGGGGCACAGATTTTGGGGTGCTTTTTCTCCTTCATACCTTCTGAAAATGAAAAATTTTGAGCCAGAACTGCATTTTTGTGTAAAAACATGTAATTTTTCATTTTCACTGCCCACTTGTATCAAAATTGGTGAAACCCCTGGGGGTTTGAAATGTACACTATACCCCTAGATGAATTCCCTGAGGGGTGTAGTTTGCAAAATGGGGTCACTTGTGGGGGGGTTCCACTGTATTGGTGCTTGGGGGGTCTTGCTAATGCGACATAGCACCCACCAAAATTCCACCAGAATCTGAGCTGCAAAATCCAAAAATCACTCCTTCCCTTCTGAGTCCTGCCATGCACCCAACTGGTATTTTTTGGTCACATGTGAGGCATTGCTGTACTCGGGAGAAATTGGGGCACAGATTTTGGGGTGCTTTTTCTCCTTCATACCTTCTGAAAATGAAAAATCTTGAGCCAGAACTGCATTTTTGTGTAAAAAAATGTAATTTTTCATTTTCACTGCCCACTTGTATCAAAATTGGTGAAACCCTTGGGGGTTTGAAATGTACACTATACCCCTAGATGAATTCCCTGAGGGGTGTAGTTTGCAAAATGGGGTCACTTGTGGGGGGGTTCCACTGTATTGGTGCTTGGGGGGTCTTGCTAATGCGACATAGCACCCACCAAAATTCCACCAGAATCTGAGCTGCAAAATCCAAAAATCACTCCTTCCCTTCTGAGTCCTGCCATGCACCCAACTGGTATTTTTTGGTCACATGTGAGGCATTGCCGTACTCGGGAGAAATTGGGGCACATATTTTGGGGTGCTTTTTCTCCTTCATACCTTCTGAAAATGAAAAATTTTGAGCCAGAACTGCATTTTTGTGTAAAAAAATGTAATTTTTCATTTTCACTGCCCACTTGTATCAAAATTGGTGAAACCCCTGGGGGTTTGAAATGTACACTATACCCCTAGACGAATTCCCTGAGGGGTGTACTTTGCAAAATGGGGTGACTTGTGGGGGGTTCCACTGTATTGGTGCAACATAGCACCCACCATTCATTCCACCAAAATCTGTGCTGCAAAATCCAAAAATCACTCCTTCCCTTCTGAGTCCTGCCATGCACCCAACTGGTATTTTTTGGTCACATGTGAGGCATTGCCGTACTCGGGAGAAATTGGGGCACAGATTTTGGGGTGCTTTTTCTCCTTCATACCTTCTGAAAATGAAAAATTTTGAGCCAGAACTGCATTTTTGTGTAAAAAAATGTAATTTTTCATTTTCACTGCCCACTTGTATCAAAATTGGTGAAACCCCTGGGGGTTTGAAATGTACACTATACCCCTAGATGAATTCCCTGAGGGGTGTAGTTTGCAAAATGGGGTCACTTGTGGGGGGGTTCCACTGTATTGGTGCTTGGGGGGTCTTGCTAATGCGACATAGCACCCACCAAAATTCCACCAGAATCTGAGCTGCAAAATCCAAAAATCACTCCTTCCCTTCTGAGTCCTGCCATGCACCCAAATGGTATTTTTTGGTCACATGTGAGGCATTGCCGTACTCGGGAGAAATTGGGGCACAGATTTTGGGGTGCTTTGTCTCCTTCATACCTTCTGAAAATTAAAAATTTTGAGCCAGAACTGCATTTTTGTGTAAAAAAATGTAATTTTTCATTTTCACTGCCCAGTTGTATCAAAATTGGTGAAACCCCTGGGGGTTTGAAATGTACACTATACCCCTAGATGAATTCCCTGAGGGGTGTAGTTTGCAAAATGGGGTCACTTGTGGGGGGGGGGTTCCTAAATTTTAGCATCTTATGGTGCCTAGAAACCTACATGGTGCCTAAAAAATAATCTCATAAAAAGGAGGCTCCAAAATCAAGTAGGTGCTCCTTCTATTATGAAGCCTGTGGTTTGGTCAACGTGCACACTAGGGCCACATATAGGATATTTATGAAAACAAAAGAATTGGGGGAATCAATTTTTAGTCACATTTCTCTAGTAAAATGTACTGTGTTCCTTAGAAAAATGTATTAAAATTGCAAATCTGCAAAAAAAATGAAATTTTGAAATTTCACCTACACTTTGTTTTAATTCCTGTGAAACACCTAAAGGGTTAACAAACTTCCAAAATGCTGTTTTGAATACTGTGAGGGGTGCAGTTTTTGAAATGGTATCATTTATGGGGGTGTCTCACATACAAGTCCCTCAAAGTCACATCAGAACTGAACTGGTCCCTAAAAAAAATCAGTGTTTGAAATTTTCTTGAAAATTTGAGAATTTGCTATTCATATTGTAAGCCTCCTAGTGTCCAAAAAAATTAAAAGGAAGTTGAAATAATGATGGAAACATAAAGTAGACATATGGTCTATGTTAGTTATTAACTATTTTGAGTGGTATGATTATTTGTCTCACAAGCAGAAAATTTAACATTTTGCAAATTGCTAAATTTTCCATTTTTTTACGACATTTTGGTATTTTTCACAAAAAAACACAGACTGTATCGACCCAAATTTACCACTAATTTGAAGTACAATGTGTCACGAAAAAACAATCTCAAAATCACTGGGATAAGTAAAAGCAAAAAAAAGTTATCCCCACTTAAGTGATACATGTCAGATTTGAAAAAAAGGGCTCTCTCAGGAACGCAAAAACTGGCTCAGGGGTTAATGTAATTTAAACTTAAGAACAAACAAGATTGTATAACTGAAAAGGTGACGTTCGCGTGTTGTGCCGCCATTGGTACTTTGTGTAATCTCTGCGTCTGTTTCCAGGTGTTTTCCAAGCTGCTGTACCCCGTGATTCGGGAAGGAGCGCTCTCTGTATTGCGTTACATGTTGCTGAGTTTCCAGCACTCACCGGAAGCATTTCATCTGGTAAGGATCACATCAGTCCGTACAGTGGTTTAACCATTTTCATCTGCTCCAAATTCCATCATATATTTCAAATCCAATTCTTTTCAGTCTTGCAAATAGTAAATACAGCCGCAGAATAATATTGCCGTTACTTTGATCAATTACTGCTTTACAGAGTATAGTTGAACATTCACATTATTACTACTATCATTATTATTACTGTGATTATTATTATTGATATTACTACTATCATTATTATTATTATTATTACTACTATCATTATTAATATTATGACTATTATTATTATTATTACTACTATAATTATTACTACTGTCATTATTATTATTATTATTATTATTATTACTACTATCATTATTATTATTATTACTATCATTATTATTACTGTGATTATTATTATTGATATTACTACTATCATTATTATTATTATTATTATTATTATTATTATTATTATTACTATCATTATTATTATTATCATTACTATCATTATTATTACTGTGATTATTATTATTGATATTACTACTATCGGTACTTGTTTCCTATCTGGGCGCCCATCGCGGGCATCGCATGTCATTATAATGACATGCGATGCGACCGACGCGATGCCCGCGATTTTCCCATAGAGAACAATGTTAAATGGCTCAATTTACCCGCGATGACCGCGATTTACCATAGGAAACAATGTTAAATGGATCAATTTCCCCAAATTATCATAGGGAACAATGGGAAATGGGGCAAAAACACCTCTGAACATAAAAATGTCCCCCCAAAAGTAGTTGACGCCACCCCGCCATCAACGTGAACCCGAAGCGTGGCGAGCGCAGCGAGCCCGCGAGGGGCGGTGGTACGCGTCCTCCGACCTTTTCATGCCCTACTATCCACTAGGGCGTGGAGTGAGAATAGAATAGTGTGGCGAGCGCAGCGAGCCACCAAGCCCGAAGCACGGCGAGCGCAGCGAGCCCCGCGAGGGGACGCGGATACCTTCACAGTTATACGCGTCCCCTCGCGGGCTTCCCAGGTGTCCATGGCGACGCGGACACCTGGGAAGCCCGCGAAGGGACGCGTTTACCTGTGAAGGTATCCGCGTCCCCTCGCGGGGCTCGCTGCGCTCGCCACGCTTCGGGCTCGGTGGCTCGCTGCGCTCGCCACACTATTCTATTCTCACTCCACACCCTAGTGGATAGTAGGGCATGAAAAAGTCGGAGGACGCGTACCGCCGCCGCTCGCCACGCTTCGGGTTCACGTTGATGGCGGGGTGGCGTCAACTACTTTTGGGGGGACATTTTTATGTTCAGGGGTGTTTTTGCCCCATTTCCCATTGTTCCCTATGATAATTTGGGGAAATTGATCCATTTAACATTGTTTCCTATGGTAAATCGCGGTCATCGCGGGTAAATTGAGCCATTTAACATTGTTCTCTATGGGAAAATCGCGGGCATCGCGTCTGGCACATTGCACCCGATTTTTTATCGGCCGCGATGCCCGCGATGGCCCCGATTTTACCCCCGATGCCCGCGATTAAAATCGTGGGCGCCCAGATAGGAAACAAGTACCCTACTATCATTATCATTATTATTACTATCATTATTATTATTATTATTATTATCATTACTATCATCATTATTATTATTATTACTACTACTATCATTATTATTATTAGTACTATCATTATTATTATTACTATTATTAGTACTATCATTATTATTATTACTATTATTACTACTATCATTATTATTATTATTATTATTACTACTACTATCATTATTATTATTATTACTACTATCATTATTAATATTTGTATTATTATTACTACTATCATTATTATTATTAGTACTATCATTATTATTATTAGTACTATCATTATTATTATTACTACTATCATTATTATTATTACTACTATCATTATTATTATTATTATTATTACTATTATTATTATTATTATTACTACTATCATTATTATTATTATTATTACTATTATTATTACTACTATCATTATTATTATTATTATTATTATTATTACTACTACTATCATTATTATTATTACTACTATCATTATTAATATTATTATTATTATTACTAATATCATTATTATTATTACTACTATTATTATTATTATTACTACTATCATTATTATTATTATTATTATTATTATTATTACTACTACTATTATTATTATTAGTACTATCATTATTATTATTATTATGACTATTATTATTATTATTATTATTATTATTACTACTACTACTATCATTATTATTATTACTACTATCATTATTAATATTATTATTATTATTACTACTATCATTATTATTATTACTACTATCATTATTATTATTATTACTATCATTATTATTATTATTACTACTATCATTATTATTATTACTGCTATCATTATTATTATTATTATTATTATTACTATCATTATTATTATTATTATTATTATTACTACTATCATTATTATTATTATTACTATCATTATTATTATTATTATTACTACTATCATTATTATTATTATTATTACTACTACTATCATTATTATTACTATCATTATTATTATTATTAATATTATTACTACTATCATTATTATTATTATTACTACTATCATTATTATTATTATTATTATTATTACTGCTATCATCATTATTATTATTATTATTATCATTATTATTATAACTATCATTATTATTATTACTGCTATCATCATTATTATTATTATTATTATTACTATCATTATTATAACTATCATTATTATTATTACTGCTATCATTATTATTACTATCATTATTATTATTATTATTATTACTTCTATCATTATTATTATTATTACTACTATTATTATTATTATTATTGCTGCCCTGACAATCTATCTCTCTGCTATTTCAGATCATCCCTCATATCCCGCAATTGGTTTCCGGTCTCTCCAATGAGAACACAAATTCGGCCAGTAGTTGCCTGGAGCAGCTTGCGGAACTCATTCACTGCATGGTCTTCCGCTTTTCCGGGTATCCCGACCTCTATGGACCAGTCATGGGAGCAATAAAGGTGGGAGATACGCATAAATATTCTATATTATTGGGGAATAGCAAACAACAGACAAGGGTTCAAAACTACACGTCACACACCCATAATCTTTACTACCCTCTCTGCCAACACCGCTGTAACCACTGGTGTGATTACTGGGGAATTGCTCCATCTTCCCGAAGATCTGCTTGTGGTCACCGGAAACATGGCGCCCACACGAGCTCCCAGATTACTGCATTAGCCACGTCGAGAGCTGGGAGCCCGCATGGAGACTGCACATGGTGAGGGCCCCCCAGGGCCGTTTCTAGACAATTTAGCTCCCAGGGCAAATAAATAAAAATGCGCCCCCCCCCCCCCCAAATACATAACATGAAATACAAGAAATTGCGCACGCCGAAGGAGCGCGCGGCGAAATAGGGGGCGTGGTTTATTTTAAAAGGGGGTGTGGCTTAAAATAAGGGCGTGGTCTAGCAGCAAAACAATTACCTTACATCTCACTTTTGCAACCTGCATGTCCAGACATTGGTTACCGCAGGAATTGTCATTGTCCTCCCGCACTTAAGTTGGCGGGCTGAAGCCCACACGGTGACATAAAAATATAAAGCCCCACACAGTTACCTAGTACGCCTCACAGATCAAGGCCAAACAATGACAGGCTACTTAAATCATACACTTTTTTATCCGTGATGCCAATTACACATTACATATTACGCCGCACACCATGATGGCAAGCACACAATACTCCCCACAACGTAATGCCTATGACACATTATGCCCAACGCTCCGCTGCCGCACAACTGATGCCGTTTACTAATATGCCCCCACAGTGCCACACATATATGCCCCACAGTCCCAGCTATGCCCCCACAGTGCCACACATATATGCCCCCACAGTGACAGCTATGCCCCCACAGTGCCACACATATATGCCCCCACAGTGATAGCTATGCCCCCACAGTGCCACCCATATATGCCCCCACAGTGCCACAGATATGCCCCCACAGTGCCAGATATGCCCCCACAGTGCCACACATATGCCCCTACAGTGCCAAATATGCCCCCACGGTGCCACATATATGCCCCCATAGTGCCACACATATGCCCCCACAGTGCCAAATATGCTCCACAGTGCCACACATATGCGCCCACAGTGCCACACATATGCCCCCACAATGCCACATATATGCCCCCACAGTGCCACATATATGCCCCCACAGTGGAGATATGCCCCCATAGTGCCACACATCTGCCCCCCTCAGTGCCAGACCTATATGCCCCCACAGTGACAGAGGATAATATCCCAGCAGCAGCACAACTCACCGTTGCTGCTGCTGCTGCTGGGGAGAGCAGAGTCCGGGTCTACGACTCCGAGTCCCGTTGCCGCCGCTGCTTCTGTTTCCCAAGGGAGGAGAGGGGAGCGCATACCGCATCTCTCCTTCACTGTGACTGGGCTGACAGGAGACAATCATATCTCGCGGGCTGGCTCCTTATTGGCTGCCGGCCCACGAGCTGATTGGCTAACAGCCCAGTGACACAGCGAGGGGAAGGAGAGACTTATGCGCTCCTCTCTCCCCTCCAAGATCATCTTTTTGGTGCGGCGTACGGGGCGTGCGGGGGGGACAGCGGCGTGGGGGAAGCTGGCGGGCGCCCTGGCTGCTAAACAGAGGCGGACAAGCCGTGCGGCGCCCCGGGCTGCTGCACGGCTTGTCCGCCTCTAGAAACGGCCCTGGGGCCCCCTCCTCTCTGCAACACTGCCCTTGTGATTAACCACAGACCAAGGATCTGTCCTATGTAGCTCCACTGGGGATCGTCCAATTCCTCCAAGGAAGGATGAATCAATAACAGATAAAGGAGCCATAAGATCACACATCTCTTATATATTTGGCTACATCTGTCACTCAAAGTGTGCCTGAAGCTGTAACGCTGGGTGGAGCCTCTGACTCACATTACTGACTCACACGACAGAGAACCAGCCCAGTGAGCCCACAGTGCCAGACTGCCAGGGTCTGCCTCTCCATGTTACACAGCTACTCACCAGACACACCAGGTGAGCGCCCCACACCTCCATACCTCCCAACATGACCCTCTCCAGGAGGGACAGAATGCTCTGTTTGTGGACTTCCATCTTAATTTATGATTGTCATCACCTGTTTTAAACAGGGTAATGGATAAGAAAGGTGTTTAAGCACAGGTGATGGTAATCCATAAATTAAGAAGAAAGTCCAGAAACAGAGCAATGTGTCCCTCCCCCCCATATTCACGGCAACCCCACGATTAAATGGCACATGCAAAACACTGACATGGCTATGGTCGACAATGAAAAAGGTTGACATGAGTTTTTGAAGATTTATTTTTCACTTTTTCAATGTTTTCATATTCATTCTCATGTGTCGACATGGACACCAATGAAGTGCCACACTTATGTCAACATTTACATGTGTTGACCTTTCTGTGTTGATTTTTTCTTGTGGCGATTCGCGGCACCCCCCGGCGGCCCCCCTCCTGCGATTCACAGCACACCCCCCCCAATTCGCGGCGATTCCCGCGATTTGCGGCCCCACCCCGTGACACACCCCCTCCTGCGATTCGTGGCACCCCGCGACCCCCCCTCCCACGATTTGTGCCAACCCCCCAGGCCCCCCCTTCCTCGCGGTACCCCCCACGACCCCCCCTACCGCGATTCCCCCCCCTGTCATTGCGGCAAACCCCCCCCCCCTGCGACCCACCCTCCCACGATTCACTGCAACCCCCCGCGTCCCCCCCTCCCATGATTCGCGGCACCCACACCCCCCCGCGACCCCCCCTCCCGCAATTCACGGCATCCACCCACGACCCCTCCTCCCGTGATTCGCGGACACACCTCACCTCCTCCCTCCCCCCCCCCACCCCCGCTCGCGATTCACGGCAACCACAGGATTAAATGGCACATGCAAAACCACATGAAGTGCCACACTTATGTCAACATTTACGTGTGTTGACCTTTCTGTGTTGATTTTTTCTTGTAGCAATTTTTTTACAGTGACAACTACTGTATGTGCACGTCAACCTACACATCATCAACCAATTCTTTGTATAATATATAACACCTGTTCTGTTTTACTGTAGGTGTTTTAAGTCAGATCTTTTACTGCTACTATTACTGTTTATGTAAATGCATTCTGAATGACAGCAACATCCTACCATCCTTCTACAAGAATATATAACCAACTAGGTGATTTATCGCGCCCCGTGCCCCCCCCCCTTCCGCAATTCACGGACCCCCCGCGCACCCCCCCCCACGATTCACGCCCCCTCCCACGATTCACGTCACCACCCGCACCCCCCCCCCTGCAATTCGCAAACCCCCCCCCCCCCCGCAATTCACGCCCCCTCCCACGCTTTGCAGACCCCCGTCCTCTCCCGCGATCCGCGGACACCTGCGCCCCCTCCCTCCCTTGATTCACTGCACCCCCCACTATTCACGGCACCCCTGAGCCCCTCTTTAGTCCCCCGTATACTCACACACCCCTACCACTACCCAGCTTCCTGCTCTCCTGAACCGTAACTTCCACCACTGGGGAGTCGCTGATGCTGTTTTGCCCACATGCCCCTATCATGCCTCATAGCCCAGCCTCCTGCTCTCATGCACCCTAACTCCCACCCAGTAGGAGGAGACACTGACTCAGGGCCACCATCCTGTACTCCTGTACTGCCACACTGGACCCTCACCCACTGGCAGAAGCTGCACAGTATCTCCCACCCTTCTCTTTAGTCCCCCTTATGCCCACACACCCCTATCACTACCCAGCCTCCTGTTTTCCTGTGTCGTGACTTCCGCCAGTGGGAAGCCGCTGACTCAAAAACACCCTACTATACTATTGCACACACACACACCTAAACAACATGCACACACAGCCCCCCCCCCACACCCACAAATGTCACTGTACCATCCACACTATCAATGTACATCTTACTCTGTAACCGCTTTTTAATTAAATAAAACAATACACCCCCCTTCCACATCATATGCTCTCTATTTAACACATTTCACCTATAACTCAAGTTGCAATACAGGCCATCTGTCATACAATTCTAAACATATTTCTCATATACAAATGTTCACAAATTAAGGGGGCGCAGCCCCTTACGACGGTGTGAAGAGCGCCCGTAGGGTGCGATGAATCACCTAGTTACTTATAATTCATGGTAGTTCTATTGAAGATGGGCTGTTGCCCAAAGCAACCAATGAGAATCTACTGCTTATTTATTTAGCACCTTCTAAGAAAATAGTTATAGGCCCTTATTCTGGATCATTCTCAGAGGCCGCTCGTTCACACGGGGACCGATGTTTTGCATAAGCGCATGCGTAGCACCATTTCTACACATGCGTATATGCTGAGTGCATGCAAACTCAGCGAAAAAGTCTGTTTCATGGGCGTTCCTATGAAAATGCTGGGCCTACACATGCTAATGCGTTCATGATGCACGTGCGGGGGGCGGACACAGTGCCGTTTCTAGAGGCGGACAAGCCATGCAGCAGCCCGGGGAGCCGCACGGCTTGTCCGCCTCTGTTAACAGCCACCCGGCAGCTCCCACCAGCCCAGCGCCGCTGCCTCCCTTTCTCCCCCTCAGTCCCCAGCCGCCAGCGCCACGGTTGATTTCCCAGGGGAGGGGAGGGGAGCGCATCGCGCTTCTCTCCTTCCCCTCGCTACTGGGCTGTCAGCCAATCAGAGGAGCTTGCGGGCCGGCAGCCAATCAGGAGCCAGCCCGCAAGGTATGAATGGCTGACAGCTTCAGGTGCACAGTGAAGGAGAGACGCGCGATGCGCGACCAGCACCAGCACCCAGGGCCACAGTGAGTTGTGGGGGCATATCTAGCGCACTGTGGGGGCCATATGTTTGGCACTGTGGGGGCCATATGTTTGGCACTGTGGGGGCCATATGTTTAGCACTGTGGGTGCATATCTGTGGCACTGTGGGGGCATATGTGTGGCACTGTGGGGGCATATCTGTGGCACTGGGGGCATATCTGTGGCACTGGGGGCATATCTGTGGCACTGTGGGGGCATATCTGTGGCACTGTGGGGGCATATATTTGGCACTGTGAGGGCCATATGTTTGGCACTGTGGGGGCATATCTGTGGCACTGTGGGGGCATATCTGTGGCACTATGGGGGCCATATGTTTGGCAGTGTGGGGGCATATCTGTGGCACTGTGGGGGCATATCTGTGGCACTGTGGGGGCATATATCTGGCACTGTGGGGGCATATGTGTGACACTGTGGGGGCATATATGTATGGCACTGTGGGGGCATATCTGGCACTGTGGGGGCATATTAGCAAACGACATCAGTTGTACGGCAGCGGCGCGTGGGGCATAATGTGTAATAGGCATTACGGTGTGGGGAGTATTGTGTAATTGCCATCACAGTGTGGGGTCTAATGGGCATCATTGTGTGGGACATAATGTGTAATTGTCATCACGGTGTGCAACATAATGTGTAATTGTCATCATGGTGTGCGGCGTAATATGTAATTGTCATCACAGTTAGCGGCGTAATGTGTATGTCATCACAGTGTGCGGCATAATGTGTAATTGTCATCACGGATAAATAGTGTATAATGATTTAAGTAGTCTGTCATTGTTTGGCCTTAATCTGTGAGGCGTACTAGGTCACTGTGTGGGCCTTTATATTTTTATGTCACTGTGTTGGCCTTCAGCCCGCCAACTTAAGTGCAGGAGGACAATGACCATTCATGCGGTAACCAATGTCTGGACAGGTTGCGAAAGTAAGATGTAAGGTAATGGTTTTCCTGCTAGACCACGCCCTTATATTAAGCCACACCCCCTTTTTAAAATAAACAACGCCCCCTATTTTGCCGCACGCGCAATTTCTTCTATATATTTGGGGCGGGGGGGCGCATTTTTATTTCTTTGCCCTGGGAACTAAATTGTCTAGAAACGGCCCTGGGCGGACAGCTGACATAAACGGTTGTCAGCTGCCCGCACATTTCCGTGCAATTCTACACGCATATGTATGAGTGTTCTGGACCACCCTTACATATGAGTGCGCCTTCGCCATCATTCGATGGTCGTCAACCATCGAAAGATGGGGGAGGTTCCCGTGTGTACCTTGCGATAGCTACAAATAGTAATGGTGCTAAAGGTGCGTACCCACGGTACGATTTATGTTCCGTATGATATTGTATAAGATTTCCCAGGAAAGTCCCAGTGGTCAAAAGCATAAGATTTGTGCTTAAAATAACATACAATGTGCATAAGATATCATATACGATATGACGTCACAGCTGTACTACACTATACTATCTTATGCTTTCTAGACAGAATTGAGTTGCATGTTCACCCGAGCAGCTCCCTGCCAGACGACCAGCGGGAGCGCGCATCGTACGTCGGATAGTGCGTACACACGGTAAGATATAGTGCACTATCTAGCATGCTATTCGAAACTAGCTAGATAGTGTGCTAGATTTTGCACTATATCTTACCGTGGGTACGCACCTTAAGGCTTCATTGCAGTAGGGACAGATCCCGTATCCACACTATTAAATTCCATTCACTCGTTCAGCGCTTTGGGTGGTGTTAGTGTCTCATTTATTCTTGGTGGTTGTTTCTTCCGCAATGATGGCTTTTCCCACGCCGGCAGGACCTCCCAATCCCTAATGAAGACCGGATCAAACAGTTGCTTGGACAGAACGGGTGGACCTCACAGAAGAACGAGCTAGCACCATATTACCCTAGGCTGGTATCCAAGTCAGACACCGGCAAGATTGGCCTGATAAACCTGGGGAATACGTGTTACATGAATAGCATCCTGCAGGCTTTGTTCATGGCTTCTGAGTAAGTAACGCATCGTATTCTGAGGTACTGCTTATATGGAAATGTTCATACAAGTCCTTGTGTGCAGAATGTCTGGCCTGGAATGGCCGTATGGCAACCATGGTACATGACCAACATCAGTCAGCCCCATGCTGTCCTTCCAGTCATTGTCAGGGTGTTATCTGGTTGTCTAAATTGGGATGGTCAACAATTATAAGGTTGACAGGTCCAGAAGGCCAACAGCAGAAAGGTACACAGGGTCAGAAGGTTCACAACCATGTGTTGTCTGTGTAAGTCATCCACCCGTGGCAGCTTGTCTGTGATAAAAAAAGAAAGCCATTGTGATGCCTGGGTATTATACTTGGTTGTTTGGTTATTTTTACCCAAATCCTGACAATGTTTGTGAAGTATCTGTTCCATTGGTGAGGCCATAGTAAGTAGAGGTAGGGATGTTAACCATTTAGGAACCTCTTCCACCTTCCCCCCCAAAAAATAGTTTTGTGGGAGCCTAAACAAATCAAGCACTTCAGCCACAAAAGTAGCAGTCTCTGTCACTGAAGTGCTTGGTTTGTTAAACTGTACATGTCCTTTTTAAAAACTACTAATCTGCCGCAACTGTAAAGAGGAAAAGCTATAACAGAACAACAGATTGATTGATTCAAATTAAAATATGTGAGGCTTTCATTGGGAGCTCTAGCATTTTACAGCCTCTGAGGAGAGAAAAGGCAATAAATGTAGACTATTCACAACCCTACCCAATGCCTCCATTTATTAAACTTCCTTTCTTCCCTTCCTTCCCTTTCTTACTTCTTTCATCCTTCCTTCCTTCCTTTTGGGCTAAATTGGATTTGGATAAACCTGTATTTTGAGCTGTGAAGTGTTCAAACAGACATACCCCTTTTCCACTTGCAAAAATATCCCGGGTTTTTGCACATGAACGCGCATCAACCCGGGATTTAGTGCAGTGTGAAAGGGTCTTTGAGGAATATCCCGTGTTCAGCAATCCGGGATCTCTACCCAGGTCCTTACCTGGGTAGGACCCGGAATTAACACGGGATACGGTCAGTGTGAATGGTCCTGTGGGACTTTTACGCTACCCCAGAATCTGCTGCTGCTGATAACTGCTCCTCCGTGCACCGCTCTGCACATTGGCCAGCCAGAGACCCAGGCGGCGCCCGTTGTCCGAGCGGCATGGAGCGCACACCCTCAGGGGGGAGAGACAGCTCATGGCGAGCTGCAGCCACCGCTATACGTCCTCTGCTGCTGATAGCGGCTCGTGTGGCTGTGGGCAGCCTAGTAAAAACTGGCACCGGAGCAAATTCCGTAACGCCGGACCGTAAAAACCGAAGCTCCCTGCAGCGACCTGTGCCGCTGAGGAGCCTGGAGCTGTGTCGGAGGGGGTGTGACAGGCAGTCACCCAGGATTTCCCGGGATCAGTGTGAATGGGGCTGTCCCGGGTCAACCCCAGGTCTGACTGCAGTGTGAAAGGGTACATTCCCGGGTAGTGTCCCGGGAAGCATCCTGGAACACATTCCCGGGTCTGACCCGGGACTGCAAGTGGAAAAGGGGTATTATTGATGCATAAGCATATCTATTAGCAGATATATTGGAGTTAGGGCTGACTTGTACCATATGTCCAGTTTCAGGCATTCGGTCCTGTGTCTGCGGGACAGCGACTCTCAGCCCCTGATGATGAAGCTCCAACATTTATTTGCTTTCCTAGAGCACAGTCAGGTGAGTGAATGAAGCTGCATTTATCACTAGATAGCAGCCTATTATATATCAGTGTCCTGTGATACCGCGTGCAGGGAAAACATGACATGGATTTTGGCAGGAACAGTTATATTTTTGGACCTTTGACTCATCAGTTCCCTTTTAAAATCCAAAACACGGATCCACTTTTCAAAAACATTTTGGTTCTAAGCCTTCTATTCATTTGCAAGTTTTGATGAGGCGAAGTACCGCCAGTGACCACTAGAGGCCACTCGACAGGCCAAATTACTCCATTGCATGCTAAAACATGTCATAACAGAAAGTGAAAGCAATTTTTGCATGGACACTGATATTTGTTTTGAGACTTGCTGGATATGGAGAGAGGGAGCAGTGAAGACAGAGATTGGAGGCAGGAGCAGATAGTGACCGGGGGTGGAGAGTTTGTGGGCTAAAAATTGTCACAGCTCAAAGTGAAAGTACATTGCAGAAGCCGACATTTTGACAGGCTTTTAACTAGTATTAAAATGTAAAATGAAGTGCCCTGAGCATCAGCTCTGCAGCTAGATGATCCTAGATGTCGGCCATCCTCAAATCTGAGACTGACTGTCATCCTCTACCTGGTTTCCCCCTTAAATAATACTATCCAGCTGGGGCACCTGGAGCCTCCGTCCATGCCAGCAGGAAGACGGATCCAAGCACTCCTTCTGCTTTCTGATGTGTTCCTCTTCCACTGCCTTTTATCTTCGGAGTTTATCTTCAGCATTGCTTTGGTCATTATGTTTATGAAAGGGTTGGCTCAAATGTGCTCCTTCCAGAGCCATTGGATCAGGTACAGGCTTCCATCGGGCACTACGCAATTCCATGTGCTGAGGCTTTTGGCTGGTAGGCATTGGGGGGAGGGCTCCCGTTTCAAAAGTGGACTAATTCGAGTAGTTACAAATCGAGCGATTAACACATGCCTGTATGCACTCGATATGCATGCGCAAACCTGATTAGCAGACGGAAATGCGCTACTTGTGTAGTTTCAGGGCGCCAGCTTACGCCGTCAGCGTAGTGTTCCTGTCAGAATCAGCGTAGTGTTCCCGCGGCCGTTTAATTGTCCCTGGCTACGTTATCAGCGTAGGCTGCCGCCGTAAACTACACAAGTAACTGCCGTACTGTTGCCAGGAACTGTATCTCTGTCCCCGGCGTCCCTGGCAAGCCTACTCAGCGCCTCTCTCACAACGCCGGCGCCAGCATGATTCCCTCTCTTTGGCGGAGAGGGGATCATTCTGGCGCCTGCAGAGAGGCGCTCCATCTGTTTGACACACAGGAGCGTCTCAGATGCTCCAGCAATGAGACGCTCCTGCGTCTGACTAGCTATTACGGCAAGGTACAGCAGGGTACAGCAACCCTGCCAACAGGGTTAGTGGTTCTGTAGCGCCTTTTCAAACCCCCAGTATCCACTGTAGCCCGAAGCGTGGCGAGCCACGCGAGGGGACGCGTTACGCATTCTCCCGACCTTTTCATACCCCCATGTCGGTGTGGAGTTGATTTTATATAGTGTGGCGAGCGCAGCGAGGCAAGCCTTGCGAGGGGAGGCAGATTACCTTACATGTAATCCCCGTCCCCTCGAGGGGTTCGCTGCGCTCGCCACACTATATAAAATCAACTCCACGCCGACGTGGATAGTGGGGGTATGAAAAGGTCGGGAGGACGTGTAATGCGTCTCCACGCGGGGCTCGCTGCGCTCGCCATGCTTCGGGCTGCTGCGGATAGTGGGGGTTTGAAAAGGCACTACAGAACCCCTAACCCTGTAGGCAGGGTTGCTGTACCGTGCCGTAATAGCTACTCAGACGCAGGAGCGTGTCATTGCTGAGACGCTCCGGCGTGTCAAACAGATGGAGTGCCTCCAAAGAGAGGGGATCATGCTGGTGCCGGCGGTGTTAGAGAGGCGCTGAGTAGGCTTGCCAGGGACGCAGTTCCCGGCAACAGTACGGTAGTTACTTGTGTAGTTTCACGGCGGCAGCCTACACTGATAACGTAGCTTAGGCTGCCGCCGTGAAACTACACAAGTAAGGCAGCCGTTGGGCTACGCTGATAACGTAGCTTAGGCTGCCGCCGTGAAACTACACAAGTACCGAAAATGTATATGGCGGCCCGAGGTTGGCTGATGGTTTGGGAATTGCGTATTGATTTGCAAGTCAATGCTAGTCGGCTATGTACTCGCAGTCATCTGCAAATTTGCACATTAGTGATTGAATGGCACCACCATGGAAATTCTTAAACTGCAGGATTTGGCTGCAAGCGTGTAGGTGGATAATGTGGGCACAAAGATGGTTACTCAGAGTCAAGTGACCGGAATTGCATTTTTTGGGGCCAGAGTAGGAATAATGAAAGCAGTGGTCTAACAGCTGCCCATAGTTTCACCATGTTATCAAAATGATCATTTTTATCTCCCTGTTCCCCAGCGCCCGGCCGTCTCACCTGAGAGTTTTCTGGCTTCTTCATGGCCTCCATGGTTTACTCCCGGAGTTCAGCAAGACTGCTCAGAGTACCTGAAATACCTGCTAGATCGGTGAGTTCACAGATACACGCGGACAGTTTGTTTTTTTGTTTTGATTTTTTTTTCTTTTAAAAAATGTGTTGAGATCAAAACCACCAAAAGGAATCACAAATGCGAAGTCACAACAATACAATGGGTCAGTGACGTGCGGTGAGGTCATTGCCTGGGGAGGCACTGACCTCACCACCACCACCACAACCCCCCCCCCGGACATGGCAGTGCTACAGATGCAGCGGCCGCAGGTACATGCCCCCCCCTCCCCTCCCACCACCCGGCGGACTCACCTGTCCTCGGCGGTGGCGGCGGCCAGTCCTCTCGGCTTTGAGACGGGTGAGTGACATCTGCTTTCTCCCTGCAGGCGCCGAACTACCCGCTGCCCGCGCTGCTGCATCTCCTCTCCAGGGCCCTGCATGTATGTGATTGGACAGCGGATCCAGCACTGGATCTGCTGGCCCAATCACATCTGGGGGCGTGCGTTTATACTGGTGCCCCTGTCATTGCGGCATCAGTATAAGTGCCGCTTCCCCATTCATTTTCAATGGGCTTTTACAGCCCATTGCTGCACCCTGCCCCCTGCCCACCCCTACCCGCCCCACGCTGCCCGGAGTTTTAATGTTAACAGCGGGAGGCACCTCTCCCACTGCCTCCCACCCTCACATGCAGCAGTGGGAGGCAGCCGGAGAGGTAGAATATATAAATATCTTCTTTTTATTATTTTCATCATTATGACAGGGGAGGCTCTGCACGTCCCTGCAATGGGTCCGATTCTGGGCCAGATGCATCCGCTGTAAAGGACGCATCTTGCACTATTCCGCAGATTGCTCATGCAAAAAGATAAGTCTGGACAGTGCAGCATGGTTTTGTCTATCAAAGGAGTTTGCTTTTGCAAAGCAACCTGAATCACCCACTAAAGCCCCTCCAGACAGGGCTTCACTTTTCTTTGCAGCGCTGCCATGTGAGGGATCTGACACGGATCCCTCCCAGCATGCACCACAGCCACCAGCTACTCTGTGCATGAGCAGATGGACTTCTCCCTAAGAAACGAGGTATTCCAGGCATCGGTGGGGATCGCAAAAGGCAGCTCTTATCGGGAGAGCTGCCCCTTGCGTTGCTCATCATATATGTCTGTACAGCATGGTCGCGATGGGTGGCGGGATGTACCACCGCTGCTTGGTAGAGAGGTTACCTCGTTATATGTTCCAGGGTCACAAGGGGAGTTTCTCGAACCGTACCAGTAACCTCACACAAATTACAGGCCTGGTCCAGGGGACCCACCCTTTACTAAAGGAAAATCGTTGTGCCTCAGTATGCTGGGATGTACACAATTCAGTACATATACCATACCGAATAATGGTAGCAAAATGTAAAGCAAAACACAATGAGATTTCACTTCTTCCCTATTTAAAGTTCCGTTTTCTGACTTCTATAGAGGACCCTGACCAGGATCATTAATGTGCCCATACACACTACTATATTGCCGCGCATTGCTGTCAATTTGAGCCCTAAAAGTGTTCGCCAACTGGCCATCACCATGCATATATTGGCCAGGATTGCTGAATGTGGTCAGTGTCCGTCATTCTGGGCTCTGTGGTGCTGTTTGCCCTGAGCGTACAAACACAATTGCAGGCTGCACCTGTGACGCACTGTGACGGAGGTACAAGATGTTAGAAATATGAGTGTACATGATTGAGGATGCAGCAGGGTTCCTTTACCCACCAGTGGCTGCCTTAATACTCGGAACAGCCCAGTTACTTAATCAGTGGAGTGGTTTATTGAAGTTAAAGCAGGTGGTGTTGTACTCACTGTTATATTCCCTGGTAGATGGAGCAGAGTGGGTGAGTGAATGTAGTTACTGGGTAGCAGTGCAGGATGCTGGAAGGCAAACATGAGTATAACTGAAGCTAAGTGGAAAACTGCTGTCTCCCACTGTGGCACTCTAAAATGCTCAGCAGCTACCTTTGCGGCCATCTTGGTTAAGGGAATAAAGCTTCCCTTCAGTAGCAACATGTAGTCAGTGCAGTAGCACACTCCACTTTTACCTCCTTGAGTGACTTGATCTGTTTACGGTACGGCAGCTAGGGGAATGCCATGTGGACACTGGTAAAAGATCGCATGGGAAGCTCAGACTTCTGTGCTACTTTTAGACATCCATACTGAGTTGGGACACCTTTTGCTGTTGGATATTTTGCAGCCAGTATGTCAACCCTAATAAGGACAGGGGCAGGTAAAGAAAGAAAAACTGTAGGCGGTGCATTTATACAAGCAAAGTGGTATTCGCATTAGCAATAGGTAGTAACTCTGCTGTCCGCACTTGCAGTCTCGATGTGTCTATCACAAAATCGGGTCCTATGTCTTCATTCCTGCAGCCCTGGTAACCATTTATTTTTCATGATGTCAGAATTATTCTTTGTTCTGTTTGCGTAAAGTTTTGCTCATTTTGGTAAAAAATTACTTTTTTCTACTTGAAAGGCTTCACGAAGAGGAGAAAACTGGAAAAAGGATTTCCCAAACATTAGCCCAAACCAGTTTCGGTTTCCAAGTGAAGAAACCTCTTTTGGGCCAGAAAACATTAGTTGAACAGATGTTTGGCGGAAGAATCGTAACCAAAATTCGATGTCTAAAATGTCACAGTGTTTCATCCAGGGAGGAACGTTTCACAGATTTATCGTTAGCCTTCCCCCCAGGCGGTTGCACCACAGCAAAGATTCCAAAGACATCATACCATCCCACCACACCAGTAGAAGACATAGGTCCACACAATGTTGATGCCGCACATAAAGTTCCCGATCGGCACACTGCTATCTCTTCAGACCATGGCAGATGTCAACAGAATTCCGAAGAGCACAGAGAAAAAGCAACGCCCATTGAGACATTAGGATTCCATAGTAAAGACGATCACATAGAACATGCGGCTTCGAAAGACAAAGATGAAAATAATTGTCCTGTCGTTAGAACTCGGGATTGCCCGGCCTTCGCACCTTCCGAGTCAACACGTGTAAAGAAATGTCCTCTTAGCCTATCAGATTTGATCAATCATTTCTTATGCCCAGAGACTCTGACGGCAGAAAATAAATACCGTTGTCAAACCTGTGCCTCGCTACAAGATGCTGAGAAGGTGGTGGAGCTTTCCACAGGCCCGGAGTATCTCATTCTCACTTTGCTGAGGTTCTCTTTTGATTTGAAGGCCATGAAAAGGAGAAAGATCTTGGACAATGTATCTATTCCGTTGATCCTGAAGATGCCCATCCAAGTAAACTCACTTGAGTCAGATGAATGTGTGGAGCGGAGCTGTAGACATGGCTCCACCAGAGTCCACAAGCCTGCACTCTATGACCTATGTAACGTGATCGTGCACTCGGGGTTGTCATCAGAAAGTGGACACTATTACTGCTATTCTAGAGACTGTATGAATAGAGATAGTCAAAGACCACCCAGTGCTGGGGTCAAGCGGTTTGCCACCGACAGACATCTAGACATGGAGATCCAGTGGTACCTCTTCAATGACACCAGGGTCTCCTTCTCATCATTTGAATCTGTCAGCAATGTAACCTCCTTCTTTCCCACCGATACAGCCTATGTGTTATTCTACAGACACAGAGAACATGCTCCGGTTGACTCTGTTCTAGAATCATGGGCAGCCAAGTCACGTGTAGATGTTTCCCTCAACAAGGAACTTATGGAGGCCATTTCTAAGGACAACATCAAGTATTTGCAGGTAAGTCATGTTCACTTAAAGCTGGATTAGTACTTTGTGGGCCTGGGGCAATTAAAACTTTTGGGGACCATATGATCTAAAATTAAGGGTGTTATTCTGGTTTAATTGTCCTCCCGCTCGTTTGCACAGGGGACCGATTTTTAGCATGTGCCTGTTCGCAGCCCAGCTCGCACCTACCAGTGCGGGCGTGGGGCAGCAGCGGGGGGGCATATACAAAAAACAAGAGGGCAAGTGCAATTATATGTGCGCACCTTGTGCTAGGGTGGGTATCACCTGGGGGCGTTTCTCAGACACCCAAAGACGTATGCACTAGAAGAAAGGTAGGTTCAACCACCACCAGCATAGGATAAATAAGATAATACTTTCCTTCTATGAGTATAATCCTTTCTCTGTATACACTTGTATATGTCATACGTTTCCTCTGTTCACCTTGTATTCATTTGTACATGAAAAAAGAGCATATACATAACATAGTGTATACTGTTTAATCTATAACATGGGGATATCACATACATATAAAAACATCAAAAACATCAATAGAAAATTTGCACACAATAAAAAATTCCAAAGTGGCTAGTGCATCAGTTAAAGAACTTGGAGGTAGTTACCAGATGGCCAGTGAACCATAAATCAATATAGTTCAAAGTGAGCATGCAAGAATGATTCCACGATCGCCCGGGCACAATCAGGATCACGCGCTGCTGCAGGATAACAGTCCCCCAGTCCAGTCCAATGCCTCTGCCCGCCGACGCGTTTCAGACTCGATCTGAGTCCTTTTTCAAGGCTTATCCTTGTGTGCATATGTCCAGTGTTTTTATATGGTTCAAATCTCGCGGTGTTGCGCGAAAACCCCGGTACTTCCGGGTTTGCGGCACCGCGATGACGTGTGTGGCGGCGTCCCCGTCATCACGCATTGATACGCGAGATCCCGATACTTCCGGGTTTGCGTAAACGCGCTGACGTCCATGGATGCGTCCGCGTCACTCCGTGATGACGCTCCGGATAGCTTCCTTCATCTACGCCATGGGTCTTCAAACTGCGGCCCTCCAGATGTTGTGAAACTACAAATCCCAGCATGCCTTGCCACAGTTTTGCTATAAGGGAGTGTTAAAACTGTGGCAAGGCATGCTGGGATTTGTAGTTTCACAACATCTGGAGGGCCGCAGTTTGAAGACCCATGATCTACGCTATTCTAGGCTTCTCCTATACCTGGTCATGTGATCACTGCCACTCTCACATGATCGGGAGATGATGCCATTCATACATGTTTTACTTCCGCCCATACAGATTGTGGGCATACGCAATTTACCTTGGATAAAAAGAAATGAAAAATGGAATAAATACATAATATACTATAAAAGACATGATAAAAATCTGTTTAAAAACCATTTATAAAAACCATTTCAGCTCGAAGTCTGAGTTAATGCCATTGGGTTTTAAGGTGTTAAAATTATAAATAGTTTGCATTTCTATCCTGGCCAGTTGGACATCTGTGTCCCTACGGCGACAATGTCCTTCCACATATTTGATTCCCAGGAATATCTTGATTTCATTAGGGGAACTATTGTGGTGTGTTTTAAAATGTAGAGGGAGGGAATGCGTTTCTATTCCCTTCTTGATATTCCTGATGTGCTCACTTAATCGGATCTTAAGTGGCCGGGATGTTCTACCAATGTAGAATAAATTGCACGTGCACCCAATGGCATATACCACGTTTTTGGTATTACATGTGATAAATTCCCTAATCTGGTGTTCCATTCCATTGATGTTCACTTTTTCCACCTTTCTATCCCCTTTGATATTGATACATGCACAACAACTTCCACATCTGTGGAATCCCTTGGTTCTTATTTGACGTCTCTCCAGGTTGGATGGATGCATACTTTTTGTTAAATGGTTACCCAAATTGGCCACCTTCCTGTAGATGAAAGATGGTCTCTCAGGTAGATCCATACCTATGATAGGATCCCTTCTTAATAGATTCCAATTCTTTTTAATGGAATGTTCAAATTGCTTGTGTTGTTGGCTGTAATTAGTGATAAAGGCATATTTTTTGTTATCTACCTGGACTTGAGGCCCTTTGTTTTGAAGTAGAGCAGCACGTTCAATTTTATCCACTTTTTCTCTCTCCTTATCAATGATCACTGAATCGTATCCACTTTCAATAAAATTTTTGAGCCATTACTGCGGTTTGATCTCTATAAGTCTGGTCCTCCGTGCAGTTTCTTTTGATTCGTTTGAACTGTCCCTGTGGGATGCAGTCCAACCAGTTCTTATGGTGGCAGCTTCCCACGTGGATATAGCTCTGTGAGTCGGTCGGTTTGGTAAATGTTTTGGTCTTCAAACCTCCGTTTTCTGAATAAATAGTAATATCTAAAAAGTTGACACACGACTCACTGATGTTAAAAGTGAATTCGATATTAAAACTATTGGTATTCAGGTAAGAACAGAAGTCATTTAAAAGTGATCTTTCTCCTCTCCATAAAAACAGAACGTCATCAATGTATCGGGTCCAGGACACCAGGTTCGCTCCGAACGGATTATTGCTCCATATAAAGTCACGTTCCCACTGTCCCATGAATAAGTTCGCATAACTTGGAGCGAACCTGGTGCCCATTGCTGTCCTGACCCGCTGTACATAAAAGTCACCCTTAAACATAAAATAGTTATTCTCTAAAATGAAGGTTACACCCTGTATTAAAAATTCTTGGAGATTTGTTTCTAAAGTGCTATTGGATAAGGTGCTTGAAATGGCATCGATTCCCTGTTGGTGGTTAATAATCGTATACAACGACTTTACATCTGCTGTTATAAGTGTGTATCCATCTTCCCATTCTAGGTTAAGTATTTTTTGAAGGATATCCTTAGTATCTCGCAGATGTGATGGGTTACCCAATACCAAAGGTTGCAGGTAGTAGTCAATAAACTCGGATAGATTAGACGTCACCGAGTCTATCCCTGCAACGATTGGGAGTCCAGGGGGTACCAAGGGATCCTTGTGTACCTTGGGTAACACGTAGATAACGTTTTTTTAGGGAAACGTCACACCTACCGTCCCAATTGAGAAACAGGACCAATAGGGGAAAACGAGGGGGGGAAATTAAACACCAAAAAAGAGACAGAAAAAGACCCAAAAAACCTCCAAAAAATAATCCTATCCCCAGTCAGGAAATTAAGCAACAAGTCAAAATTTTTAATATCAGCAAACATAATCTCACCATAGATGAGCAAGCTGTCCTACACAAAGGATTAAAATATGCACCAACCACAGCATTAAATAAATTCAACACCTTTGTTGATATTAACAAATTTATACGAAAAATTTGCTTAAAAAAATTCTTTAAAACAAACAATCTAGAGGATAGAGAGGAAGTCCAACCCATTACACCCTTTAAACCGAAATCGATATTCTTTCCTTTTCACGTCAAAGGGAACTGGGTTGAGTCATTTAGCCAGCTAGTACAGGACGACGTCAAAAAGATGAATATCAAAAATAAGAAATCGAACCTGACGACTAATGAACAGAAGGCACTCAAGGATTTAAAAGGAAACAAGGAGATCACCATCAAACCCGCCGACAAAGGCGGGGGCGTGGTGGTTATGGATACAGTGTGGTACGAAAATGAGGTCTTACGACAACTGGGGGATAAAAATACTTACCAGAAGCTTAGATCCGACCCAACAAAGAAAATTATGGATAAACTAAAGACCATACTGGACATTTATCAACAAAATGGCACCTTAACGGAGAAGGAATCCAAATTCCTGTGGATACCAGAACCAGTGATCCCCGTTATCTACGTGTTACCCAAGGTACACAAGGATCCCTTGGTACCCCCTGGACGCCCAATCGTTGCAGGGATAGACTCGGTGACATCTAATCTATCCGAGTTTATTGACTACTACCTGCAACCTTTGGTATTGTGTAACCCATCACATCTGCGAGATACTAAGGATATCCTGCAAAAAATACCTAACCTAGAATGGGAAGATGGATACACACTTATAACAGCAGATGTAAAGTCGTTGTATACGATTATTAACCACCAACAGGGAATCGATGCCATTTCAAGCACCTTATCCAATAGCACTTTAGAAACAAATCTCCAAGAATTTTTAATACAGGGTGTAACCTTCATTTTAGAGATTAACTATTTTATGTTTAAGGGTGACTTTTATGTACAGCGGGTCGGGACAGCAATGGGCACCAGGTTCGCTCCAAGTTATGCGAACTTATTCATGGGACAGTGGGAACGTGACTTTATATGGAGCAATAATCCGTTCGGAGCGAACCTGGTGTCCTGGACCCGATACATTGATGACGTTCTGTTTTTATGGAGAGGAGAAAGATCACTTTTAAATGACTTCTGTTCTTACCTGAATACCAATAGTTTTAATATCGAATTCACTTTTAACATCAGTGAGTCGTGTGTCAACTTTTTAGATATTACTATTTATTCAGAAAACGGAGGTTTGAAGACCAAAACATATACCAAACCGACCGACTCACAGAGCTATATCCACGTGGGAAGCTGCCACCATAAGAACTGGTTGGACTGCATCCCACAGGGACAGTTCAAACGAATCAAAAGAAACTGCACGGAGGACCAGACTTATAGAGATCAAACCGCAGTAATGGCTCAAAAATTTAAGGAAAGTGGATACGATTCAGTGATCATTGATAAGGAGAGAGAAAAAGTAGATAAAATTGAACGTGCTGCTCTACTTCAAAACAAAGGGCCTCAAGTCCAGGTAGATAACAAAAAATATGCCTTTATCACTAATTACAGCCAACAACACAAGCAATTGGAACATTCCATTAAAAAGAATTGGAATCTATTAAGAAGGGATCCTATCATAGGTATGGATCTACCTGAGAGACCATCTTTCATCTACAGGAAGGTGGCCAATTTGGGTAACCATTTAACAAAAAGTATGCATCCATCCAACCTGGAGAGACGTCAAATAAGAACCAAGGGATTCCACAGATGTGGAAGTTGTTGTGCATGTATCAATATCAAAGGGGATAGAAAGGTGGAAAAAGTGAACATCAATGGAATGGAACACCAGATTAGGGAATTTATCACATGTAATACCAAAAACGTGGTATATGCCATTGGGTGCACGTGCAATTTATTCTACATTGGTAGAACATCCCGGCCACTTAAGATCCGATTAAGTGAGCACATCAGGAATATCAAGAAGGGAATAGAAACGCATTCCCTCCCTCTACATTTTAAAACACACCACAATAGTTCCCCTTATGAAATCAAGATATTCCTGGGAATCAAATATGTGGAAGGACATTGTCGCCGTAGGGACACAGATGTCCAACTGGCCAGGATAGAAATGCAAACTATTTATAATTTTAACACCTTAAAACCCAATGGCATTAACTCAGACTTCGAGCTGAAATGGTTTTTATAAATGGTTTTTAAACAGATTTTTATCATGTCTTTTATAGTATATTATGTATTTATTCCATTTTTCATTTCTTTTTATCCAAGGTAAATTGCGTATGCCCACAGTCTGTATGGGCGGAAGTAAAACATGTATGAATGGCATCATCTCCCGATCATGTGAGAGTGGCAGTGATCACATGACCGGGTATAGGAGAAGCCTAGAATAGCGTAGATGAAGGAAGCTATCCGGAGCGTCATCACAGAGTGACGCGGACGCATCCATGGACGTCAGCGCGTTTACGCAAACCCGGAAGTATCGGGATCTCGCGTATCAATGCGTGATGACGGGGACGCCGCCACACACGTCATCGCGGTGCCGCAAACCCGGAAGTACCGGGGTTTTCGCGCAACACCGCGAGATTTGAACCATATAAAAACACTGGACATATGCACACAAGGATAAGCCTTGAAAAAGGACTCAGATCGAGTCTGAAACGCGTCGGCGGGCAGAGGCATTGGACTGGACTGGGGGACTGTTATCCTGCAGCAGCGCGTGATCCTGATTGTGCCCGGGCGATCGTGGAATCATTCTTGCATGCTCACTTTGAACTATATTGATTTATGGTTCACTGGCCATCTGGTAACTACCTCCAAGTTCTTTAACTGATGCACTAGCCACTTTGGAATTTTTTATTGTGTGCAAATTTTCTATTGATGTTTTTGATGTTTTTATATGTATGTGATATCCCCATGTTATAGATTAAACAGTATACACTATGTTATGTATATGCTCTTTTTTCATGTACAAATGAATACAAGGTGAACAGAGGAAACGTATGACATATACAAGTGTATACAGAGAAAGGATTATACTCATAGAAGGAAAGTATTATCTTATTTATCCTATGCTGGTGGTGGTTGAACCTACCTTTCTTCTAGCGGGGGGGCATAGCCCATGGGAATGCCCAGCGTTACATGGACGTTCCCATGAAAACACAGGGCATTCCCATGTAATGGTCTGGTGACACGGGTGCGAAGGGCGGGCAGCTGACTTCAGCGGATGTCATCTGCCCACCCGCTTCCTGCGCAAGATGCTCAGAGATCTGAGACACCACAGAGGAGAAATCATCCATTCGCAGCTGTGCTGGTAGCGGGCGGTGTCTGGAGGACTCACAAGACTGCGAAATTTGCAGCCTTGCGAGTCAACCAGAATAAGGTCCTAAGACCTCAGCTGCTTCTATTGGCCAGTCTGTGACTTTTTGCAAATGCCACTTGTGTATCTCCCTGCATTTGAATATGCAAGGACTGAGACGCCCACTTTCAACTCCTTTAGGCACGGTAACCCTCCCATATGCCCCTGAGCTTGATGTGTTGCTCTAGAACAGGGGTGGGGAACCTTTTTTGTGTCAAGGGCCGTTTGTATGGGGTAAAAATGCTTTGGGGGCCATATGTAAAAATTTCTCTTACAAATTGTCAACGCTTTGGCGGCTGCCGCTGAATAGGACTGCCAGTCTTCGGCTGCTGTTGATCAAAAGGAATCTCGCAAGAACTACCGACCTATCACAAGAATTTCCCTGTACTTGACTCCTGGCAAAGCTGCCGGAAGGGTGGGCGGGCCACTCAGACCGGCTACGGGGGCCGCATACGGCCCCCGGGCCTGAGGTTCCCCACCCACTGCTCTAGAACAACCCTAGCCAATATGGCTTTCTCTAACTTTTGTGAAACTACACATCCCAACATGCCCTGCCACAGTTTTAGCATAAACTAATTACAAATCTATGACAAGGCATGCTAGGACAGTAGCGCCAGTCCCCTTGCACTTGTCATTACTGGCCACAAACTGCACGAGAGAATATTATACTGTCAAAACACACAGTAAAGACAGTATAAACTTGGTCAATGGGTAATTGCTTACTCTGTAGGACTGTAGGAGACCTTACAGTGTCAGTGCTGCCTCTGATTAAAAACCCTCCCATGACTAGGCGGCTGCTGCTGCTGCTGTCCTCCATGGGCCTGAGAAGCATGTAATGAGCTCCACCAATCAGAGCTCAGCATAAACCTCTCAGCCTCTGCTCTCTTGTGCAAAGTGTCATGGGACTTAGTCAACTCCCAGTAATGCACTGCACACATGTGCAGTCAGAGTGCCTTGGCTCCCGATGCTCAGCACCATTAATCATTGTCACATTGGCAGATAGGTGAAGCTGCAGCACTACCCCACTGCCATGCACAAAACTTTTCAAATAAAAAAAAATACATGCCAACCCATAGGGGGGCCCTTTTGCCCCTGCTTTAATCCGGCCCTGAGTAGCGCGCAGGGCAGTCATCAGGGGGGGGGGCTGCGGGGACTCCAGTCCTGGTCCCAGACAGAAAGGGAACCCAGGACTAAAGTAATTTGTCATAAACAAAGTTCACATTTCCCTTGAAGCAATGTAGAGGTTGAACAAGTCTCCCCAGCACGCTGGGTGTTCGAGATAGGGGAGGGGAGCCCTGCCTCTTTTGTCAGTCCCAGGCCCCACAATTTATTATGACAGCACTGGTAGCCTAAGACAGGAAGTTAAATGTCATCAGTCCTGTCCTACACTGAAGGTCTCCACAGTGGCTCAGCTCCTACGGGGACCACAGCTACTATCAGATAATATGGCAGCATGGATGATAAACTACCACTGCCTGTCAGGGAAAGAGCATCACCATACCTCCCAACTGTCCTGGTTACCGATGGAACACCCCAATATTTGGGGACGTTCCTGGGGCCGGCGCTGGGGGGGGGGGCTAATGGTTATATGTTAATTATAAAAAGTGAGTGGTACCTGTAAAGTAAAATATTTGTTAAAATAACGTTTACACCCTTTTGGGGAAAAGGTGAGGGTTTTAAGAACAAATTTGCACAATCCGGTGATCTTGCCCCTATCTTACCCTATGTGAGCTCTGTACCGTGTCTCCAGGATGGCGTTAGATGGTAGTGAGGATACTAAGTCCCTGTTTCCAAGAAGTCCTTCAGCGCAGAGACCGGCTGATCCACGCGTCTGTGGCAGCCGCTACGCTGATCCCCCGTCAGAGCCGATAGCCGGAAGTTGCCGGAAGTATGGGCGTCAGTTCCCTCGGGCGATTCACAGCGGGCAGTGGGGGCAGCGTGCCGGTGTAGGTGGATGCTGTTTGTAGTACCCAACTGCCACAGACGCGTGGAACCTGGATCTGATGATCAAGTTTATGCCTGAAGTTTAAAAGGGCAATGCGTTTACCAGCCGTGTTTTGCTAATAAAATCATTGCCCTTTTAAAATTTCAGCCATAAACCCAATGAGAAATTCCAGGTTTTGCACCCCAACCCTTTGTATATGAACCTCTAATAACATTGCAGCTAAGATTTCCAAGCTTACCATAGACAACTGGCCGTTGGGCTGGGTAATATATAAAGCAAGGCAGTGTATGACCCGCGTGACTGATCATTGTGTTAGGCCGCAAATACCTGAGGTTCTACACATAGAGTTGTCCATTCTCTCCTAGGAGCAAGAGAAGGAAGCCAGGAACAGGGCGGCCTATCTGTCTCCGCTGCTGAAGTCTCCTCTCTGGTGGCAAGACTTCGACAAGGACAGCGACGATGATGCATCGGCCGGTGGAGGGGGGTCCGGGGCCTTTCATGGTCTTGTGTTTTAGAGGTTCCACATGCGCTGTGCACCAGCCGCCTTATGAACACTTATATATATACATTGATTGGACTGTGATATATGAGTGATTATACTGTATATGGACTCTGGCCCCAATCATTGTCATTTTCCCCATATCATACTGGCTGGATTTAAAATCATGTTCTCCACCTCCACCTGATTCCATCAGGCTATGCGCCTATAGACCGCCGGAGTGTAATAGTCTTGCAGAACCCTGTCCAGATTTTATTTTACCCCCATGTTCTGCCCTTTTAGGTTCATCCATCTAGCTGAAGACATCTCCCACATACCCCCCCTCCTCAGTAGAACAGCATCTATTTCCAAATCCCTGCACCTCAGTAGAACAGCAGTAATCCAAATTCCCCTCAGTAGAACAGCAGCACTTCCACAATCCCTCCAATAGAACAGCAGCACTTCCACAATCCCTCCAATAGAACAGCAGCACTTCCACAATCCCCCCCCCCCAGTAGAGCAGTAGCACTTCCACAATCCCTCCAATAGAACAGCAGCACTTCCACAATCCCTCCAATAGAACAGCAGCACTTCCACAATCCCCCAATAGAACAGCAGCACTTCCACAACCCCCCCCCCCAGTAGAGCAGTAGCACTTCCACAATCCCTCCAACAGAACAGCAGCACTTCCACAACCCCCCCCAGTAGAGCAGCAGCACTTCCACAATCCCTCCAATAGAACAGTAGCACTTCCACAATCCCCCCCCCCAGTAGAGCAGTAGCACTTCCACAATCCCTCCAATAGAACAGCAGCACTTCCACAATCCCCCCTCCCCCAGTAGAGCAGCAGCACTTCCACAATCCCTCCAATAGAACAGCAGCACTTCCACAATCCCCCCCCCCCCCCAGTAGAGCAGCAGCACTTCCACAATCCCCCCAGTAGAATAGCAGCACTTCCACCCCAAACAGAGCGAGGGGACAATGGTGCTAAGTAAGCTCCGTAGCGTAAGCGGTGGCTGCAAAGATGACGAAGTACCAACATTTTTACTGCTGCAGATAATTCTGCCAATAAGAGAATGTTCTTGATTCCCTGCAGAAACGTCATCTCCGCAGCGGCCATTTCTGGTCCTCCCAATCTCCTATTACATTTATTAGATAACGTCCACATGTCGTTCCTCAGATGCAGTAACTGATTGTCACACCCTACGGATCGCTCTCAGCGCTCGCTTCATTTTTCATTTCGCTACAAATGATCAGAGAGGGAGAAGCGTTCACCTGTCGCAGTACAAGATGGTGGACGGTAATGACGGAGCGCTCTGGGGGCTATTTATCAAGACGCTTTTGCTGTAAATTCTCGAGTTTCCGTGGGTCTACAGCATGTTGGCCGATAAGCATTAGGTCAACACCATTAGGCCGACATGGTGATAAGTCAACATGGGTCAAGGTCGACATGGCTTTAGGTCGACAGGTCAATAGGCCAACACAAGCATTAGGTTGACATGGCCTAGGTCGACAGTCAAAAGGTCAACATGGGGTTTTTCACTGTTTTTGACCCAATATCGACACAGTCAGATTATGTCAATCATTTATCTAATGCATCTTAAAAAATGTTATACAGAATCTGAATAGTTGCTAAGGGCAACATCACTTTTTTTTCATTTTTAGAACCTTCAGTAAATTTACCCCACACAGTGTTTATTGATGGAGATTTTATTGTTTTTTTCTATGGTTTATTAAAGTATATTTCCACCCAAACTGATCCTTTTTTTTACATTTCTTTAACTGATGTTACTTTGTTCCTCGACTTCCAGAGGGGCAGGGTCCAACGGCCAGATCCTGGCATTTGGGAGGCACTGATTACATCCCAGGTGCCCAATTATCTGGCCATGGGTGGCTAGAGAGCTGTAATGTGCTGCACCTATGGGGCAGTTCTATAACCAGCGTCCGGTTGCGAGATCCGAGTACAGTTATTCTGATGACATCTCTCAGATCACGTATAATAAATGGGCGTAGGCCCCCATCAATCACAGGCAGCCTGCAGCCCCCTGGCATTATAGTTATGGCAGAGGAATTGATTTTGTGTGACAGACCATGGCCCGGTGCAGATTGCTCAGTGACCGACGAGGAGATAGGGAATGGCCAGGAGCGGCCAGATCAATCAGACTGCCAGCGCTGTAACAGAATGGACCTTGTCCATGGGATAAGTGAGTGATGGGGGAGAGGGCCCTGCTCGTCAGAGCTTACATTCTAACAGACAGGCATGGGTGACATAGGAGGGAGATGGTATAAAACATCTACAGTCTCTAGGTCTACAATCATATAGTCGACCACTAATGGTCGACAGGGTCTAAAGGTCGAGAGGGTCAAAAGGTCAACAGGTAAAAGGTTGACATGGTTAAAAGGTCGACATGGTCAAAAAGGTTGACATCCAAAAGGTTGACATGGAAAAATGGTCAACATGGGTTTTTAATGTTTTTAGGGTGTCTATGTTGACATAGGTCGACATGGAGACTGTCTAAGTGTACCGCGTCCCCTTGCATGGCTCGCTGCACTCGGCACACTATTGTATTCTCCCTCCACGCCCTAGTGGATGGTAGGGCATGAAATACTGCCTGTCGGCACATGTCGGCTGAAAATGTAGTAAAAAAAAATGTATGTCGACCTTTTCCATGTCAGCCTTTTGACCATGTCGACATTTAAACCCTGTCAACCTTTTGACTGGCGACCTTTAGACTCTTTCGACCTTTAAACCCTGTCGACCTTTTGACCCTGTCGACCATTAGTGGTCGACCATATGACTGTCTATCTTGAGTCATTATATGATCAGTCCGGATACCATGGTGAGTAGGCAGGATGGAGCAGTGGGTGGAGAAATGTGCCTGGACATTTCATTAAAGAGTAGTAGCCTGATATGGAGAGGGAGAGAGTTCCAGTGGTAAGGAGCAACACATGCAAAATCTTGGAGGTAAGAGTGGGGGAAGTTGGCCTGTGTAGCAGGTTAGTGTGTGAGTGCATGGTGATGTCAGTGAGTGATCGCCATTGCACAGTCTGTGTAGCAGGTTAGTGTGTGAGTGCATGGTGACGTCAGTAAGTGAGCGTCGTTGCACAGCCTGTGTAGCAGGTTAGTGTGTGAGTGCATGGTGATGTCAGTGAGTGAGCGACATTGCACAGCCTGTGTAGCAGGTTAGTATGTGAGTGCATGGTGATGGCAGAGTGAGTGCATTGCAGTTACACAGTCTATGGGCGGTATTCAATGAGGCTGATTCGCCAGGTTTTTATGGCGATTTGTGCTGTAAGGCGAATTTCTGACTAAAACGGTGAATCACCCTATTCAATGACCAGATGGCGAATACATTTCAAGGTTTTTTTCGCCATGATTCACCGAGTAGCAATCGCTATCTTTTTATGGTGAAGTAGAAGGTGAACTTTTAAAATAAAGTGTTTTGTTTTTTACAATTGGTGTCAAAAAATCTGGAATTTATTCTGAGGAGGGGCATGCTATTTTTATTCATGTGCTGTAATATATATATTTATTTTTTACACAGACCAGCCAGCAGGGGGCTGGAGCCGAGCCGCTCATTAGATATTCATATATTCACTTCACCCGATCATTAAATATTCATGATCGGGTGTAGTGAATATACCCGGTCTCCTGCTGGCACCCCCGGGGGGCAGCCTGTGCTGCCTGGCACCCGGGGAGCCCACCTCCCCCCACAAACGTTCTGGGGCAGGCAGGGAGACTTCCATCTCCCTGCCTGCAACCGTCCTCAGGCTCCCTGCGGCGTTCGCCGCAGGAGCTCAAAGTCAGGTGCAGCGAGTCTCCCTGCCTGCCCCAGAACATTTGTGGGGGAGAGGTGGGCTCCCCGGGTGCCAGGCAGCACAGGCTGCCCCCCGGGGGTGCCAGCAGGGGACTGCGTATATTCACTACACCCAATCATGAATATGTAATGATCGGGTGAAGTGAATATATGAATATCTAATGAGCGGCTCGGCTCCGGCCCCCTGCTGGCTGCTCTGTGTAAAGAAAAAAAAAAAAATTAAATTAATATATATACACTAGGTGATTCATCCAGCCCTACGGGCGGCTCTTCACACCGTCGTAAGGGGCTGCGCCCCCTTAATTTGTGAACATTTGTTTATGAGAAAGATGGTTAGAATTGTATGAAAGATGCCTGTATTGCAACTTGAGTTATAGGTGAAATGTGTTAAATAGAGAGCATATGATGTGGAAGGGGGTGTGTATTGTTTTGTTTAATTAAAAAAGCGGTTACAGAGTAAGATGTACATTGATAGTGTGGATGGTACAGTGACATTTGTGGGTGTGGGGGGGGGGGGGCTGTGTGTGCATGTTGTTTAGGTGTGTGTGTGCAATAGTATAGTAGGGTGTTTTTGAGTCAGCGGCTCCCCACTGGCGGAGGTCACGACACAGGAAAGCAGGAGGCTGGGTAGTGATAGGGGTGTGTGGGAATAAGGGGACTAAAGAGGAGGGTGGGAGATACTGTGCAGCTTCTGCCAAGTGGGTGAGGGTCCAGTGTGGCAGTACAGGAGTACAGGATGGTGGCCCTGAGTCAGTGTCTCCTCCTACTGGGTGGGAGTTAGGGTACATTAGAGCAGGAGGCTGGGCTATGAGGCATGATAGGGGCATGTGGGCAAAACAGCGTCAGCGACTCCCCAGTGGTGGAAGTTACGGTTCAGGAGAGCAGGAAGCTGGGTAGTGATAGGGGTGTGTGAGTATACGGGGGACTAAAGAGGGGCTTAGGGGTGCCGTGAATTGCGGGAGGGGCGCAGGGGGTGCCGTGAATCAAGGGAGGGAGGGGCGCAGGTGTCGGCGAATCGCGGGAGAGGGCGGGGGTCCGCAAAGCGTGGGAGGGGCGTGAATTGAGCGAGGGGGGTTGGTCGAATCGCGGGAGGGGGGGTGCGCGGGGGGTCCGTGAATTGCGGGGGGGGGGGGGCATGGGGCGCGATGAATCACCTAGTTGGTTATATATTCTTGTAGAAGGATGGTAGGATGTTGCTGTCATTCAGAATGCATTTACATAAACAGTAATAGTAGCAGTAAAAGGTCTGACTTAAAACACCTACAGTAAAACAGAACAGGTGTTATATATTATACAAAGAATTGGTTGATGATGTGTAGGTTGACGTGCACATAATTGTCACTGGAAAAAAAATTGCTACAAGAAAAATCAACACAGAAAGTTCAACACATGTAAATGTTGACATAAGTGTGGCACTTCATCGGTGTCCATGTCGACACATGAGAATGAATATGAAAACATTCAAAAAAAGAAAAATAAATCGGTACTTATGTATTATCTGGACTCCCATGTTAAATGCACCCCATTTTTTCATACCCCTACTATCCAACTACGCATGGAGTTGATTTTATATAGTGTGGCGAGCGCAGCGAGCCACCGTGCCCGAAGCGTGGTGAGCGCAGCGAGCCCCGCGAGGGGACGCGGCCTCATAAGAAAAACGGGAGTCAGATATTACATAAGTACCAATAAATCTTCAAAAACTCATGTCAACCTTTTTCATTGTCGACCATAGCCGTGCCAGTGTTTTGCATGTGCCATTTAATCCTGGGGTTGCCGTGAATCACGCGCGGGGGTGGGGGAGGGAGGAGGTGAGGGGTGTCCGCGAATCACGGAAGAGGGGTCGTGGGTGGATGCGTGAATTGAGGGAGGATGGGTCGCGGGGGGGGGTGTGGGTGCCGCGAATCGTGGGATGGGGGGCGCGGGGGGGTTGCAGTGAATCGCGGGAGGGTGGGTCGCGGGGGCGGGGCGTTGCCGCAATGACAGGAGGGGGGGTCAGGGGTGGGTCGTGGGGGGCACCGTGAACCGCGGGAGGGGGGCCCGGGGGTTGGCGCGAATGCCAGGACGGGGGGGGGGTGTCACGGGTGGGGCCGCGAATCGCGGGAGTCACCGGGGGTGCCGCGAATTGCGGGGGGTGTGCTGCAAATCGTGGGAGGGGGGTTGCGGGGAGTGCCGCGAATCGCCACAAGAAAAAATCAACACAGAAAGGTCAACACATGTAAATGTTGACATAAGTGTGGCACTTCATTGGTGTCCATGTCGACACATGAGAATGAATATGAAAACATTGAAAAAGTGAAAAATAAATCTTGTCAACCTTTTTCATTGTCGACCATAGCCATGTCAGTGTTTTGCATGTGCCATTTTAATCGTGGTGATGCCGTGAATGGGGGGGGGGGGGGGGGGGGGGGGGGGGGGGGGGGGGGGAGGTGCATACCCAATATGAACCTCTCCAGGAGGGACACATTGCTCTGTTTCTGGACTTTCTTCTTAATTTATGGATGACCATCACCTGTGCTTAAACACCTTTCTTATCAATTACCCTGTTTAAAGTGACAGGTGATGACAATCATAAATTAAGATGGAAGTCCACAAACATAGCATTCCTGTCCCTCCTGGAGAGGGTCATGTTGGGAGGTATGGAGGTGTGGGGCGCTCACCTGGTGTGTCTGGTGTGTAGCTGTGTCTTTGCTGTGTACCATGGAGAGGCAGAGGGTGTCTGGCACTGTCTGTGGGCTCACTGGGCTGGTTCTCTGTCATGTGAGTCAGTCATGTGAGTCAGAGGCTCCACCCAGGGTTATATCTCCAGACACACTTTGAGTGACAGATGTAGCCAAATATATAAGAGATGCGCTTACAGCACATGAATAAAAATAGCATGCCCCTCCTCAGAATAAAATTCCAGATTTTTTGACACCAATTGTAAAAAACAAAACACTTTATTTTAAAAGTTCACCTTCCACTTCACCATAAAAAGATAGCGATTGCTAATCGGTGAATCATGGCGAAAAAACCTTGAAATGTATTCGCCATCTGGTCATTGAATAGGGTGATTCACCGTTTTAGTCAGAAATTCTCCTTACAGCACAAATCGCCATAAAAACCTGGCGAATCAGCCTCATTGAATACCGCCCATTGAATACCGCAGACTGTTGTGGAATTGTGTTACGTGTACAGGAATTCCTGTACACCGCTGTGAGACCCCCGTGTATGATCCGGCGCTGTCCCAGGTGGACAGAAAGCAGCCTGGGCCCATTCTCCTATGGCAGGTGGTGTTACTGTGCAGATCCCTCAGTCTGACCCCGGGGGATTTATCCCAGCTGATTTTCTGGTTTAACATTTAAATTGTCAAATATCAGCCTTCACTTCTCTGTTTTATATTTTCTATTATTTAACTTCTTTGATATGTCTACACACCTCTATTACTATATATCCCATGTAATAAATGCACAGACGCTACGCAGATAGGACACAGATATGTATATTAATATGTACCATGTTTATTGACATCGTAATAAAAACTGACCAAACAAACCTTCTATGTTAAAAAAAACCCCAACAAATGACAAAGATCTACATAGAGCTTAAATAAAACAGTCCGAGACAACATAAAATAATAAATTAATAATTTATGCAGTTACTTCACAACGACGGGTAAATTAGAAACACAGAAATCTGTTAATATTATGCACTGTACATTCCGTGTTGTAATAACAGTGCACGTCAGGCGTGGAGATACTTCTATAACAGTGGCCCCTGGGCATCCAGGACTTAGTGTACTGCAACGTAAGTGTGTTGCGCGCCTGCTCTGCCACCGGAAAGGGTTTAATTATATAGGTGCAGGCTTATTACAATGGTTAATGTTCTATTAACAGTGATAGGATCAGATCTGTGGCTCTGTGGTTGTTGTAAGACTACAATTCCCAGCATACCCTGCCAATTCGGACGGCAGGACTTGCAGGTCACCCATGTCTGTAGAGCCATAGGTTGCCTGTTCTCTGCATTTGGGGTTTTATTTAGATAAATAGACTCCTCTGCTGAAATAGTCTGTGCTACTGCCGCATAGAGGATTTGAGGAACTTCAAAAAGCTAGCAGTACACTCTTCAACATTGCTAATTTGGGGCTGTGGTCTTCATGGCTCGTGTTTATCATTGGAGGTAAAAATATTAGGGTAACCATTAGTTGGCTGTCCAGGCCTAGATAGCGCTACATTTACAGTATGTTAACTCTTACCCAATTTTGGCGATGTTGCAAACTCACGTTTCGCAGGTAAAACATTGAACAATATTGTTACCGATATCGTCCAGTGACATCACCGGAACCCTAATCCAACATGAGGTCACTGATTATATCACATGTTCAGACAGGGTTATTGTCAATGATACGCAGGAGCGCGCAACATTAACTATATAGGAAGTACACACTGAACGATATGAATGATGATATTGTTAACGATATCGTTATGGTGCAAATCGCTAACACGGATTGTATAGTGTGTAACCACCCTAACTGGCTACCAATCTGCGAGCTGGATGATCTTCTGTATGTGGCAACCTGCTCAGGCATGGTCAGCGCTCAACATTTCCATGGAATTTTAAACTATACAAATGATGTGACAAATGGGCTAAAGGAACAGTTTACAGAATTTGTGCATCTCTAAATATCTTGATGATCTGATGGTCTACAGGTCTTTTAATCACCAAAAAATAATGTTATAACAGTCCAAATTGATGCACCTCTGATAAAGAGGTGTGGCCTATACCTCATGGGTGTTCCTATTTCCTGTGAGGAGCCAGGTCACACCCACACTCCTCTCCCATCCGTAATAAGACAGGCTGATCTACCAACAATCCTGCAACTGGTACATAAGTCCTGGCAATTAGTTTGGTGGGCTAGTTCCTAAAACTGAGACTGGCCCACTTAAATTGGTACAGTTGGACGTATGGCACCTAATCGGTAGGGTATAAGAACAATAGACTTATACAAAAAAAAAATGATAGTGGCATTGTGCCAAACTGATTGCATTGGTAGCCCTAAAAACAATGGTGCTGCAACCGATTGTAACCAACTTTTTTTTAGCATGTACTACAACAATAACCACTGAATTGGTTACTATGGGTTATATCATTTTTTATTTATTTTATCATTGCTTAAGAATCCAGGTTTCAGAAATGTCCCATAACATACTGTAACAACAATGGAGGATATTTGTGGAAACTGGGGCACAAGTTCCATCTCTGTTACAGACGGAGCAGGGAGATTCCAGCTGCCGAATAAGAGAGTTTAGAAAGTTGTTACTGGTCACACTCAGCAGCGTTGCTACTGGTCACAGCAGTGTTGCTATGGGTTACAGCAGCAAAGCTATGTGTTAATTACAGAGACAGTTTAGCAGTTAACTCAGCACCTGTTTTTACAAATAATCTTGTGGTTTTTGTTTTCAATTTCTCAATGTCATATATTTGTTATTACACAATATATTGTACAGTGACTACTGGTGATATCTGCCTGTAAAGTTCCAATAGGAACAAGCAATGAATTGGAAGCAGATGCTGGAATCACAGTGTATCTGGAAATACAGGTCAGACTTGCATCATCTGTCAGTGCTAATACAATAAAAAATTGCTTATATACATATTTGGATTTTGCAGACCACCACAGTGTTTTGTCTGAAACAAGGCAATATTAGCAAAGTTCTGTCCTTTAAACCATCTATGGAGCTCAGTTTGACAAAACTTTACCTCACGCTGAGCATACTGGAGGCAGCCATTTTGTCAGGTCACAGCCAAGAAAGCAGTCGTTTAAGGACTCATGGATGCAGCAATTTTGTGAGCTGCATGAACAATAATTCTGCAGCCTGTCCATTATGGCTCTTGTTTGCTCAGTAAGGTTATCTGTTGCCCATGACTTGATTAATGCTGCATTCTCACGAACACGGATTCATCTTGCAAAATGGCAGCATCCACAAAATGGGTGAGTTATGTCACCAAATAATACTGGTGCAATCAGTAAGATGGCTGCCTCCCGTGTGCACAAATGGTAATTTCCATAGCACGGACTGCCATGGGGGTTGATTATTAGGTAGACTGTCTCTAGACTGACATTTAAAAGGTTGACACATGAAAAAGGGTGACATGGTCTAGGTCAACATTGGCAAAAGGTCAACTCAAGCAAATGGTCCAGTTTTTCACAGGTCAACCTTTTCATGTATCGAATAAAATTTGTAGAAAGACAAGATATAAGCGATAATTCGCATATATCTAGAGAGCGCCACAGTTGGATGAATTCAATACAAATTTATTAATATAAAATAACACACAATAAAATTGTACAGACAATATAAGCTCATAAAAATACAAAAAAGTAAAAAGAATCGATATATTCGCACACACTTCCTATGACGATTTCAAGGGCTGTAATAGACAGCTGATTGTCCTTTAAATTGATCCCCAAATGGATTGGGGAATTATAAATGTCAGTGGCTTACTCAGAGTATTTATCAATGATTAACCGACCTCAGATCCTTTGAAATTTGAACAGCCGAGAGAAATATTCAGTTGTGCTGTGTATATTCAACAGACAGCTCCAGCACCCCTGTCAGCGGTCGCCGCCTGTTGACAACCCACTGATGAGATGTTTCACAGGGGGCGAGCCGTCCGTCTCCGGCAAACAGCGCGGATGGAAGTTTGCTGTACTGCCGGGAATCACAGAAGTCAGGACACAGTGCAAACACTCACCCAGGTTGCGGTGGCTTGAATTACCGGTCAGACGCCGGCTGCTTGTTGAAGATAGCAACACACTGGGGAGGTCACTCTGGAACGGCTTGGAAATTTTTAAGGCAGGTTGAGGTAGATTGTTAAGCGGTTGCTCTGAGTCGGCTACACGGCACTCCGTGTAGCCGACTCAGAGCAACCGCTTAACAATCTACCTCAACCTGCCTTAAAAATTTCCAGCCGTTCCAGAGTGACCTCCCCAGTGTGTTGCTATCTTCAACAAGCAGCCGGCGTCTGACCGGTAATTCAAGCCACCGCAACCTGGGTGAGTGTTTGCACTGTGTCCTGACTTCTGTGATTCCCGGCAGTACAGCAAACTTCCATCCGCGCTGTTTGCCGGAGACGGACGGCTCGCCCCCTGTGAAACATCTCATCAGTGGGTTGTCAACAGGCGGCGACCGCTGACAGGGGTGCTGGAGCTGTCTGTTGAATATACACAGCACAACTGAATATTTCTCTCGGCTGTTCAAATTTCAAAGGATCTGAGGTCGGTTAATCATTGATAAATACTCTGAGTAAGCCACTGACATTTATAATTCCCCAAATCCATTGGGGATCAATTTAAAGGACAATCAGCTGTCTATTACAGCCCTTGAAATCGTCAATAGGAGTGTGTGCGAATATATCGATTCTTTTTACTTTTTTGTATTTTTATGAGCTTATATTGTCTGTACAATTTTATTTGTGTGTTATTTTATATTAATAAATTTGTATTGAATTCATCCAACTGTGGCGCTCTCTAGATATATGCGAATTATCGCTTATATCTTGTCTTTCTACATATTGTCCTCTTACAAATATACCTATTTGTACTTGGGAGCAGCCAACCATATTTACATCCATATTTACCTAATTGATTCAATAATCTTTGTGTAATTTTCCAGTTTTTTATTTTTTTTATTATTTTCTATTTTTCCCCAAAAGGGGGTGTGGTCACTGATTGCGCCCGATTGGTTTGTTCTTTCTGAACCAGAGCTGTTATCGAATAAAATTGCCTGTTGACCAATAGTGGTCAACATGTTTACTGTCGATCTAGACACTGTCAACTATCGACCGGATACTGACCGCCACATATACTGAATAGAAAATTCCTGCTGCATCTTAAAGTGACCTTGGGCCAGATGCACTAAGCTTCAAAAGTAATAAAATGGAGAGTGATAAACAACCAGCCAATCAACTCCTTCCTGCCATGACACAGACTGTGTTTGAAAAATGTCAGGCAGGAGCTGATTGGCTGGTTGTTTATCACTCTCCATTTTATCACTTTTGAAGCTTAGTGCATCTGGCCCCTAATCCTTAAGAAAATGGGGGAATAGGCAGGTTAAGGAAGTCTGATGGATTATTGGAAGGTGCTGTACAAAGGACAAAACAATTCTATTTAACATCTTATGTTGTTTTGGGGGACGATTTGGCTTCTAATAAAGTTTTTTTCACTTTTGAATTTTTATGAGCATTTTAAAAATGTAAAATAAAGGACGCACAGACATATTGGTTTTCGGGAGGTTGGGTTTGGAAGAGGGAACGCCAGGTGTCCGTCAACAAATACAGCTGCAGTCATTACACTTGGGGGGTGATTCAGATTTGATCGGAAGATAGCGAATGCGGTCTAGGGACTGATATTTCAGGTCTGCGCATGCGTATCACAGTCGCCGAGGCTCTCGCAAAGAGTGCGGTGAGCAGTGGGATGGCCCAAGGGAACACCCAGCATTTCCACAAAAACGGTGGGCGCGCCCAGAAAAACCCATGGCATCCCTATGAGAGCGGTGGGCGTGTCAAAGCCCGCACTCGTCATCTACAGGGATGTTGGCCACGCCTTCAAGACTATGTAACCAGGGGGTCTACCTACGAGGTTATGTGTAGGGGCCTACGGCTCTGGATGTCACCCACCTCAATGCCGCCACGGGCTTCAGTAAATATACCCCACAGATGTGACGGCATCCTTCGTGATGGGTAAGGATCACAGGGTCTAGGACTACAGTTTACAGTTTGTCAACCAATGCCATGTCGACCGTAGTGCATACTGACCTTTTGGCGTGCATACATTTGTTTTAAGATACCAGGGGAGATGCATCAAACCAATGGGAAGAATTTAATTGTATGCAGAGTACGACGGCATCACAAGTTTTTCCTCGTACACCATAGAGATGAGCAAGGGAAGCCATGCCAAGTCGCCAAATGATAACTGGAAGATTATTGGTTACTATGGGTATTGTCTTCACTTTATCTCTCCCCAAGGTTTCATACATCTCCCCTGAAGTAATTGAATTACAGGGCCCGACGACCGAAAAAGTAAGAAAATGGCTTAAAACATTTCACGAAGTGTAAAAATATGTCCAGAAAAAGCTCTGCCGTGACCACGCCGCCCTTACAGCCGTCAGAGACCGAGGGGTTTGCTTACGTGGCGATGGTTTGTTCAACCTGGGCCCTTCTCAGTGTGTTAATGCTAAGAAATTTAAAAGGGCAATGGTTTTAGTAGCCGCGTTTTGCTAGTAACAGCCTTGCCCTTTTAAATGAATTTTTGTGATTAAACCAGTTCAGAAGTGGTGGAATTTACAACATGACGCTTTGCGAATAAATACCCAAGACTCAGGGGGAATTTAATAAAGCTTCTTAATATGAAAATAAGCGTTGTTGCCGATAGCAACCAATCGGTTCGTATACACATCTGCTCGCATGTGGCCGAACGGGTGAAACTCATTCGATGTTCGCTCACCAGCCATTCTAAGCTGACTTTTATCGCGGATGGAGATGCCACCCGCTCCAAGCAGGCATCAACACGTTTGCAGTCGCAAGGGGTATGCCTGGGGTTTTTATGGGTGCAACCACCACCAATGAAACACTCGGTGGCCCCCTGCGTCCGGCTCCTGCCCACCTCTCCTGGAGCGAACACCTCACCGAGTGTGATACTTGCCAAGGGCACTCGCTCCAGGAGTTTTCGTATGCGCATACCTCAAAAATTGGCCAGGGGTAGCGAATTGGACCCGCTACCAGTGGGTCTGATTACACCCCCCCTCCCCAATTGGTTGCTATGGGCAACATCACCTCTTCATTTTTAGAAGTTTTAGTAAATTTACAACTCAGACTTACAAAAAAAAGAAAAAGAAAACATGTACGGAAGGAAGTGTAATAAGAGACAGTAGGGGGCGCTATACACGCACACATCTCTACCATTTCACACATGGTCCTCGAAGCAGTGCCAGGACGTCAGAATGCCCCAGGAAAAGTGCTATAATATAACGGTTTCTATAACCAAAGTTGTGTATCATTAAAACAAACAAAAAGAATCAGCGGAGAACTAAAGGTCTAAAAAGGGTAAAAAAAAAAAAGGTACAAATCGATGA